>NC_064305.1:75048519-75648519 GCF_023373825.1 Bactrocera dorsalis
GAAACAACATGATAGATATTTCTCATTTATTTACTTCCTATAAATCACTTACACTTACAAAACAATGTTAAATTATGTATGTTATTAAAAATACAACAGCTCACTTCTAGCAACTTTAACTAATAGAAATTATCATTTTTTAATGTTTAGCTTTTCTTAGATGGGACAGCACAGAGTTGCTTCCAAGCACTGGAATGCTTTTGTGAGCTGCCATACTTTTACTTTTCGTAGCAATAATTGAAGTTGTTATTAGTAAATAATTTAGTTTTGAAATATACTCCACAAGAATTGAAATATATTTTTGAATTTAATGGAATTTAAAGAAGCAATATTTATCCGAAAAAGCAGATTAGGCATAAAATATTTACAATCAAATAGCGTGTGTATGGCAAGTCTATACGTTGTTACCAATGTTGCTTAATTATTCAGCAATGAAATTTTATCTAAGTGTTTCGTCAATAAAAAGGGAATTATGGGTAAATTTAATGTTTATTTTTAACATTTTTTAACGTTGGTAGTCAACATACCGTTACCATTGTTCTTTAAAAAAAAAAAATAAATAAAAACTGATTTATATATTGTTTACCACTTAATGCTTTCAATAATGATTGTAGAAAAACAAAAATATATCTACATATACATATATAAGCTAGAAACTTTTAAATAAAAAACGCATTTATTTTCCGGCCCACTTATAGTTGGATCTTCTTCAAGTACATATGTACATTCAAAAATATTTTATTAGTATCACAAATTTGTTTCGAGTAGAGTTATAATATACCACGGAAAATGGAGAGTGCTGTATGCTCCCCAAATCTAACTTATTATATATGGATCTCAAAAACATAAATAAATACAATTCAAAAACAGAACATAGAAAGCTATAGGATTGTATCCAAACGATTTTTCTGTTGCATTATGTAAGTAATATTTCGATGTAATTCATACTCATAATATTCGAATTTGTTGGCGATTCACTTCGAATAAAGTATGATCTTCATCCTCACTATTATCATCTTCAATAGAAACGGGTAGAGGTACCAGCTCATGCGTACTGCGATCACCTTGTACACCGTACCTACGTTCAGCTCTCGATAAACGTAATCTTCGGTAGAATAAAAGACATGTTCACAACACGTGTGTTGGCGGGTGGTTTGTTATAAAGCGAAGTACTTACCTATATACCCGTACAACAATAAAGAGCATTGCGCACATACTAAGGCCAATAAATATATAGAATCCGGTTATATATGAACCAGGCAAATCATCATCTTCATAATCGAGATTGACATCTTTGGTTTTATATTTCGTTTCTTCAACTACGTGACTAAAACGCTCCTTAGGTGATATCGTTGGTTCAGCCTGTGGTACAGGTGACAGTTTTTGTTGTTTTTCTACCGCGACGCTTTGTTGTTCATTTTTCGTTGTTGTTATTTGTTCGTGTGTTGCTGCTGCCGGTTCTTCTTTAATGCTCTTATCGGTACCAACATGATGCAATTCATTCTCGGGAGCTTTGATTACTTCTTCCACAAATGCCTTATCATCGTGCAAATCTTTCTTCAATGTTTGATTCCCGGCAGAGACGTTTACTGTTAGCAAATATAAGCACACAATCAGCAGTGTAAAACTATCCATTAATTTCAGTTTAGCCATTCTATGCTGCTGAAGAAAGTTGACTTTTATTTGCTACATTTGAGAAATATTTAATTAATTGTTTATTTACCCAACAAAATTGCATGGCTCACACAACATACTCGCCTTTAGTGAATTGAATGTTTTTATGCCGAAAGTAGTGTGGCCAGATGTATGCCTATGAGCATTTGATGAATTTGTCAAGCTTAACAGTGCACAATGTCGTTACGTCTTATAAATTAAACAGTGTGTTTTTTGATATTTTTTAAATATTTGTTTGATGTATCTTAATTTTTTAAAGATTTTTTTTGCATTTATTAACTTGAGCGATTTTCCATAATTATTTTCATCGCAATTGTTGGCTACACCAACAGCTGACATTGTTTACATTTACTAGCGCCGTAGTGTATGCAATTGTTTTGTGGTAATAGATTTGGAAGTACGCATACGTACCAGTTACACTGTGGTAGATTTTATTTAAAAGATATGTGCTTCTAGTTGCATTTTTTTAAAGAATTTTTTTAAAGCAAATATTTCAATTGAATATAGTATTTTTCAATAATTTATATATTTTTCAAATAATTTTCTGAACGCCGTTGAAAGTACCATTAGTTTCCAGTATTGTCTTGCAACTCACCTCAGCAAATTTAAAATACCATTATTACAAATAAAACACCGTTTTTAATTGTAGATTATTAAATTTTAATATTGTTTAATTATTTATGGTCTAGAGCTTTTAACTAAATATTTTACATATATGGAAACTAAATGTTATATAATGCGTGCACATTTATATACATATGTATGTATTTGCATATCCCTTGCGACTTGCCAAAAGAACGACAACTAATATACATATGTATGTATGTACACTAGTAAATAATATAATAGCAAAATTATTTATAATAATATTCATTAGTTTTTGTGTACATGTACATATATGTATATTGTTATTTATTTTTATTTATGCATGTATGTATGTATGTATATGTATTTATGTACATGTGGAAATTATATTAAAAATATTTTATTATTGAAACGAGCTTACCACATACATACATACATATGTATGTATACCGCGTGTGTAAGCGTTTACTTAAGCGCGTACAAGGCAAACAAAAATGCGACTATTGTACAGCCTAACAACTAGCATCACATAGAGAATAATTTATTAACAATACTGTTGCCATACATGCATTTCGATTAAAAAAATAACGAAGATTCATAAAAATTTTATTTACAAACATATTTAGAGACTTCATATAAGTATGTTTGAACGATATTTTGATCGATTTGTATTTTCAATTTTTAATTAATTTCATATTTGTGGTATGTATGCATGTATGTATGTGTGTTTTTAATACTAAAACATAACTATTAAATGTATTTACATATATTTGTATAATATTTTTTATTTGTATGAATTATATATTATATTATATGTAATATATTATTCACTAAATTAAAATGTCTGTGATTTAGTTGCCTGTAAGCACGATTTTTTCATGCCTTGGCATATTTGTAATAATATTGTTTAATATTTTTTATTTAAAACATTAATTCAAAAATCGTTTATTTTCATTTAAATTGGATTTCGACTTTATTTATAACTGTTTTTGCAAAAAATTATAAATATGAATGTATATATTTATATTTTTTCTGTTCCGACATTGTGTTAAAGCCCATTTAACATAACAAATATTTTTTTGGAAAGTTTATTTTTTATATTTTCTATATAACTAACTTATTCAATATTTTTCATAAGCATAGTTTTATTAATATTTTATATTTATTGTTTTTGTTTTTTATTTAATTATTTTTAAGCTTTCGTTGTACTCCATAATATTAAATTAAATTGCTTACATTATATATAATTAACTAAAAATATATTTCTCGATTTTTAATTATTTGTATTAAACATATTTTCGTGTTTATATTTAATTTTTATGAAGGATAAAGCAAAAGAAAAATAAAAAAAAAATATTAAGAATATAGCAAAAGGAAAGTCAAAAAAAGGGATATAACACGGAATGCAAAAAAAATTTAAGTTAAGTCAAGCAAAGAAATATTTAAATTGAAAAGCTACAAATATTTACATAATCATTACAAGGTTAACAGACTTACAAAACACATATTTTTCACAATTTTCATTGTTCTTTGACTTTTTCGTACATAATTTCAGCGTGCTGTCCACATTTAGAACGATTTTTTTTTAACACACAAAAAACACTATTCCAAAACCAAAATTAATTAAAAATATTTTTCTAATAAACAATTTGAAATCAAGCTCAAAATCGAAACTGGTTTCAATAAAATTTTCAAATAAAAATGCTAACTAATAATAATGAAACTCATTTACCACAACTACCAGTTCTAATAAAAGTTCGCATAAACAATAGTTCGAAAACAAACATTAATAAAACACACTCAAATGTCATATGTAAACTGCTTTAATGTATATAATCTTAAGCTGGCGTCTATGTAATTTTGAATTTTATCTTAGTTTCGCTTACTTCGCGATTTTTATTTTGTCTCCCATCTAGCTCTCACTATTTCTATTCCTCCTCTAACAATAAGCTAAATTTTGTATTTTTCTGCAATTTCTTAATTTTTTTCGCTTTCGCTTTAAATCATGCTGCCGAACATCCGCTTGCCGCGCGTCAACACCAAACTGACCACCATAACGGTGAGCAAGAAGAAGACCAGACTCAAAAATGTTGTGATGTAGCGACATCTTTGGCGGAATTTCTTTTCCTTTTCCATTTTGATGCGTAGCTGCTCGGCACGTGGCAGATCCAAAGTGAAGTCGGACTCAGGGCGTGATGATGGCTGTAATGAGAGAAGAGAAAATATTTGAAATTACGGAAATGTAAAGTGCTTAAGATGCAAGGAATAAGAAATGTGATTTGAAACAAAAATTAAAAAAATAATTATATACATACATATATGTATTATATGTATATATACGAGTACATATACCATAGTTTTGAAAATTTAAAAAATATATATTTATAACTATATTGTTTTTGAAAATTGTATGGAATTTAAAACAGTTATTCATTAAAATTTTTTGATTATATAATTTTTATGACCCTGGCAGTCCTTGATGAACCCAAGTGGGTTAAAAAAGAGAGCATAGCTCTCAAAGTGGTTTGGTATACCAAAATTCATTGAAATCCACTACTAGCCCTAACCTCTAAAATGTTGAAATTCAGTGGATTGACAATTAATTCATAAAATTATTATTTTTTTAAAGCAAAAATGCTGATACTTTGGTTTTGTTTATCATTATTTGCTACTAAAACTGTTATAAAGTCAAGTGTTTGTATACTAACATTTACAGCAGCAGTAACAGCAACAGCAAGAGTAACAGTAGGAGTGACAGTATCTGTAACAGTAACAGTACCAATAATATTAACAGCAGCAGAAACAGTAACAGCAGCAGAAACAGTAACAGCAACAGTAACAGTAACAGTAAGCGTAAAGGAGTGACAGTATCACTAACAATAACAGTTATTAATTATAAATTTCGTATTATTTGAAATATAGCTTGTTTACTTATTACAACAATTTTCCGCTTCGTAGTTATTCGAATTTTTTTTCCGCATTTTCGTATTTCACTTTTTATTTGAATACCGAAGAATAAAATTTTATTTTTTAATTTCAAAATTCTGCAGTTATTTGCCATAATTTTGTTTTGGCCTACAACCTTGGCGTTATTTCTTGGATTTTCCGCATTTTAACTTGAAATTTAATATAACCAAAAAACGTTGCAAGTTTTCGTGAATTACAAAAGCAATCAAAATTTACAAAAAAAAAAAAATCAGAAATATGATTATTAATTCGCATTACATCAAAAGTGTAATCTGCGAAAACTTAAAGCTATATGAAACCAGTTTTCATGCAATAAATGTCACCTAATACGCACCCTTTGATCACAAGACACCGGTCACAAGACATTATTAAACCCACAAAAAAATATATAAATATTCGCAAACTGGGACGACACGCTCTTTTGCTCATATATTTGCATATATGTTTGTATGCATGCATAAATATTGACACATATGTAAATGTGGGCTTGGAGCAACGCTGATTGACTGCCGCTTGCCTAAGGTTAACTGTGTTCGCGCGCACGCGTTGAATGAAACGATTTTGTGCTGATTAGTCGCCGTTAGAGTAACTTTTGGCTGTTTTATGAAATTATCATATATATTTACATACATGTAAGTATGTTTAAAGTGAGTAGCAAAGTGATTTCTTCAATTTCTTTCAAATCTCAACAATTTGAATGGTGTTTCTGTGACTAAAGTCTATAATGTATATATAGATTAATGCTTATTATATATGATATATGCTTAAATATATATGAGCTGAGTTGATTTAGCCATTTCCGATAGATTGTTGTTGTTGTTGTAGGGGCATAAAACATTTCTGAAGTAATTTCGTGAAATGGTGCCGAGTTGACAGACCTTTGCAGGATATAAATCCGAGTCCGTTTGTGTTAATTAGAACCGACTATTGGAACGGTTCGTGTGGATGTCTATCTGTATGTATGTATATATGCGAATTAATTATGAAATTTTGCACACATCGTTTTTTCCTCAAGAAGCTACTCATTTGTCGACATGGACGATATCGAACCACTCTAGCATATAGCTGCCGTACAAACTGAACGATCAAAATTAAATTTTTTTGCTGTAATTTTTTTATCTGTGAAGATTTTGCTTGCTTTTTTAATAATTTTAATTTTTTTAATTAGTTTTTTAGTTAATGTTACCCTCTCTATTAAAAGTCATCGCAAAAATCAGTAAAACCACTTAAACAATTAACACTATCAGTAAGCTATCATAAACATAGAAACGGAAATGCAAAAAATATTTCTACTAATTAATTTATAATGCAAAGTAGCAGCAATAATATACAACAAATTGCTTAAATACTGCAATTAAAAGCAATTAACAAATGCTACAAAGAATGACCGTTTAAGAGTTTAATGGAAATTTGTTACGTATACGCTGTGTGTGACATATCGATATAAGCCAACCTCGTAGGAATGATTGGCCACATGACTTGTCAGTGTTAATTTTTTTAATTTTTTAAGTTAGTATATAAATATCAAAAGTTGGATTTTGAATTTTCTATAAAAATAATTCTTAAAAATTTTTATTAATTCAAATTTTCAATATAGAAATATCAAATTTTTTCATATTCAAATTTTTTTATATAGAAATCCAAATAGTTAAATAATTTTTAAATAAAATAAAAGTAACATCATATCTTCCCTGTTTAATTTTTTTTTTAATATTTTTATAGTAAAATAAATTATGCATTAATAATTTGTAAATAATTTTATGATTTTTTTTTATTTTAAATAAAGAAATAATCTTTTATTAATGATTTTGAAATATTTTTCAATTTGAAATGATAAAATAATATTAAGAAAATTTCCCGAAATTTTTTAATTGTTTTTAGACAGTTTTATAATAAAACAATTTATTAATAAAGTTTTGAAATATTTTTATAAATTTAAATATAGTATTTTGCATAGTAAAATATTTTTTGTATTGAATATTATTAAATATTTTTAATTTTTTTGTGTTTACTTTACATTTTAAACACTGAAATAATTTCTTATTAATAAGTTTTGAATATTTAATAAATTATATATTTTTTTTTTTAATATTTTATATAGTAAAATAATTTTTCCATTAATAATGTTGAAATATTTTTCAATTTGAAGTGAAAAATATTTTTTATATAAATAGTCCTTAAAAGCTATTTAAGTTAAATATAATATGAAATAATCTATAAAGAACTAAGAACTAGTCCGAAACTACTTTACTATGTGCCTTTATGTTTTTTCATAAAAACTCTAAACTTTTGAATTAAACATATCTCAAAAATTGTTTGCTTTTATTTTTCCCACACGGTATACTTGTGACAATAGACTCATAACAATGCTAACAACAACAAATAGCAATAAAGTTCAACAGCCGTCATTGTGGTTATTGTGGTCACTCACATATTGACAAGTAGCAGCCACATAGCTAGCTAACTGATGGAAATTAAAAGCGATTAGCATGCGTTCAACGACAGCAACTGCAACAACAAAGTGGCCAATTGAATGCACATAACTATTTATAGCGATATACTTGTATGACAAGTATGTGTGTTTGTGTATGGATAAGAGCCAACGCTGGCCGATAACAACGACAAGCAACCTCTACTATTGACCTTCAATGAATGTGCGAAAAAATGTGCATATAAATATATGAATGTATGTATTATTAGGTACATACGTATATAAGCTTGCATGTATTATATATATGTATGTACGTTTGTGTATTTGTAGGCGTGCAAGTGCAAACATAAATTAGCTACTGTGCGCAAGTGCACAAGCTTGGCAGCTGTCCCATACACACACACTCTCATACATACATGTGTACATACAAATATTCACACTGCCATTTATTTATTTGCTCTCAAGATATTTGTTGGTGGCAAAATTTATTTGAAAAATGTTGTAAGGAGGTGTTAAGAGGCGTAGAAGTCAAGTAATCATCGCAGTCTCGACAGTCGTCGCACTTTTCGCAGCAATGCGGCTTGGCAAACCAAACAAAAAAGATCGAAATTAAAAAAAAAAAAAAAAAACTAAAACAAAAACAATTTGAGACAAAAGTAAATGCTAACACAAAAAAATTAGAAAGACAGCACAACAACAAACATTTTCTATGACCGCTAACAGGCAGTTAACCATTCTTGCATAATCGTACACACGCTGACATTGGCATTTTTATGGCGAATTCGCATTGTCTTCAAACGCGCTAAGCCATAAAATAATCAAATTGTTTAAAAATTGAAGTTCACGCTGTCGATGTTTAACTGAAATGTTTATGTTTATCGCTTTTCATCAAATTTTTCTGTTTTTTTTTATTATTTTGATTACTTGCTATGAGTACATACAGCCACACATAAGCACTCACGGGGGCACTTGATAAGTTGGTAGAAATTCCAGCGCGTCATCAGCACTGAAATACCAGTAGCTATTGGCTATTAGTTGCTAGCTGTTGTCGATGACGCCATCAGACGCTGATTTTTTCGTATGCAAGACGCGCACGCGTACATTGTTGAGCTACAAGGAGCTTGGCTGACTGGCCGGCTGTCAGCACATAATTGTGAATGTGCTTGTTGTTGTTGTTGTATATATTTTTATTTTTAGAAACAATGTAAGGTATTACCCTCATTCACTAGCGTGTTTGTTATTATTATTGCTAATTTAGAAGCTATGCTAATAAAAGTTGGTTTTTATGCATGTGAGTATTTGCCTGTGACAATGACATTGCCCTTCGCCTACTTACAGTAATGTGTTAAATAAATTAAAGTAAATTGTGCGCGTTACGCAGAGATATGTGCTGTTTTTTACAAGCCGCGTACTTAGCTGTGCGCTGAAACTTCCGTTTGCACGTCTCAATTGATTCTTAAGAATCGGGTTGTCACCGGGTAATTACTGAATAATTTTGGTTAGCTTCCTGCTACGGCAATTTTATATACACAAACTTATGTAGGCATATATAGAAGTTGTCGTCAATTAGTTTGTCGGCATAAATAAATGTGTCATGTAATGCATATTGAATCATATCTGATATTTTTGTATAATAATAAGAAGATTCCAGTTTTAAATACTATTATTATTATTATTATTACATCACTGTTACAAATATAACAATAAGTTAAATATTTGAATTAAAAGTAAGGTATATCTGAAGCAGTTTATATACATGGGATTACCGACAGGTCATTGTAGTTAAATTAAATTATTTTTTTGATTATCAAACTATTTTTTCACATCTCTGTTAATGATAATGAAGTGTGTCAATGTTGACACCAAAAGAGCTTTTGCAAAAGGGACGTCCAGAAAATATTTGTATTAAAATACTTCAAAAATTTGTTTTTTTTTTCAGTCCGGGTCAAATTTGATCTCATGGTATGTATAATATTTATAACATTTGAAGGACTTCCGATACCATAAAAACTTTTTCAGATACACAAATATTGAGGTTTCTTTAAACTCGCAGAATATTGGGATTTCCGGAAAAATTTGGATGAATTAGCCTTTAGTTTAACAATATATGTTTATTTACATTTTTTAAGCCTTCAAAGACGGTCGAGAGATCGTTTATGGCATGCCTCGTCCTCGACGACCTTTGATCTTTTCCACTGATGAAAATATTTAAAAAGTGAAGATTATGGTGCTTAAAAATCCTCAGGCAAGTGCTAGAGAGATGGCAAGAGAGCACGACATCTCTCGTGAGTCAGTTCGAATGATTTTGCTTAATGTTTTGGGTATGAGACGTGTTCTTGCTCGACTCGTGCCGATAAAGTAGAATTTTTTCCAAAAGGTGTGCCGTAAACAGGCCAAGACAAGCTTGATCGTGCGAATTCTGATCCCACATTCATGCAGAGCATTATAACTATCTTTGGGACATGGGTTTTAGAGTTTGACATGCAAACAAGTCAACAATCATTGAAATTGAAATCAAAACCAAAAAAAACTACGCCAAAGACACTCAAAAATCAAGGTGATGACGAATCGGAGAAACCTAATACTTCTATGTGCTTTCCTAGTCTTATTTGACTGTTCGTTCCTGTCATGTACTACTGTGGAAAAAAATATAGTACCACATCCAGGACGGCTATCAAAATCAGAAATCTTACTGGCATTGTTGGAATATTGGAAGGATCAGTGGAAAAAAATTTTGAAAGATCATTTGGGCTTAAGAAAAGCGAGAGAACGATCAATAAATTGTTAAACGTTGCGTCAACGTCTGTGAAACAATGCTTTCCGACTATCAAGATCAATGTAGCTAAATTAAATTATTTTTATGTCATTCCGATGTCATGAAACGTATTATTACTTTTTAGTTTTGGATCTATGCTTACCACCCGGAAACAGCCGACCAATCGGCCGAATATTGTGACAAAGGTGAGCCGAAGACACAAAAAACCACGTCAAAGCAGGTTAAATAGTCAATGTTATGTTGACAGTTTTGTTCGACTATCGAGGTGTGGTGCGCTTCGAAGTCCTTCCGATCAGCCAAACTGTCCACAAGAAATATTATTTGAGTGTTGTGCGTTGTATGCGCGAAGCTATTCGTAGAAAGAGTTCGGAATTGCGGGCCGACAACTTTTACTTTTTGCACCACGATAATGCACCTTCGCATACTGCATTGATTTTTCGTCAGTTTTTTGCCAAATTTTCAACCAATATTGTTTCGCAATCAGCGAGTATTCGCTGGATTCGACTCCGTGAGACTTCTGGCTATTCGGCAATGTCATACGACCGCTCACTCATTGAAGGCTATTTCGGAAATTGACTTTAACAACTGTTTCGAGGATTGGCACAAGTGTATTTGGGCCAAGGAGAATAACTTTGAGGGGAAAGACATAGATTTTGAAGAAATAATTAAGAATATTTAAATTATGAACAAAGTCATACTATTTTTTGATCAACCTTAATAACAATAATACATACTTGTAAAGGGTGATTTTTTAAGAGCTTAATAACTTTAAAAACATAAAATTTGTATATAGTTTATTTATTCACAATTAGATTTTCATGACATTTACTTTTTGAAGATAATTTCATGTGATCGTTATGGAAATGCCTTATTTGGCCAAAATGTTCGCATTTTATTACAAATCGGTTAAAAATGCCAACCGAAGTACGTATTAAATTACCATATTATAAATATCCATTTCGGGTAGAACACAAATCAAGCTATGCGCCAATGCAACGCATGAATAATCCATGTTGCCAGCGTCAAGTGAGGCAAGGGAGGAGGGCTGTAAGACACAGATAGCCCAAAGCCTGATTTGTAATGCATCACTGAATTGCGAACAAGCTGCCGTGGTAAGACACTGCAGCAGCTGCAATTGCAATATTTTGCTTATGGCAAAGCTCTACATAACTATAGCTTTGTATACATACATATATGCATATGTATGGGTATATGTATATAGTGTAGATTGTCAACGCAAATTGGCTGACCGAAAACCAAAGCATTGAGCGTCAGCACCAAAATGTGCAGCTAAGCAATCAGCAGCAGCGAGCTTGAAGATCATTTGGCAAATATTTGCAAATTACGACCGTAACGTTACGATGGAACAGTGTAACCAGCGGGTAGCTTAATAAGCACACTGATGTACGTATATAGATATGTATGAATGTACATATATAATATGTACATTTGTGGTATCTTTGTAGGGTAAATCAGAGTTTGTGAAACTTAAAATGGTGTATTTTTGAAAATACGCAAAAAAATCGAAACTACTCCGAAAATAACTAGTTACACAATAGTTGAAAATTAAAGTGGTTTATTTTGAGGTAGTTAAGGTAACTTGACTTAAATTCCAATTGCGCAAACAATTCGAAGCTAGTCCCAAAATAACTGGTTACATACTAGTTCAAGTTTAATTAATTTTGATTTACTTTAAAGCAATAAGGGTAATTTTACTTCATTCTAATTGTGTTTTAATTATAAGCAACTAAATTAATTCAAAATAAATTTCATATGCAAACGTATACACATACAAACACAAGTGTAGAAAAGGTAAAGTGTCTAAGCAAGTGTTCTCAAAGTCACTCTTAGTTATCGAAATTAACGAATTTTCCAGTAGCACTTATCTATACACCCACACACATACTAGCATATCCATACAAATAAATCAATACTGGTGCGCCGAAGAATGAGCTGCCTTTATTTGTCCTACTCATAATGTGACTCAATGCCTCCATGCATGCACTTACACGTGCAGCTGTGTAGGTTTCAGTATTCGCTTAGCAACTAAATATGATCGTTTGATGGTGAAACAGTTGTATGTATGTACATATATACATACATTCACTGCAGTTGCGGTTACTAATATTTGCACTGCTTTGCACGGCATTGCAAGCTTTGACCGATAAATGCGGCTGCTGCCGCCAGTTGCAATGCCACGTCATAAATAGCAGTAATGCCGTCTAAAGCTAAATTAACGGCACAGTGCGCATAGACGCTAGGCCAGACAAATGTAGCTGTAACGGTCTTAGCCACAATGCAACCTAGTTTTGATTTTTGGCAATTCGATATTCGAAGTGGAATTTTTTATAATACCATAAAAGTGTACGGGTAGTTGGCAGAAGACTAAGGGGTAGTTGAAAGAACTTCTGAAGAAAGATAATATACTATACGAGAATTTATATATTAGATTTATATAATATGGCTGTATAAAAACCAGAAAAAAGTTAAACTTTGGCTGCATCAAATTTTTGATACCGTTCACAAGTGCATTTCTTATAGCATAAAAGGGTTTGATATGATATTGGCCCGATCTGAAAAGTACTATATATTCGGAGATTACAACGTTGCTTTGGACAATCAGTGCCAAATTTCAGGGAGATATCTTGTAAAGTAAAATAAATAAATTTTCCATACAAAGACTTGATTTTGATTGTTCAGTTTGTTTGTGAATTACATTCTATAGTCGTCCGATATCAGCGGTTCCGACAAGTGAACAGATTCTTTGAAAGAAAAGTACGTTTACAAAAATTCAGATCGATATCTGAAATACAGCGTGACTAGTTTACGTATAGGCGGATAGAAAAACATGGCTATGTATACTAATAGAATATACATATTTTATGGGGTCTCCGAAATTTCCTTAATGGCAAACTTAATATACCCAGTTCAGGGTATAAAAATGTGTATATCGTCACCTAAAATGCAAAACAACTATCATAAGAAAGTTTAAAAACAGTTGTCAGATATAATAACCACTATATAATTATTTTGTGAGTATATGATAACCAATATATAACCATTTTATGAGTATATTATAACCAATATATAACCATTTTATAACCAAAACTCAATTTTTTTCAATATTAGTGATTTCTATTATATCGTTTTTCCTTCGCTTGTAAACTTATGATAAATGATGTTACGTTATCTTGCATTTTAGGTGACGATATATTGCTTGATAGTTGTGGTCAAAATCACGTTAATCACCCACCTCCAAACCTGTCAAACAAATCAAAAATATTTATGGCCAAACATTTATTACTTTTGTGTGAATTCTCCGTTTTGTTTAAATTCAAAGACAATAAACCATTGTACTCTGATTAGAGCTACTTTTAATGTTATTGAATGAACTGTATCGATACCGAAGATATGGCTAATGAACCGGTTCAATCATTTAATAAGCTATTTATGTTGCACGAATGTGATTTTACGCCAACTATTTATTTTTACCTCATAAAATCGAAGTTGATTTTGCACAGAAGCAGCTTCAAAGTGGACTGAACTGTGGCAACCACGGTAAAGCGGTCAGTATGTTTGGCAAGTGCGAAATACCAAAGCAAACAACGAGTTATATAGTATGTAGCAATCGTTGCAGCTGATAACCACTTTTGGACCAAAAAAATACACAAAAACCAAATATTTGTTATTGGCACAGACTGCTCTGCTTCTTTTTGGCATGTTGCTGACATTTGAAAATACGAGCATCTCTGCAAAGTGTCATTGTGAACGTATATAATATGTTAAAAGAAATGTATATGTATTTCTATGTAACCAATAGGAAAGTGGCAACTAGGTGAGATATATTTTGGCTGAGTTGATTGTATTCATTCTTAATAATTATTTTATGAATTTTTTTTTGTACTTATTAAACTTATTTTAATTATATACATTAAATTGTAAAGTTATATTATTTCATTTTCATATCATCGTCTTAATAGGGAAATCTCTATATAATGTAAATCTTAAAAAAAAAATTAAATTTGTTTTTGAAAGTTTTTTGCTTCTTCTGTTTTAAAATCATTATGTATATACTCATATAACATGTATTTAAAACTGCCTTAGGCAGAACTTAGCGGCGTAGTGGTAAGAAAATAAATCAGCTTAATTTTAGAAAGGTGAGAAAATATCACCATGTCTACTGCCTGAAGAGTTCAAGAGCTGTCTAGGCTTTTTTAATATGAATTTTCAAATATATGTAAATATATTCTCAGTAGTTTATTCATTCAATGTTACAAGCATTTTATTGAGATTCGAGCACTAAAAATCTGACCTCTTGTACTAAGCTCAATCGACCGAATTTGCTTAGCACAAGTCCTTTCAGCATTTCCTCATATTCTGTGAAACGGTATAAGATATTGGTTTGAGTAAATATCACCATTTCTACTGCCTAAAGAGTTCAAGAGCTGTCTACACTTTTCTATTCGCATTTTAAAATTAATTTGAAAGTGAATATATATTCTTAGCAGTTCATTTTAAGCACTAAAAATCCAACTTTTTGTACTTCTACCTTTAAACTAGTTCAAAGTGATCCTAAATGTAGGCAACAGTTTTTATGTAATATGTATTGCCTACATTTAGGCATATTTTGTACATATAATACGCCCATTATGCTGTTAATAAAAATCAAGGATGAAAATGACGTTCCTGCTTTCAAGGTATGATGCCATCTCTTACCCAAAAATAGTCGTAATCAGACCAAAAAATTTTCATGCCTCATATACAGATTATGTACCCCGCAATGCTTATGTTTGACTTTATACTGAAAATGTCGCTCAATCTGTGGTATAAATTAATGAAATTCAAAGAGTTGCGGTTGATTATCGAAACGTCCCAAAGTATGGCCACGACCTTGAACTTCGAAATTTTCGAGAGTGGAAAGTGTTCGGTTATACCCTGCCTTATTTTTTTATTTTTTTATGTACTATAAGAAGATGGCGTCATGTGTAGAAGTTCACGCAAGTGAGGAAAGTTCTCTGATTGCCATTCACTTGAGAGTGACCAGAAACGTTTCTTTTACTTTTGGCTTGAGCAGCTACGACTTCCGATCCTAGATCAAGTATCCTTTGGGTAGCCAAAGAACATTCGTTTGAAGTCGAGCTAAAGTGAGGAGGTGAACTATCCCTCCCCAGAGTTGTGCGCTGGGTTTGGGACCCATTTTGTTAAGACCTAATTTTACTGTTCTTATAAAACAGGGTAGTTCTTAAATTTTTCCTACTGGTTACTGCATTTTTACAACTATGCTCGCCAGTATGGGTGAGAAATTTCATTTTCGTTGCGTTCGACTTGAAACTAGTCGGCGGCACGTTGGTTAAGGTCGTTCAAACTGGCGTGCTTTTGCAGTGGCACTTTCATGTGGCGATTATTTATCCCGTTGCCGTAGCAGTTATAGTGCTAATATTTTGGGTAGACCTGTTTGAGGCACATATAGTCTTACATAGGTATGCGGAATGCGCCGATGAGCAACAATTTATATATACATATATATGTATTTGTATTTACACGCATTTATATATATGTATATGTAGATATTTATATATGAAGTCGGACACAATGCGGTTGCACTGGTCGTCAGTGCTGTTGCTTAGACTCCTACTTTTACACACAACATGAACGAGTTCGCCAACAATTTACGCACAAATATTTGCAATGTAATCGAACGTCCTTAAAGGTCATTTCAACAGCGAACTGGGTTGTGAGTGTGGCTGGCAATATGTGGCTATATACATATGTGCGTTTGTATGTTGGCGTAGCACGCCACACCGGTTTTCATGCTACATAAGCGCTTACTATGCCGCAATAAAGTGACTGAGCTACTTGCCACAGTCGCGTTGTTGTTGTTGGCGTGTGGAAAAGAATGGAATTTACCCAAGTCAGTGTGACTAAATGACATATATATGCACAAAAAAAAAAAATAAAATTATATAACGGGTGATTTTTTGAGGTTAGGATTTTCATGCCATTAGTATTTGACAGATCACGTGGGATTTCAGACATGGTGTCAAAGAGAAAGATGCTCAGTATGCTTTGACATTTCATCATGAATAGACTTACTAACGAGCAACGCTTGCAAATCATTGAATTTTATTACCAAAATCAGTGTTCGGTTCGAAATGTGAAAATCCGCTTTTTTTATCGACAAATTTTTGTTCAGCGATGAGGCTCATTTCTCGTTGAATGGCTACGTAAATAAGCAAAATTGCCGCATTTGGGGTGAAGAGCAACCAGAAGCCGTTCAAGAACTGCCCATGCATCCCGAAAAATGCACTGTTTGTGTGGTTTGTACGCTGGTGGAATCATTGGACCGTATTTTTTCAAAGATGCTGTTGGACGCAACGTTACGGTGAATGGCGATCGCTATCGTTCGATGCTAAACAAACTTTTTGTTGCCAAAAATGGAAGAACTGAACTTGGTTGACATGTGTTTCAACAAGATGGCGCTACATGCCACACAGCTCGCGATTCTATGGCCATTTTGAGGGAAAAACTTCGGACAACAATTCATCTCAGAAATGGACCCGTAAGTTGGCCACCAAGATCATGCGATTTAACGCCTTTAGGACTATTTTTTTGTGGGGCTACGTCAAGTCTAAAGTCTACAGAAATAAGCCAGCAACTATTCCAGCTTTGGAAGACAACATTTCCGAAGAAATTCGGGCTATTCGTAGGCCGAAAATGCTCGAAAAAGTTGCCCAAAATTGGACTTTCCGAATGGACCACCTAAGACGCAGCGCGGTCAACATTTAAATGAAATTATCTTCAAAAAGTAAATGTCATGAACCAATCTAACGTTTCAAATAAAGAACCGATGAGATTTTGCAAATTTTATGCGTTTTTTTTTTTTTAAAAAAAAGTTATCAAGCTCTTAAAAAAATCACCCTTTATAAATCACTTTTGTTGTTGTAAATGCCGCTGCACTGTGGCTGCCGCCTGCCAGTGAGTGGCGCTGCACAATCGCATCGTGATGGCAGCACTTTGCATTCTTATCGCCAACACCATCTGCATTTTGTTGCTATTGTTGTTGTTGCTGTACGGCATTTTGGCATAAAGCGCGCGAAGTGCAACGCAGCGTGGGCTGGCTGAGAAGGGCAAAGACACGCTGTTGTAGTGCATCATTATTTTTGTTGTTGTATATTTTGAATTTTTTTGCGATATTCTTCAAGTTGCACTATTCACTTGTACAACAAAAGCAAGCATACAGAGCAAAATTGTTGTTCCTCCTTTGAAGGCAAGTCTTATAAAATAGCAACAACAACAACAAATATTAAGTGAAGAAAAAATTATAGTGATTGCTTAGCATGCAGCAGAATGAAGAGTGCAAGTAGCAGCAGTTGAGGAAGAAGGTGTAGCAGCTTCGTTGTGTAGGCATTAAGTGCAAATTGCCAACAGTAACAACAACAACAACTGGTTGCTGCAATGCTTTTCATGGTTTTGTTGCAT
Source organism: Bactrocera dorsalis (assembly GCF_023373825.1). Lineage (NCBI taxonomy): Eukaryota > Metazoa > Arthropoda > Insecta > Diptera > Tephritidae > Bactrocera > Bactrocera dorsalis. Next base: position 75,066,432 of record NC_064305.1, read on the forward strand.
TCTTGCGTGCGCTGTTGCAGTTTGATGTTTTTATTGTTTTTGTTGTTTTTTATTGTTATTGTTGTTGTCGTTGTTTTGTGTTGGCTCCACACCGCAATGCAGTTATGATTCGCTTTCGTTACCGCATACATAATTCTAGGCTTTTGCATACATATGTGCCGTTGTGTATGTGTGCGACTTGTTTCTTCTTAAGTTACTGTGGTAACGGAATTTAAAGGTCAACGTGTTGTTTACCTCTTCCTTTTACGCCACATCTTGATTGGCTTCTCAAACCAATTCAGCGCATTTATTTCTGCTTCTTATTCTTTGTTTTGGCATTATTTGCTTCCTTAAGCGCTGCTGCTGCCACTGTGTGCGTACTAGAATGCAGAATGGTATTAAGCTCACAGATTCTTTGTTCTTTACATTATTTCAGCTGCTTTGGTGCCGTTTTTCTTTCAAATTTATATATGGTAATCGCCGTAGCTTTTGTGCCATTGTTGCAACTTATATATGGTTTATAAGTAACAATGTATGTGTGTATGTATAATATGCATTTATGATTGCCAAAGTCTCATCTCTGTTGCTCATATGCGGCTAAGCAAGTTGAGGCGCTTGCTGGTGGCTGCGTTTGTGCGCCTTTTCCAGTTAATGTTATTTATGGTGATTGCCTAGAGTTTAAGTTTGAAAGTTCTCTGTAACTAATTAAAGAGAATTTAATGCGCTGCTATTTTTTTAGAACGTTGGCAGCTCATTGTGGCAGTAATCGTGAGTCAGGCTATTCTTTAATTGGCGGCTTTATGCAGAAATCAAAGAATCTGGTAAGAATTCAATGGAAAAAATACTTTTTGATAGGTCATATTGAAAACCGCTGAACAAATGTTGAAATAAATGCTCAAGATTTTATGACTTTAGACAACAAAATTATAAGCAATAAATTTGTGAAAACATAATTTTTTTGTAAACTAAATATTTTAACGTAATTTTTGAAATATCGATTTGTCTTAAAATTTTGAAGGACCACTTTTTCTAATATTAAACTATTTTAACCTTTCGATATTTGCATAGAATTTAAGTAAAAGAACTTTTTCTATTTTTATGATTTCTTGTAAGAATATTTTAGGAATGCCCCTAAAATCAATAAATAACGTAATAAGGCGTAGGTTAAAGTTGAAATCTAGCATATGAAAGTTATGCTATAAAACCTAGAAAATATCAAAGAGAAAAAATTGGCGGAACTGATGCTGGAATATCTTTCACAGGTGCAATTCTTATATCATAGAAGGGTTTTAAAAGTTTTTATACGCTGAAAAGGGTACATTAAGTTTCTAATAGTAGCTATGTGTTCATTTTGTATGGAAGCCATATGCTATAGTAATCCGATCTGAACAATTTTTTTGGAGATTATATTATTACCTTAAGCATAAATCCATGTCAAATTTCGTGAAGATACCACATCAAATGCGAAAGTTTTCCACAAAAGCCCAACATTCCGATCATTCAGTTTGTATGGCAGCTATATGCTATAGTTAACCGATCTGAACAATTTCTTCGGAGATTACATTACTGCCTTGGAAAATAATCTATACCAAATTTCGTGAATTTATCTTGTCAAATGTGAAAGTTTTCCATACAAGAACTTGATTCCGATCGTTCAGTTTGTATGGCAGTTATATGTTATAGTAGTCCAATATCGGCAGATCCGACAAACGAGCAACTTCTTGAAGAGAAAATGATATTTGCAAAAATTCAAAATTTTACATGACGGGTACCAAGCCCAGTGCATAACCCTGGGGAGGGATGATTCGCCTTCTCACTTTACCAATAGCCCGATATATTCGACTCTTTGAACAGCAATTTCAAACAGGGTTGTATTTTCAAATACAATCGAATTGAATGCATTTTTGAGAGATTTTATTTGTTCGTTCAATGTAAAAAAAAAAAACAAAAAAGAAACAAAACAAGTAAGGAAAGGCTAAGTTCGGGTGTCACCGAGCATTTTATACTCTCGCATGATAAAGTGATAATCGAGATTTCATTATCCGTCATTTACATGAATTTTTATTTTGCTGTTAAATTAATTAGAATTAAATTCTGAGAGATTTACCGATATTTTCGGTGAAAAATTAGGTTAGGTTAGGTTAGGCACTGAGTTCTTCGTGTTCGATATAAGGGCCCTTGAAAAGTTATAGTCCGATCACGACAACTTTTCCACAAGGGATACCTCAGCTCAAATACCGTATTTGTGTAAAGTTTTATTCCGCTATCATCATTGGTTCCTAATGTCTATTTTATACAGGGAAGACATCAGATGGAATTCAAAATAGCGTTATATTGGAAGAAGGCGTGGTTGTGAACCGATTTCGCCCATATAATATACCGAATTTCATTGAAATCGGTTGAGTAGTTCCTGAGATACGGTTTTTGGCCCATAAGTGGGCGACGCCACGCCCATTTTCAATTTAAAAAAAGCCTGAATGCAACTTCTTTTTGCCATTTCTTCCGTAAAATTTAGTGTTTCTGACGTCTTTTGTTAGTCGGTTAACGCACTTTTAGTGATTTTCAACATAACCTTTGTATGGGAGGTGGGCGTGGTTATTATCCGATTTCTTCCATTTTTGAACGGTATATGGAAATACCTGAAACAAACGAATCTGTAGAGTTTGGTTGACATGGCTATGGTAGTTTCCGAGATATATACAAAAAACTTAGTAGAGGGCGGGGCCACGCCCACTTTTCCAAAAAAATTACGTCCAAATATGCCCCTCCCTAATGCGATCCTTTGTGCCAAATTTCACTTTAATTTCTTTATTTATGGCTTAGTTATGACACTTTATAAGTTTTCGGTTTCCGCCATTTTGTGGGCGTGGCAGTGGGCCGATTTTTCCCATCTTCGAACTTAAGTTTCTTATGGAGCCAAGAAATACGTATACCAAGTTTCATCATGATATCTCAATTTTTACTCAAGTTACAGCTTGCACGGACGGACGGACGGACAGACAGACATCCGGATTTCAACTCTACTCGTCACCCTGATCACTTTGGTATATATAACCCTATATCTGACTCTTTTACTTTTAGCAAATATATTTCAACTTTCATAGACTTGCAACATTCTGTCGGCAATACACAAATGTTAATTAAAATTTAATTAAATTCTAAGAGTTTTTGTGCCAAAATTGCTTTGCCTTCATTTTTTTAATTTTTTTGTGCCCTGGAAAAGGCTTACAAAGAGTAGGTCAACACCAACAGCAACAGCGCAACAGTTGGAGACAAAAACTAATTTTTGGGCAGGTGTCATAAATTTTCATAGCTGTCAAGCTTGTAATTGCATTTGCTGCAATCAGCGCAGAAAATTGCCTTACCACCGGCTGATGAAATTCAATGAAAATTAAATAATAAAATTGCTGAAGCGAACTAAAGACAATTGCAACAAAATTAAGGAGCACAACACCACTAAGTGGTGCTTGTAACAATTGTTGTTGTTGTGCCGGTGTACAATTGTCCAACGCACGACGTGCAATAGGCTATGTCTTTGACCGATTGACCAACTAACTGATTGACCTGATTGTTATCGGTAACACACTCACACATAAATACGCGGCATTCATTTGTGTGTAAGTGCAACGCATTCGTGCTCTGCGCAGGCGCAGCCAACACACCACTTGGAAACAGGTTGGCCAGCAATTGTAGTTGTAATTGCGCTGCGGCACTTTTCCACATTAAATTTTGTTTTCGAAATGAAATTGAATTTAAATGCTCTCTTTCTTACGGTCAATACGTTTAGGCGCCTGATTTGCTACGCTTGTAATGTAGTCTTGACCCCGCGCTAAAAAAAGCTTTGTACGCTTGTGTGTGTGTATGTGCCCATAAATGACCTATGTATTCGAAAATTAATTGCGCTTGACACGCAAGAAGGTCGCAGCGCCAGCGTTCATTACAAGTAGGCGCTGAATTTTCTTAACCAAAATCTGTGTTTGTGTGTGTGCGTTTGAGGGTCTATGCTGTGATTAAGTAGTTTGGGAGAATTAAAGCCTCATTAAAAGTGTTTACAATTAACTCACGCCAAGACACAGCAACAAGGTCTTCTTATGTAATTATTTCTTGTTGTTTTTTTGCTTTAGACTAAAGTAACAACAAATTGGGTAAAATAAAAACTTATTTAAATCAATCGCAAGTAACACTAACTAACTTAGTTATAAACTGCAAATGCTTCCGAATTGTAGCTGAATGCTGCGAGCGTGTGTCTGCACTTCAGTGTTTAGTGAGCGTTTAAAATTAATTGCGGAAGATCATACGCTATGCAAGTCATAAAAACACCAGCACAACAACAAATTGCTTGGGCATTAAGTGGAGGTTGTTAACCAAGCTCAATAAATAAATGAAAACACATTAAAAGTTAGTGACTCTAATTAGATCTGCAATTTAGTTTGTTCAAATTAAAGAGCCAAAGAACTCTTCGTAGCCAAAATAGTTAATTTTAAGTCGATAACACAGAGTAATAGAGGAAATACATTCAATTTCAAAATTGTACAATGCGTCTAATCAAGCATATAAATTGAAAAATTTAAAGAAACTCAATTAGTTTTTAACTTATTTCGGGGTAATCAGCATCTTATTCTTGTTTTTATAGACGAGCGAGGAAGTAAGAACTTCAGAGATATATAAATAAAAAATAACAGTTATGCCAAAAAATTTTATAATAAATTAAATAACGGGTGATCCAAGTAGAGGTACCTTTTTCAGTCGCACTTGTCGTCGAGATCTTAAATTGAAAGCGTACAAAAATAGAGCTTGTACAAGAACTGTAGCCGTTCGACTTTCCCAAGCGACATCGTTTCGCTCTAAGGGCACTTGAAAAGTTCCAAAAAGATCCGAATTTTTCAAGCCAAATTTTGTTCAGCAATGGGGTACATTTCTGGCTCAATGGGTATGTGGACAAGTAAACTTGCCGCATTTTGGACGAAGAGCAGCCCGAAGAGATTTCAAGAGCTGCCATTTCATGCAGAATAGAACAATGGATTGGTATGATTTATGGGCCAGTGGAATTATCGGTCCACATTTCTTCGAAAATGATGTCGATGAGAACGTAACCGTCAAGGGCAATGGTATCCGACTTTTGGTCTCTGAAATTTAAGCTCCTGATCTTGGCGACATTTGGTATAAACAAGAGGGCACCACTTCCCACACATCACATCAATCAATGGATTTATTGAGAGAACATTTCGGTGAGCAGTTAATTTCACGGATTGGGTCGGTCGATTGGCCACCAAGATTGTGTGATATCACACCGTTAGTCTAAAGATTATGCGGACAATCTAACTTTCATTCAGGCCTTGGAGCAAAATTCCACGCGTCTCATTCGCCAGTTACCGGTCGAAATGCTCGAACGAGTTACCGAATATTGGACTCACCGATTGGACCATTTGAGACATAGCCGCGGCCAATATTTAAAAGAGATAATCATCAAAAACTAAATGTCATAGAATATTCTTTCCAATCCAATTCCAATCCAAAATGAACATCCCTCATTAAATTTGAAGTTTCTTATCAGACTTCGGTGAAATATGTATCATTTTAGTCGAAAAATTCTTGGCATTTTGAAGGTAATTCCACTTTTATAGCAACTCCCGTCCTTATTGGCAAAATTTGGAACATTTCCTAAAATTCTCCTGAAAATTATTACAAAATATTCGCCATATACTGGAGCAGTTGCAGTTACTTCATGCGAGGTCTTGAATATAAGGCGGAGGCATAAGAATCGAACTTAGCTCTCTGGATATAAGTGAAGCACTATGGATGTATGTGGACTGGTGGTGTTCTAATGGAACACAATACATTTAGTATCGGCTAAAGCTGGCCGCTTCTGTGCGACTAATCACATAAACACTTTTCACAATGTCAATCTTTTTTAGAAGAAAAATATAAAATTTGGCTTGTTATCTTCTTTCTGATGTCCATATTTGAAACGTACTATATTTTTACAATACTTAACTGATCAATCGCAAAATAATTTTACAAGTTTTTTTTACAACGCCAGATACAGATTACTAAAGTCTTGTTTTGGAAAAATAATGGATTTTGTTTGCTAGAACTAGGAGAATGCGACTCGCCAGCGGTACTTATAACATTTTTACAGACGGATCAAAAATGGCTGATGGAATGGGAGCCGTAATCTATTGTACATCCTTCCGGAAAGCGGCTGCACGTAGGTTCTAGACCAAAAAGGAATTCCGGGAAAAGAAATAGCTGATGAGATTGCCAAAAGTGTCATCTGACAGACGGAACAAGGTAAGATTAAATGACTTAAGGGCATGCAGAATCGCCAAGATCATATAGAAAGTTCCGAAGAAAAACGCAGATGTTTTCTAATCGCATGGTCTCGGAAAGACTGTAGGACAGTTGTTAGTCTAATCACAGGTTACAACCTATTGGCATCACATGTGAGCCAGATGGGCATAAGTAACGACGATGCATGCAGAAAGTGCAGGCAAGTATGTATCAGAAAGACGCTTGAACACCACCTATGCTTTCCATGCCTTTATTCTGCATTATCTAGCATTCTTAGAAATCTAGGCGTCATAGTTCAAGGTACTCAAAATAAGATAGCAAATCACTCTTAAAGTTCACAAAATGCCTTCTTGCAAAGCGGATACTTCAGCTCAAATTGAACTGAACCTCCAGCTTTACTTTACAGCATTACTGCTTTGCAAGATTTGAAAATTCGGTACTTTCAAGCACGAAGTCTAATAATTTCTTTGCGGTTTTACGGTCAGTTAATATATTTTTGGCACTAATTGTACATACAAATATCTAAGAACTGAAAATAAATAAAATTTATTGAAAATAACAAATAACTTGTAAATGGCACACTTTTGATAACACCTATTTGTAGGTGTATTTTTCACGCAATCCACTAAAAAATGACACAAAAAAAACATCAAGCGTGACAAATGAAGACATAAAACTTGCGTTGATCATATCAACGATGTTTTCAACAACCGAATAAACGAAGATTAATTCAGAATATGTCAAAATAAAAAGAAAAAAAACACAACTGACAATTTCTTATACCTTTTGTTGCTTGTTGCTTTCGGCAGCAGTAGAATGAAACGCGGGCGGTCTAACCGCAAACAATCGAGATCAAAAATCGGATTAGCGCCGCGATTCTGGGGCGATCGCTACAAAAAAAGTGGCGAGCGCACACATTTCAAGCATTTTGTTTTTCAGTTGTTGTTTTTGGCTTTTTGTAACAATCATTTCATTTGCTACGCAAGTCAGTCTTTGGTAACGGCGCTAAGTGGCATGTGGCAGGCGCGCGGGTGTTACGCAGCATTTGCTTGACGGTAACGTGCTAATAATTGAATTTTGATTAGGATATTATTTGAAGAAACGAGAAACAAAAAGCAGAAAAATAATAAAAAACAAAAACGCTTGAAGGTGCTGACATGCAAATTCAAGAAGCCGTTCTATGGAGCGAGACCGGGCACTTAGACAAATAATTTTCGGTGCCGGCGGATGTTGCCCAATATGGCAGCGTGACGCAGATGGGACGATTTGAGAAAGAAAAAATTGGAATATATAAGTAAATAATGATATAATTATAAAGGTTAATTTATAAAAACAAAAAAAGTTGCTAACTTCGACATATATTTTTAGCATATAAAGGGTGATTTTTTAAGAGCTTGATAACTTTTTTAAAAAAAAAAACGCATAAAATTTGCAAAATCTCATCGGTTCTTTATTTGAAACGTTAGATTGGTTTATGACATTTACTTTTTGAAGATAATTTCATTTAAATGTTGACCGCGGCTGCGTCTTAGGTGGTCCATTCGGAAAGTCCAATTTTGGGCAACTTTTTCGAGCATTTCGGCCGGAATAGCCCGAATTTCTTCGGAAATGTTGTCTTCCAAAGCTGGAATAGTTGCTGGCTTATTTCTGTAGACTTTAGACTTGACGTAGCCCCACAAAAAATAGTCTAAAGGCGTTAAATCGCATGATCTTGGTGGCCAACTTACGGGTCCATTTCTTGAGATGAATTGTTGTCCGAAGTTTTCCCTCAAAATGGCCATAGAATCGCGAGCTGTGTGGCATGTAGCGCCATCTTGTTGAAACCACATGTCAACCAAGTTCAGTTCTTCCATTTTTGGCAACAAAAAGTTTGTTAGCATCGAACGATAGCGATCGCCATTCACCGTAACGTTGCGTCCAACAGCATCTTTGAAAAAATACGGTCCAATGATTCCACCAGCGTACAAACCACACCAAACAGTGCATTTTTCGGGATGCATGGGCAGTTCTTGAACGGCTTCTGGTTGCTCTTCACCCCAAATGCGGCAATTTTGCTTATTTACGTAGCCATTCAACCAGAAATGAGCCTCATCGCTGAACAAAATTTGTCGATAAACACATTTCGAACCGAACACTGATTTTGGTAATAAAATTCAATGATTTGCAAGCGTTGGTCGTTAGTAAGTCTATTCATGATGAAATGTCAAAGCATACTGAGCATCTTTCTCTTTGACACCATGTCTGAAATCCCACGTGATCTGTCAAATACTAATGCATGAAAATCCTAACCTCAAAAAATCACCCGTTACATACATATGTATTTGCCACATATATGCCTTTATTTTAACTATATTTTCTTTCTTTTGTTATAATTTTAGTTGTCATTAATTTATGCCGCAAATTATTCACCCCAATTAGTCAAATAAAATTCAACAATTCGCAGAACTTTCAAACTTTACAACAAAGTTGCGTATTTCCCCCCCACGGAGGTGATTTGTTAAATATTTATTGTTGTGCTTGCAGTGAGGCGCAGCCAGAAATAAACTGGTCAATAGGGGTCAATAAATTGGCAATTAAATATTAGCGCAGTCATGGCTGACAGAATGGCCACTAACCGTTAGTTATACGTGGAAATCAGAAAATCTAATTTTTTATTATTTTTTTTGATGAAATTTCGTTTTATTTGCGCTGCATTTTATGCATATGGATTTGCGTATTTTTACTGCCACGGGCGCGTACAGCGGATTTTCATATTTCATTTCCATTATTTTTGCGCATATTTTTACTATTATTCATATTGTGGGTCACTACGCCAATTTTTGTATGCACACAGATATAAATTTATAATAACAATTGTGTTAATGTTTGTATGCATTTGTGTGAGTATTTGACTGGCCTTTGTTGCTTTGGCATGCTTATGAATTGTGCCGTTGCGAAAAAAAGTAACTTTTCGGCAGCTTTAAATTGAGGCGAGCCCAGCGTTTCCAAAATTCATTAAAAAAATAACAACAAAAATAGCTTAGTGCCTCAACTCACAAATGGATTGCATAATTTTGCATTGGAGTTGTAGAATGTTCATTAAAAGTGTTAGGCAATTGGGTGCGGTTTACCTGGAAAGCCTAATTTTGTGTAGAACAATGCAGTTAAATACAATTTTGAAAGCAGCCTAGCATTTGTCTGGATTTGTGTGGTCCAAAAAACATATTAAAATGAAGAAAAAATTTTTCTAGAGAAAAAATTTATATGAAAATATTTTTTTTAAAGTAAAAAAAAAATAAAATTTGGAAAAATATTAAATAAATTTAATATGCAAATTTATATGTAGAAAAAGAAAATAATAAATACCGTGAAAATTTTGAAATTAAAAAATATGTTTGAAGTAAAAAAAATTGAAAAATCGGGAAAAATTATTTGAATCACAGAATAATGTAAAAATTCACTTTTTCGGAAATTAAATTTTAATAGAAAATAAAATAAATATAATATGAAATAAAATAAATTAGTTAAATGAGGGAAAAAATATAATAAAACTAAATAAAATAAAACAATAAATAAAATATGAAATAAAATAAAAAGTAATTTTTTCAGAAAAAATGTATAAATGAAATTGTGTTTTTTCATTTAGGAGTACTTTAAAAATCGGCGAAAATAAATTAAAAAATATTGAAATATCGAAAATTCAAATACATATATAATAAGAGCAAATAAAAGAAATAAAACAAAAAAACATAAAATAAATTAAAATAAAATTAAATAAATTTCATTTTAATGAAAATAATAAATAAAATAAAATAAAACAGTAAAAAAATGTGAAAAAAAAACAAAAAATATTTTTTTTTTCCAAAAAATGTAATAAAGCAAAGTGTATTTCCTTATTTAAAAGTGGTTAACGGTGGCGATTATTTTATTTTAGCAAAGTATAAAATTATATTAATAACTGTAACTTTTTAAAACAAAAAAATTTAAAACAAAAAAATTAGTATTGTATTAAATTAAATTAAAACAAATTATAAAAAATGCAACTAAAGAAAAATAAATTAAAATAAAATAGCAAAATTAATAAGAATATTTTTAATAATTTTTGTAAAAAAGTAATGGATTTAAAAATTTTTTTAAACAGTAAAATTTATTGCGAAAAATCAAATATTTTACGTAAACACTAAAAAAGCAAAATAAAATAAATTAAAATTTTTATGCAATTTAGTTTTTAAATATTAAATAAAATTAAAACAAATTGAAAAAATAGAATAAAAAATTTAAGTATGTTCTGCCAAAATAATTTTCTAAAAACTTTAACATTAACAAAATAAAAAAAATATAAATATTGCATTAAATCAATAATAAAATTAGAATAAATAAATGCGAAAAAAATAAACTGCATAAAAATTTAGTGAAAAATTTTTAGTATTAATATTAATATTTTTTGTTAACATTATAAGCTATTGCGTAAGTTAAAAGAAAATAAATATTTAACATAGAGCATAAACAATTTTTTACATAATTTTTATTTGAATTTGAAGTTAAAAACAAACCCAAACCATTAAACTTTATTTTTATTGCTTTATGTGAATGTAACTGCATTACGTTGCTCAGCCAATAAAAATTTGCCAGATAACGACAACTATCATTACCTTGAATCCTTTTATTTTATTCGTGTCGAACTCGTATTAACTGTAAACTATACAACACTCCAACGAAGCAATAAAGTTGCACAATAATTTTTTACCGCATCAAGTGAAAATTTCAAAAATTTGTGAGCAAATCTCGGCAAAACTTTTGCACTCCACAATAAATAGCTACATGCGATTATGTATATACGTATACCATATGTTATATATGCACACATCCAACCCTACAAGCACATTTACGTCATTTCTCAGGCGCAAGTGTGTATTAACACGCTTACTCACATATATACAGATGCCCAGGTATAAATTTGTATGTATGTTGCAAGCTCAAGCGGGTTGTGTGCTGTGAACTATGCCTACGAGTGTTTTCTTGTGTGCCAAAAGTCGCGGAAGTCAGCAATTTGGCACATTTATGCAACCGAGTACCGGTACGTGATGTTGCAAAAAGGAAACAAAAGCTCATATTCGAAAAGTTTTTGGAGAGCCTATTAATTAAGCGTTTATGATACCGCTAATCATGTGGAAAATATGAAAACTTACAATGGGATTGAAGCCTATTTAATAGTCAGGTGTGGTGAGGCGTATACGTAATGAGCAGGTAATTTATGGTAATTATTTTGGAAGTGTCTAAGTGTCCAAAAATGTTTTTTATTTAATTTTTCGTTTCATTGGTTTAAGATTGCATGATAAATAATATTTAATTAAAATTAATTTTTTATTTAATTTCTTTCTTTTATGAAATATCAACGTTTCGTGTATCTTCCACTGGAAAATAGGGCTTAAGCATTTTTTATTAAATATAATTTAAATCTTTTAAACTCAAGCAATTTTATGCAATGCTATTTTTTTAATTTCAAATTACTTTAATTAATTTAATTTAGTTTAAATTAATTTAATTTAATTTAATTTAATTTATTTTATTCCATCTTATTTTATTTTATTTAGTTTTCTTTAGCATATATTTCATTGATTGCTTACCATTAATTTTGTCTGATACTAAATTGTTCATTCCCCATACATTCAATATCCTTAAATAGCCGATCGTGACAGAGTAATTTTGTATGCCACCAATAAAAATACTAAGAACGTATATGTGCTCATATCAAGCAGACAAACTAGTGTTTTTCAGGAACACACATTTTACATTTAATATATCAAAAGGTAAAACAGTGACTAGTCCAAAAGTGGTCCAATTTTAACTAATTAGTAAATGTTCAACTTTATATATAAGAAATTTAGAAAGTATAACCGCCTATAAGCTACTGATAAACTTCATAAAACTATAAAAATTGTAGGAGTTGCCAGCTGTTTAAAAATTTGGAGTTTAAATAATTAATTATAAAATTAAAGAAAAAATTAAGAATAAAAGGCATTACAGCATAGGCAGTAAACTGAGAAATATTTATGAAAAAATTTAGTTGAAAATATTTTTGGAAAAGAGTTGCCATATTTATAGAAATATTACTTAAAAAATTTATTAAAATAAAATTATTAAATCTAAGTAAACTAAAGTGGTTTTAATATTGAAATTTAGAATATTATTGAAAAAGCGTTGCCACCTGTTATAACAAGAAATTATTTCAATTAATTCAAAAAGTAAAAAATTGGACAGAATTGAGAAAAATTTTGAAAAAGCGTTGCCACCTGTTATAAAATAATCATATAATTCAAGAAATTAACAATTTCATAGCTGAAATTATTGAAATATTTCAAAATATGCATTGTTTCGGTCTGATCAATACCGATTTTCAATGTACTAGATATTTCTGCGAAATATTAATTATACCCAGTTACATTAATTCAAACATTTGTATGATCCAAGGTTATGATAATCGAAAAAATAAATTGATTCTATTTTCAATGTCTAAAATCCATATATGTGAAACGTCTATGATCAGCGTTCGAATCTAGACTAATGAAAATAGAGTATTTTCTAATAATATTGGTTGTTGTACGCAATAAAGAAGAAAAAGAAGTGGCAAGTCCGACATCATATTCCTGCCATATTATTATGACTATCACCGACTCGATGTTGGATCAAAACTTGTAAGGCACTTTTTTGGTCAGAAAAAAAGTCAAAGTACACTACACAAACGCATGTGTCATCGGTAGGCCTATATGTTGAAAGTTAGCTTTTGTCTATATGACTGCTTATGTCTAAAAGGCTGTAAAGACTAGTCTGTTTTGCTTTTAAAATTTGACGATCGTTGAAGAGAAATGTGCGCATCATTTTTAACATAATAGGCAGTTAATTAACAGATGTTAAGTAATAAATGAGTTGTAATATATTATTATATGTATATATGTATGTACATATACCTTAATATGTACATACGTGTTCGTGTTCGCTAATAGGCAAGTACAACTACTTGTCTCTTTATGCTATTTTTATGAGTATTTTTTACTATTCGTATTTATTTATTTACTTTTTGACTATTTTCTTTTAAGATTAACGCACTTACATATGTACATGCATACATACAACTTACAACTGTTACACACAATTTTGTAATTTGCAGTTAACTTTAGTATTTCCTTTTCACCCTGCGATCGCATCTTAATTTCAAACCTCTTTATGGAGAAGTGAAATGTTGACAGGTTGTCACCTCTGTTAGTTAACAGCATTCAGCAAGAATATGCATGCACCTGCTATAGTACACATATTTTGCGTTTGTTGCTTTTTCGTTTCTATTTTATTTTCTATTTAATTTTCGCATTTGTTTTTGTTGCCGCAGTCAACCACTCAGCGTCAAATGGTTGACTGACCGCAGTCGGTCAAGGAAGTTATGCACCCACTAGCGCCTACGTATGAACGCATATCTCTATACAAGTGTATGTGCGCTTGCTTGAAGTTTCGTTTGCACTAACTAATGAAAAGGAAAAATATCGAAATACCTGTTTGCAAGCCACTCGTTCGCATAATTTATTATTTTTGCTAATATTATTAAAACATTGGCACTTTTCGTCGGTTCAACAATTTTTCGCTAATTTTCTTTGTCCACAATACACAAAGTTTTTGTTTTTGCTTTTGAAATTCATACGTCATTATCAGTCAAGGGAAATAGAGTTGAACGATTTTTTGAGTTAGTGCTCCAATTGAAGTTCAATAATTTTTGCAAGCAATGGCAATTTTGTCACTTGAGAAGTAATTAAGGAACTGAGTCACAATAATGCTTAAATAATGGTGGGATCGCAGGTAATTGAACTCTTTAGCTTAGTTCATTTATTTTTTTTTCAAAATTTGTGTGAGAAAGTATATTGACCCAATAAACTGTTATTCAACAAATACAAGATTTTGTTATATTTTTTAAATTTCGGGATTTGCGAATGTCCATATCGGGATCCCGAAAAATGTTCGGTACTAAAATTTTAAAAAATTTAATTTGTTTGAAAATTTTAAATAAAAAATCAATTCATTTTAATTTATGTTCAATCCCGAAAATTTTTCGGGTCTGACCGTTCTAACAGTTTTAAAAAATTATTTTGGTAAAAAGTTTGAATGAAAATGAATTGGTTTTCGATTGCCTATATCGGGATCCCGAAAATTTTTCGGGACTAAAGTATTAAATAAAATTAATTTGATTGAAAATTTCAAATAAAAAAATTTACTAATTTTAATCCCGAATTGTTTTAGGAACAAAAAATTTTAAAAATTATTTTAAAATAAAGTTTGAATGAAAATTAATTAAATTGCGAGAGTGTACATAAATATTCGGTTGCATCCGAACTTAGCCTTATCTTACTTGTTTATTTTTGTTTGTTGCTGTTGACTAAAATTTTTTACATCGATTTTTTTTTTTTAATTTTTTTGCAGTAAAATTTGCGTTGTAAATGTAATTGCCTGTGTCGCACTCGACCGATTCATTGTGCATGCAAATTGGAAGTCAATATATAAATATGTAGATACATATGTGTTTGTGTGCGCATTTCAATATCGTGTGACATCCTTGGCCGCGTTTGTGAACGATTTTAGTCGTCACCAATGGAGTAGTAGTTTTATTTGGAAAATATATTATACATATGTATGAAGTATATGTACATATGCACATAAGTGCAGTAAGCAGATGTTTTGTATAGGAAATATATGAGTCTACAGTGTGGCACAAATGTAAAGAACTTCTAAGAAAATTTAACGTATCGTAAAATCATATATCATAATCTCTTTCTTCTATCAGAGTAAATCTTCACGTCAAAAATTAGTTTGAGTAGAAAAAACTTATGGATTTTTTTTAAATATATTTCCTTATAAAAATATTTTAAAAAAATTTCCATCAAATAGAAAATTTTTTGACATTTTTTTTTGTTGTAATAAAAAGTTTCAAAATTTTTCCAACGACTGGCGAAATAAGCAATATTTTAAATTTTGAGTGAAAATCATTCTGGGTTGTATTGATATTATTTTTAATATTGAATTATATCACTGTCCCCACACTTTTGTGCAATACTGTATACAGTTAACTACAACCAATACATAGCTATGCAGGAGCAGCCCAACGAGTGGCGTCATGCGGCATTCTGACGTTGTTTTTAACACCCACCCACCAGCTGTGCGCGTGCGCAAATGCAACTCCGTAACAAAAAAAGTTACCTCATACACTTTACAAATGTATATGTATATGTATGTGTGTTTTTCGCAAAAAATATGCATTTGTATTTGCATACATTCGTTTGTAACGTTCGAACAATGCCGACTGCTGCCACAGTTACTGATTGTCGGAACGTGCGACTTTGGCGCATAAATTTATGTTTTTATTGTTGTTAATGGTGTAAATGCGGTTGCAATTTTTAATGCAGTTTTTCGGTATTTTTTAATTGTTTTATACGCCGTTTTTTGTATTTTTATGGGTTTTTATTATTTAAATTTTTTTATTTTGTATTTTTGTTATTTTACACTTTTTTTAGTTTTTTATTTATTTTTTGTTTTCTGACCCCCTACAGACATTTATTATGCAGTGGCGATTGCCAATCATTATTTTGCACAGCCTGTGTTTACTGCTCGCTGCTTTGGTTGTATTTGCAGTTTTTCTTACATTTCAGTTTGTCTGCTTAATTGTAGCTGCAGTTGCATATGTGTGTGTGTGTAATTGGTGTTTATAATTTATTATTGCGCTACTGCACTTGACTGATGAGCAAACCAACCACGAGGCGGACTGCTACTTGTACTTCGCTTGTGTATGTGAGTGTGTTTGTTTGTGTAGCTACTTGTACCTCGGATGTGTATGTGATCGTTTTTGTTGGATCCAGATGTTTTGAAATATATGTGTAAACATTATTGTTGCTATTTTATAATATATGCATGCAGCATTGTCATTTTAGTGTTGCGACATTTGCATTTGACGGACATTGACTGTGATTTTGTCAATGCGAAGCCGCTGTTCTTTATAGTGAAGACTCGTTTGCACTACTACATGCATATTTCAATTTTATTACGAATCGTTTTGTGTGATTTTCTTTAAAGCACAGCTGACATTGTGCGAACTCTTCAAGTCTGTTCTTTTATATCTTCAAGTCTCTTCTTTATTTTTTCAGTTTCTATTATTTAATTCTTGATTCTTTCAAGCTCGTGCGTTTCTTATTGTAGCTTTTACTTTGTTTTCGTATTTCCTTATTTTTATTTTGTTTCATTATTATGTTCTATTGTGATTCATTTCAGTCAATTCACTTCATTAATGCAGGAATAAAAGCTTAAACAAAGAAATAACAGTACTCATGAAACATAATACGTGAGTCATGAGAATGTTCTGATTTAATTGTGATAAATTTGGTATTCCCAGAGAATAAAAAACAATAAGAACGTTAACTTCGTTTGCTGCGAAACTAAAATGCCCTACATAAATAAAAAAGTTATCAGACAAAAACTTGAGTTTGATTGATCAATAAAATGGTTTGTATGATAGCTTTGTGTTATAGTTGTCCGATCTAAGCAATTTGATCGGATGTCATAGCGCAGCTCTGAAAAATAATTCGTGTCAAATTTCATGAAGATTTCTTGCCAAATAAAAATGTTTTCAATATAAAGACTTGATTTTGTGACGGTTATGTGCTATAGTGGTCTTATCCGAACAATATATTGGGATATTATAGCCCTGACCTGGACAATACTCCGTGAAAACTTTGGTGAAGATATCTTGTCAAATAAAAAAGTTTCGATATAGAATTTTGACAGATCAATTTGTATGACAGCTATATGTTATAGTAGTGCAGTCAGAAACATTTATTTGGAGATCGTCGCATTGTTTTGGACAATAACTTATGCAAAATTTTGTGAGGATATATTGTCAAATAAAGAAGTTTTCAATACAAGGACCAGATTTTGATTGTCCAGTTTATATTGTAGAAATCCGATATCGACGGTACTGAAAAAGAGCAGTTTCTTGTAGAGAAAAAGACATGTTTTGTACATGATATATATCTAAAAAAATGGGGGACTAGTTCTCGTGTATACAGGTACACGGAGAGATAAATGGACAACTTAACATGGCTAAAACGACTCACCTTGTCACACTGTTCATCTATATCATATAGGGTCTCATATGCTTTATAGGATCTCTGATACTTCCTTCTGTGTGCTACAAACTATGTGGTAAGGTCATAATATACCCTGTTTAGGGTACAACTCTATTGTTATAGCTCAAAAGTTAGGTTTTCGTTAACCTTTTTTAAATGTAGCTAGGTATTAAACTATATATTTATAAGTTGTATATGAAGGTTATAATTGTGCATAAATTAAGAAGAGTAATATTCTAAAATATAATTTATACTAAATTTACAAATGTGTGGAATTTAGTTTTCACAAAAAAAAAATCAATAAAAAAATTCTACGATTCCACTAAAAATTCTGTGTCACTAAAGCCACCTTAACTGGTTGTTACCCTCATCAAGGTCAGCTTTTACATACCAACTAACGTCAACAATGTAGTTTTCTGCAGATAAACGCCTATTAAATATGTTATATGATTATACAAAAAAACTATTACGTTAACAAAGAGACGAGAATGTTTTGAAACAGGTTCAGCATGAAGACGCCAGGCAATTAGCATAAAACGGAAGTGGTCACCACACTTGTCATATGCCTCCGTTGATATATTTATATTATACTTGATGCTGATTTTAATCTATGCTAATTAGATAGCTGCTGATTAGCTTTTGTGCATTATCAAGTGGCTTAGCGGTATGGTGCTGAATACGTAGTAGCTGCGGTAGTAATGAATAGTGATTGGTATAATTTTCCAGCAATTTTTTATGACTAAACTAAGCTATCATGGCATTTATACTTTAATAAATATATTGTATTTGTGAAATCATATTTCAGCTATAGGCATTTATTTGTTTTTAAAAGTTCTAGTGATTAGTAAGTTGGCGCCAATAAGGTTGTTAGCCTTAAGCTGACAATACTTCGACTCATCAATAAAGTTGTTAGTTTAGTTGAAATTATGCCAACAGTTTTGAATTTATTACACTGTCAAAGAATTGAAGTTCAATACAGTGTAAAATATTTAAGTTTGAGTTGGGTTCGGAGTTTAAATTTGTATTTATTGGTAAATTTATATGTTATATATAAAATACCTCAAATTGCATTTAATTTAGGTGCTAGTGTACCCAGCAAAACCTCATATTGCGTTCTTATGGAAATTTGGTTGTTATTAATAAGATTTTGATGGAAATTCATAAAAGAGATCAGAGCTAAATTTTGCGAGTTTCCGATTTAGGGATTTTCAGGTCGTTATTGGCTTTATTAAATGCTTTAAAAACTTCGTTTCATATAAGGAGGATTTTGAGTAGTTTTTTATACCAACTAATTGTAAATTACAAATATTTCATATAGAAAACATTAATCCTATTCACTATAATGTGTTTAACAGAAGGTGAGTTCTGGTACTGCAACTAGCTTTTAATTAGAGTGCATAAAGAGGAAAAGAAAAAGGGCGATATTCGTATTATTCTAATTACAGCTGCAGGAAATTTCGAGGACACCCACTATGATATCGTACAAAGGGGATTAGACCATCAACCCTTCGAAAACGACCATCGTCATGCTTATGAGACGTAGTTTCCTGCCCGGCCTCAGCAACCTAAACCTTGGTTGGTTCTCAGACCATAAATAAGCTGCTCCGTAAGGATGAAGGAGTGGGCAGGTAAAGGTAATTGACTCTACAACAGTCTGCAGACGCAGGATTAATGCCCCTTGCTGCATGTTTTTCAAATCGCATTTGGAATTTATCAATATGCTGGTGCTAAGTGAGTCGTTGTGACTTAGGACAGGGCACAATAGACCTCATTTTTTTACCTATATATTATTCTAATTACAACATAGTGGGTTTAATATATATATTCTATAGGGGTATAAAAGGATATATTTTAGGTTTTAGAGAGAATATTTTAGTTCAAAGCTCCGCTTAATAGAGTTTTTAGAGAAGAGGTAGCAGTAAAAACATATGAAAAGCAAATTTTCGCAGCTCAGACTAATAATAATGTAAGATATTTGATCATTGAGAACTCAGATAAAATATATCTAAAACCAATCTAAGGAACTCGACACACATTCAGAAGCGCTTAGCATATGCAAACCAAAAATCACAACCAAAAACTTGCTCTACAAAAGCTGGCGCCTTTGAAAAATTCGCAATGATTTGCAACATTATTTTGCATTAAATTTTCATTTTTGAGATTTTTTTCGATTTTTGATATTTTAATGAACAAAATTGTTCGCTCATTTTAAACAAGTTTGGCAAAATTTCGGAAAATCGTTTACCACCAAAGCACAAACAGACAATTTGCGAATGACGTGCCTACAATAGATAAGTGAATATTATCGGTTTGTGTGGGTACCAGTTTGAGTGCGAGCGTGTACGTTAGCTTGTAGTTGCTTGTAATTAAAATATTTTCATAATAGGCTTCAAAAATAATTTGCCTGCACTTTTATATTTTTAGACAGCACAACACATTTGGTTTTTAGACGGTAAAATTAAGTGTTTAGAATGTTTTTATGCCCTGAACAAGGTGTATTATGGTTGCCATGAAGACTGTTTAAATATATAGAAAAGTACATATGTACATATGTACATGGAATAGTCTCTCAGGTTTTGAGATATCTCTCATATAAACTGAACGATCAAAATAACTTCCTTATATGAAAAACTTTTTTATTTGACAAATTATCCTCACGAAATTTAAATTATATTGTTGTCTAAAACAATAATGCAATCTCTGCAGAAGTTATTCGGATCGGATTACTATATCAAATAGCTGTCATACAAACTGACCGATATAAATCAAGTTCTGTTATGAAAAACTTGTTTATTTGACAAGATATCTTCCTGAAATGCAGCACAACGTTTTGTACAAGGCAGCGCCACATTTTCTGGAGAAATTGTTCGGTTCGGCTCACTATATCATATAGATGTCATACAAACTGACCAATAAAAACTAAGAAAAATATAATTGTATACCATTTTATGCTAAAAAATGCCTCTGTGAAGGGTATTAAAATTTCGTGGCAGCCGAAGTTAACAGCTTTTATTGTTTCTTTTTAATATTTTTTGTTGTAATTTTGGTTTTTGGTGAAATCCCACGCGATGCAGTTGTTAATGTAGGCAAATGCAAATGTATGTATGTATTGGTGAATAGCTTTGCAAAAGTGTTAGTGTTGTTGTACTGCTTCATTTATTGTTGTTGTAGTTGTTGTTATTTTTTCTTATTATTATTCAATATTTTGAAGTCCAGCACAAATATACTGCATTGTCGGTTGCCAAGCAGCCGCAGAAATATATGTGTATACCTCTGTCTACCACTACTATATGTTTGTATGTGTGCGCGGGTAAGAGGGTGGAGTTGAAAATAGGCGCCCCTGACCCAATGCAATTTTCCAACACAAATTTTAATTACTGCAATAACCGACCAATTCAAACTACACAGCAAAAGCAATTGTAAGTATTTATGAGCTTGCTCGTGTATGTGTGTGTGCTCGTTAGCTTGTTAAGAACAACTAACTGTAAACGAATTAAAATAATTGAAGTCATTACCTGACCACAAAACAACGACAAACATTGAAGTTACACATACAAACAAACAAATTACTGTATTTATGATTTACTGTATGCATATGTGTATGTTTGTGTGTGAGTGCGGCCTGCCAATTGAGATATCAATTACAAAAATTACAAATGCCTAAAGTAATTACATATTGCTATTTGACAATTATTCGTATGACTTTGAGTTTGGGTAGAATGCAAAAAAATTAAAAAAAAAACGGAAAAATTAAAACTACAACAAAAGCAATGCAAGTGAGTCATTTGGCATAATAAATTGCATATAAACTAAAACTATGCAAATTGACTTGGCTTATGAGACTATTGACATGCTGCAAATACTTGAATGTGACAACTAAATCAACTTGTTCAAATTTTTTTATCATTTATGAAGTATTAAAATATATGTGGTATAAAAATGCGCAAACAAATAATAAGTAAATAAAAAGACTATAATTAAATAAAATACAAATATATTAAAATCATAAAAACAATGAAATCATAAAAGTAATTTTTAAAAAATAGCTGCTTCAAATTTTTTTGTTTGGAAAACAAAGTTTTTTTGAAAAATACAATTTTTTTTGAAATTTTTATTTAAAAAGAATTTTTTTCAAGTTTAAAAAAATACAATAAAAATTATAAGGAAAATTAAAAAGAAAAATTATTGAAATTAAAAAAATATATGTATATAAATAAAAATAATAATTTTTTGAAAAATAGTTGTTTTCAATTTTGTTTTGAAAAAATAATTTTTTGAAAGTAAAAAAAGTATTGAAAATTAAAAAAAATTTTAAGATAAAAAAATTAAAAGTTATAAGATAAATTAAAAATATAAAGTATTTAATATAGAAATAAATAAAAAACCTTTTTTTTTAATTTTGAAATTATTGAAAATTTTTTATATAAAAAAAATTAGAAGAAAAATTTAAAAATTAGTAAAAACAAAAAAAAAATAAAAATAAAAAAAACTATTTTTTGAAAAATAGCTGTTTTAAATTTTTTTTTAAGTTTTTTTTTGAAAGCAAAAAAATATTAAAAATTTTTCAAGATAAAAAAAAATAAAAAATTATAACAAAAATTAATAATAAAAAATATTTAATGTAAAAATAAACAATTTTTTTTTTTATTTTTAAATTATTGAAATTTTTCATCTAAAAAATTATAAGAAAAATGTAAAAAATAAGTAAAAACATAAAAACAATAAACAAAATAATTTAAAAAATAATTAAAAAAAATAGTTTTGTTTTTAACTTTTTATGAAAAAAGTTTTTTTATTATTTAACAAATTATAAGAAAAATTTTCAAGATTAAAACAATATTAAAAACTATAAAAAAAGGTTTTTATATAAGAATAAAAAACTTTTTTTTAATTTTAAAATAATTGAAATTTTTTTATATTTAAAAATAAAAATACTTCTAGTAGAAGAAAATTAAAAAAAAATAAAAAACAATTTTTTAATAAAAAAACATTTTTTTTTGCAAAATTCACACGAATGGCATCGCCCCACCTTAATATTATATAATCATATATAAATTTGTTACATTGTTGTTAATTTACTACAGCATTCAATTAGTCAATCCACGCGTCAGTCGCATTTTTTGCCTCTCAGGCGCTTTGGCATTATTCAGCTGACAAATTCATAAGAATTAATTGCTTCTATTATATTATATTAAGTACTTACACAAATAACACTGCGAGTGTGAAGTGATAAATGCGCGTGTGTAGCGAAATATAAGCAATGTCATTAATTATGAAATTATTATGTTGCAACTGGGCGATTTTGTTGTAAGCACGCTGTAATTTTTCAAAAGCCTGGTCGTTTTTCGGGGAAATCGATTTTGGGTCCAGGAAATTTTTGCATTTTTGTTGGTATTTTAGAATGCGAATATTTTTAATATTGTTATTATGACAGTTATTTTGAAAAGCCTTGGAGATTTATGTTAATTAATATTTGAATAACGAGCCGATCACTCAATGCGTGCATCCGTCAACTAAATTTTTAATTATATTATAAACAAAGGAGAAAGATTTAGTGGAAGTCTTTAATTTACTCCCGGAAGATAGGATTTCGGGTTTTTGTTTTTGATGAGCTTGGGTTGTGATCGACTTCGAATAGTCTTCGAAATTCCGGGAATAATTTGAATACCTCAACTGAAGTAGATCTTCAGAACTAATTAAACTTAAAAAAGCGCTACGAAAGCGTTTTTTCAACTGACACAATTGCTCGAAGTAAGACAGAAATTAATCAATACCATATTTTTACTTTGAAGCTCAAACCAACGGTGCTCAAGACTTTTAGACCAACGGATCGAAATAATGTCCTACCCAAAGTTCCAAAAAAAAACACAAATCCGTTTTTGTTACGAGCTGGTTAGTTGGAATGAACACCTTTTCCACCTAGAGGCCTACATAAAACCTTGCCCTACTTTGGGTTCAGCACGCAGCTGCATTGCGATTCCACGTGGAACTGATATAAGTTCATGGTACCAGAATTAAGTCTCCGGTCTGACCTCGTAACCAAAGCTGTTTCCAATTCAGATCTGGACTGGTTTGGGGCGTTTCCGTAATAGTCGGGTCTACTTAACTGGGACGGACTCGGATTTTTATGCGGCCAAGAACTGTCAACTATAACAAGTACAACCATATTATTTCGTTTATAACCTAAGAGATATTTTTGAGCTCCCTCTGGTACCAAAAGACAAAGATTTTGAGTATTTAACCTCAGATCTTGGGAATAGTAAAGAAAACCTTTTTTGAGAATAACTATCGCTAAAATAATTACTTTCCATTACGACATTCTTTCCGAGGGTTACCACAATTGTCAGTTTAAAACATATGCATATGTTACTACGAATTCAAAAGATATAACAAAATTATTAATTGAAGAAAATTGCAATTACTTACATAAGACATCGGGACCTGATTGTTGTTGTTTGTAACCATGCCGTTGCGTTTACCCAGCAATGATTGATTCATGCGATTCGTGCCGTAGTACATTTCCCAAATACTCGGCTTCTTTCGATGCCATTCCAGAATGGAATCTTTATCACCCGATTCGCCGGATTCACCGCCACTACCGTTACCGTTCGCAGCACCGGCGCCATTTGGGTTACCACCCTTGCCGCTAATTTCGGCATCTGTCGGCGGCGCTTGCAATGACTTCGCATCTAATTTGTTCAGCACGGGCTGCTGGAAAGACAAATTACGCTGCAATTGTGTTGTAGGCACATGTAAAGTGATCACATTTTGATCGTGCTCGCGTTGTCGTTGCTCCACACGATCGCGACGCGGTAACGAAGGACGTAGTTGCTGTTGAGCTATCTGAGTCGTGGGCGTTTGCAACTTTTCCGACTCTGCATAACAATCGGCGACGGGAAAGACTTCGGTAAGCGATTTGCGTTTCATTTTGAAATTCGGATCACTCGCGCAGCGTATGGAAACGATTTGTTCGCGTATACTTGATGGCACGCCATCGCGAATTGCTTCGTAGTTACCACCGACATAACCGTAATCCGATTCGATTGTACCGAGACTGTGGGTTGAGCGCCGGCGTTCGAAAGCCTTCGTCATTTTGACGATATTGTGATTGCGCACAAGACCGCTACACAGTTGGCGTATCTCCAATTCACTATGCTGATTCATGCGATCTAAATAGTTTTCTAGTTCGGTTTTCAGCGTCTTGATCATGCCCTCCAATTCGCGCGGCAATTGTTCGGTGGGTGTGGTCACACTCAATGACATATCAGGACTATGCGTTTTGGCGCTGCCACTGCGGCTGGTGTTGCCGCTCGCCTGCGAGAGCAAACGTATTTTATCGCGTACATCTTCGAGCAGTTCACGTGTGCTCTGAAAGTGCAACTGATCCTCGTAACGTTTCATATAATGATCGCCTACCGAGACGGACTTCTCCGAGACGGTGCCAGTACCAGCAACTATATCACTTTCGACATGATACGCATCATCCGGGCAGGAATTGATATATTTTGCACACTTATAATTATTCTCCTCTTCCTGCTCCTCGGTGAGAAAAGTAGGATTATCGATGCCACCAACAGCATGTAGTGACGACTTACGCGCCGACTTGCCAATACCGCCGGCTTTACGTTCGTTGACTAGCAGAAATGAGTCGAGGTCAATGTCGAGCAGCGAATCATCCACCATGTCATCGGGCCATGAACGACGTGGTTGATTGGCGGGATCGTAACCTTCCATAATGGTGGGCAATTGATGTTGCGTCACATGCGGTGGCACGCGCGTAACCAATTTATCGCCCGTCTCTACGGACGACGGCGTTTGCAGGTACGCAAGATGATGATGATGGTGATGATGATGTGCCTGTACAAATGCAGCGATGTGTTCATGCGAACTCAGACTTGGAAAATTCTTTAAATGACGATCGAGATTCTCTATGCTAGTCTCGAGTATGCGCAGATTCTCGCTGAAGTGCTGTGAGTTGGCATACTCATCGGAGGTCTGTCGTTGTAATAAGAACTGTAAGCTAGCCGGTATTTTATCCACGCCGAAGGCAGTCTCTGCGACTGCCTGAGACTTACGTCCAGCCTTGTTGTTGCCACGCCGCGCCACTACGGCCGCCGCAGACTCATCCTCTGCATCGCCATCACAATCATCCCCACCGTCCAGCTCACTACAACCCGCAATACCACTTTCACCATTGCGACTTGCCACCGCTGTCGCGTTGCGTCGTCCGTAACAACGTTTTGTTGCGCCACCACCTTTACTACTCATTTCGTTTGTTGTTTGATTACTTTTGCTATTATCACCACTATTGGCGTTGCCTTTTGTATTCGTACACTCGGAACGTGCACTTTTACTAGCCTTACCAGCGCCCCCGTTAGCACCAGCACCCGTGCGACTCACGTCTAGGATATCTATAACCGGTTCGCAATAGATATGCTCGTCCAGTGAATATGTAGAGCAAACGTTCGAACTGTAGTAACCGGACGAGCCGCTTTTGTCCGTCGAATAGTGCGACTGATGTGAACTGGTGCGTCCGCGACGCTCGACGCTACCACTCTGTGCCGACTTAGTATCGCCACTTTTTGACGTTTGGCTGACTTTGCCGTTGCCGTTGCCCCGTGTCGGCGTCGCCACCGCTGCCGTCGCAGTCGTCGCTGGCGTGGTCGTTTCGTTGTGTTCGGCTGCGCTTACACTGGACGAGGTTGTTGTTGTTGTAATTGTTGAACTGGTTGACTGTTTCTTGACGCGCACGGCTGCACCCGGTGCCGTGGCGGTTGCTTTTGGCACGGCTGTTGTCGGCTTAGCCTTTGCTGTTGCAGCTGTTGGCGTCTTCGCGGCCGTTACCACTCTGAAAGGCGCTGTGCTAGTAACGTCGCTGGCGACTAGTAAACTGGCGTAACCATCATTGCTGTTCGCATAGTTTAGTCCGTTTTTAGTAGCTATATGGCTATTGGTGGTGGTGGTGTTGTTGTTGCTTTTGCTATTGCTGTTATTTATCGGCTTGGTGTTGGCTATATTCGTAGTAGCGTTACTTTTGTTACTGCTAAGACTATTACTACTATTGCTGTGGTTGTTACTATTATTGTTGTTGTTGTTGTTACTGTGTTTGTTGCTAATGGCATTGGTGGTCATCATTATTGTCTTACTGCTGCTGCTGTTGTTGTTTTTGTTGTATTTATTGTAACTGGCACTGTTGTTGTTGTTGCTGTTGCTGTTATTATTATTATAGCCGCTTTCGTTGTTGCCGCTCAGCTGTTGGTGGTTATGGCCATTTTGCAGTAATTTGTCCGCGCGTCCACTGCTGTTGACTGCCAATGGCATTGAATTCGCATTGCCAACACTGGAAAATAAACAAAAACAACAACAAATTAATGAAAAGCAAGAAAAAAACAAACGCAAAATGAAGTGAAAATGTTGAAAAGGGAAATTTATTTTAGCCAAGTTAGTAGCTCACAAGTTGCTGTGTGTGCGCTTGACTATTTGCAATTTCGATTCACACACGCTCACACTTGCAATGCAATTTTTTTTATCTGTTTACAAAAACACACGCTATCGAGTTAGCTACTAAATTTACAGCGCATGTGGCAATAGCTGTGTGGCAACATGAAAAGTGGGCCAAACCACATGTGTCTTCGAGGCTGTCAAATGGACATTCTGGCTGCATTTAGTAGTCTGCTCCATTGCCATTGAAACTGCCTCGTTTGCCCAATGGATAAAAATAGAAAGTGACAGGCATTTAGTGTTGGCCATTTGTTGTATTGATTAAAAAACATGGGCGATTGATATGTTTTTTGTGAGAAAATAAGTTTTAGCGCCAGCAAAAACCGTTTGGCACAAGTGAGAGCTCATTAAGTTTGCAACAAATATGGTTTTGATTTTATTTTCACCTTCACTGTGGTCTTTATGTATATTTAATGTAAGCAATAGCCACAAAGGATGCCCTGGTTGGTCATTATTCGAATGCCCTTGAAGGCGTTTGGAGAAATATTAAAATATATTTTTTTATATTGTTGTTGCATTATAATATATAAGTAATTTTCCATTAGTTTGCATTGCTGTTGATATAGTGGTGCTACGTTTGGCTTTAGTGCTCGCAATCATTCTAATGTAGGCCTTCAGTGCAGTTCAATATTTATGCTTAAGAATACATAATATTTCTTTTGAAATAATATTTTGGAATATCTGAAGGAAAAGTAAATGGTAGTAGGTTACCCCAAACGTGTCATCCTAACACTCAACCATTGTTTCTTAGGAGTTAAGTAAAGAAAGAATACGACTTTATCTCCAATAAAGTTTCAATTACCTCTAAAAGTCTTCACTTTTGGGATTTTTTATGATTTTATGACTATGCGATAACCATTTCCAAGTATCGATCTAACTTAGGAAAGTTCTAGGCTAAGCAAGCAACGGTTAGAGCTCATTAAGTACTACGAAACCATTTGGAGCTCCTCCAATACCATTATACTTGTGAAGCATAGATTAAAAAATTACTTTACCGCCAAGTATCATGCATTCACCAAATCCCTTGTCTGTAAAATGTTCTACATTAGACCTTACCAGACCACTGCAGTGCAGGAAAGTCTTATTGTTATGGCAAGGTGAGTTCTCACAATAAGGAATATATTTATATATACGGATAGCTTAGCGACTTTGAAATCACTGAAGTATCTTAAAGTTTTGTCAAAGATAGTAAAAAATTCCTTGATCTCTTAGTGGATCTAACATTCTATTTCACGATCACTGAAGTCTCTTAAAGTTTTGTTAAATATATTAAAGAATGTCTTGATCCCTTAGTCGATCTAACATTATTTTTCACAATAAACCTGCAATGAGATCCAGTGCATAGTAATATCCCTGCTAACTGTGAAGCAGATAAACTAAGCAAAGCAGACCCTACCCTACAATTAGACTCCGAGTAGCTATATAATCGAAAATAACATATTTAAACTTTAGCTGAGTCTCGGTGCAGTCAATCCCTGACTTGCTCAACAAGCAGGCAAACGTGGCATGAATGGAATATGGATCGCACATGCCGACTATTAAAAATAAATATTAAAATTGAATATTAAAAATTCAAAAGAAATGCGATAAGAGTTCTAGTAGAAGTGCTGAGAGGTAACTGTTTAATTATTATATATGTCCAAGGTGCATATATAATGACTATTGTAGAAGCTGTTAGGAGGTAGAAGCAAGGAGATTGTAAAACATCTTCTATCCGTAAGGTAAGGTTTTATGCAGAAAAAAATCTCAACTATCGGTTGAGACTTGCTGGATACCTTTTCAGAAGTTGCACAAACAAAACTTTTTGTATTGATGAGCTGCATTAGAAGCACGAGGTGATTCAGAGAGAAGACAATAGAGCGAGGGAATATTAGTCCCACATTTAGCACAATGGGTCTCCTAAATTCCAAGGTGCGGCGTCAAACAGCCACTCCACCATCCTAACTATTTTGCCTCAGTCTAAGTGGAGTTTTAGGTTGGAAATTGTTGTTGGATAAGCCAATTGCTTTCAGAATGTGTCTTACATGTCTGATTAACCTAAAATGGTAAGATTATTTGCAATAAGTCGAAATGCTGATTCATTTAGAAGTATAAAGAAAAATATCCATACATATATTAGAATTATAGGAACGTAAAGAGTTCAGAATGTGAAAAATCTTCATAAAGAGGAACAAAATGCTGTTCATTTAGACCATTGAGAAGGAACGATGTTTTTAGGTTTGAAAAATCGTATACTTTAAAAAGTAGTAGTTTTTTTATATTTTTAGCATAATTTTTATATAGTATATATATAATATAGTTAATATATATATAGGTAAGGTTTTTGTGTTTAGAAGAGAAGAGAAACAGAATATTGTGCCTTCCATTTTCTCTTCAATCACAGCATAGACAGTAGGCATAGAAGGTAATGAGAGGATTATGGGTTTTCTAAGGCTCTCTGGAAAATATTTTAATTAAGAAGTGTATATTGGGAAGCTAATAAAATTTGATAATAACATGGGGTCTGATCAACATTTTAGATTGTGGGATTTTTAATACATTTTAAGCTGAATAACTATTAAAAAATGTAATAGTATGAAGAGCCAAGGTGAAGTGAGTTAGATTTAATTATTTTGGGTAACTTATAAACATATTTTGATACCATAATTCCAATTTTCATTGATATTTCTCACCTTAAATATCAGTAGTTTCAAAAAAAATATTATTAAAGTTTTTATATATTACATTTCATGGTATATAACAAAAATTTATGTATTTTTCTTTTCCAAAATCGTTTTTTAAGTCTTTTTATTCAGAGTCTTGTTTTCACCAAAATCATTTATACAAGAAAAATCGTCTTCAAACACGCTTAAACTCCGCGCACAACCTCGACATATACAACGTAGCAAAGTTTCACTTTCGCTTTTGCTTTTGCATCATCTTAAGCGCGCAAGCGTCGACCGTAGCTGCAAGAGCGTGCCATCCACAGCAAACAACAACAACAACAATTTGAAAATTGCAAAACAGAGAATTTCGGATATGCACTTTAAAAGTAACAAGTAAATATCAGCGCTGCGCCTGCGCCATGCACGATTTATGCGCGAACAAATGAGCGTTTTGGAACCTTTGAGAAAATTCCGTTAATCGTTGAAACACATACAAACACACACAGACATATAGTCGCGAAAACCAAAAGCGCTAATAAAGCAAATACAAAAAATCGTAACAGAAGTTAACGGCATTCGATTGCGACATTCGCACTAAACTCGTTCTAAGTCAAACAGGATTGTGGCGTAAATAACGGTTTTTGGTATGAAAACTTAAGTAACCGCGCGCCATAGTTAGCACAAGTATGTAAGTAAGTCAAGAGGCAAATGCCACAATTAGTCTACGACTCTTGACTGGTCTGTGCGCTAAGTGGCCAGCGGCCAGCGTTTGGCCGCCGCGTGCCTGGCCCGCCGCGCAAGAAAAAAAAAACGTCAACAAAATCTAATGCGAAAATAACAACAAAAACACAGCGCGTGCACCGGTGCGGCACGTCAAATTGTGACGCAGCGACGTCAGCGGCGGCGGCGACAGCGTTTGCTGACAGCAATGAAAGTGGTTTGACATGACTTCTTATGGCTTTGGCATTTTGTCATGCCACATCCGTGAGGCAGCTGTAGAATACACATGTGTAAATATAGTATGCAGCAAGAACGGTTTTATGCCGAGGAAATGTGGTCTTCTATGCAATTCTTGTTTTTCCGTCCACTTTTGTATGAATGTATGTATAGTACACCACTTAAGTCATACATACCACGCCCCTCGCTTGTCATTGAGTTGGTTTGGTGTTGTTTTTTGCATGTAGCGCATGCGCGTGCACTCTCATGTGACGCTGTGTTGCAAGAATATTAGCATTGCGCAAATTGCTAACACAAATAACATTTATAGAAGCAATAAAAGTATTACAAAGTAATAATAAAAATGTTGTAACTCATATTTACGTTTGTTGTTGTTTTCTAATTTTATTTACTACCCATGCATGCAAAAGTCTGGTGTTATTTAGTCGAAATGGCATAGGTGTGCATTCGAGCGCATCCCCAGCGACTGCCAATATAGGCTTATTCGACGCTAGTTTGCTATGCTCTTCAGCATTTGCCTTGCACCCCCGTGTTCTGTATTGGCAGATTAGCTAATTAGCATGTGCTTGCTGGCGGCAAGGCTGAGCTAGATTTCTTTGGAAGTAAATATAGAGATGTGTACATGACTCACGGTCGCGTCAAAGGCGGTCAGTTATTAAATGAAATATTTGCAAATAAATTATTATGGAGAAATCATAGTTGAGCTAAAATGACTTCTTTTTCTTTACTGACGTAGAAACCGCTTACGCGAGCAGTACTTTACATACAATAAATTTAAAGATTTTGAGATAGATCATGCTTATTAGGTGCCAAAACTGTTAATGAAAGATATTTTTAATTATAATTATATTTTTAGTTATAATTTCTAACTTAAATGGCTTCAAAAAAATTAAATTATGACCATACAGACAATTTTTCAAAAGTTCTGTTGCCTACATTTCGGCGCATTGACAAAATAAGCTGTTCCAAAAGCTTGTGAAATTAATTTCTTTTTAAAATGTGTTTTAATTTTTTAATTTTTTTTTAAATATTTAAAAATTAAGCAGCCGTTGCCTACATTTCGGCGCATTTATGCAATAAGTTGATTGATTTGAGTTCAGTTGCCTACATTACGGCATATTGACAAAACATCCTGTCCCAAATGCTTGGGAAATTAATTTATTTGTTATAATGTATTTTAATTCTTACAAATTATTTAAATAGTTAATAACTAGGCAATCGTTGCCTACATTTTGGCGCATTTATAAAGAAAATAGGCGGATTTTGAAAGATTGACAAGAATAATGACATTAAAGAAAAATGTTAAAAATACTTGACAAACTTGAAATTTTTTTAATATGAAACACATGACTTTCTTTTATAAAAGATTTAGAAAATCGCGTTTTCGAATATTTGAGTTATCATTTTATAGACATGTATATAAATGATGAGTTTGATTTTGCAATTAGCATTCTAATATCTCAAAATGTCTCCAAAGAAGTTTAAGTAAAGCTTAGAGTTGAAAATACTTCTTATGTTATAATATTTTCAGAGTTGCCACCTGTTTCAAATTGTTTTCAGCAAAACTTATAAATTTACCGATTATAAAACCCGACTAGGAAGCTGAATATATATTTTTTTCATTAAGCGTTGCCACCTGTTTACAAAATTAAAAAAAAAAATATTGTGCAATAAAATTCCCAAGATTACTATTTTACAACATAATGCTTACAATAACCTTAAATGAGTTTTTTAAAATCTATTTCTTCATTATTTTTTCCAATAAAATTACTCTGCTGTATCTCAACAGGTGCAGATAATTAGTAGTTATTACTTTTAGTTATATTTATGGCTATATGGTAATGAGTACTTTAAAGAGGAAGGTATTATTTTTTAAAGGTATAAGTAGTTGCAACGTACTTAAGCTTTTGAGTCTGTAAGATTTAAAGTAATAGCATTAAATAATAAATTGGATTATGCGCCTAAATGTAGGCAACTTCTTCAATTAAATATAATTTTACATGTAAAAATGAACTCTGCGAATAAATGTTTTGATAAGAAAAATGATTAAAAATTTCAAATATGAAAACTGCATATAGTGATGTGCCCAAATATAGGCCACGTTTTCAATTAAATAAAACTCTAAGCCTTTAAATAGGCGACTTAACAAGCAAAATTGGTAAAAAAACGAAATATAAAAATTATGTGAAAATAGAGAATTAGTTAAAAAAAAATTGCATATATATATTTAAGATATTTTACCGAGACAAAAAAACATTAAAAATGTAAGGTAATAAAATTAAATTTCAATTGAAAGTAATCAAAGCAAAAAAAATTAATAAAAAAAAATTACTAACAAATGTAAAACAATAAAATATATAAAATAAAACATTTGGCAAATAACTAAACGAAAATTAATCATAATTAACATAAAATTAATTGATACAAAAAATTTCTCACAACTTGCCACACTGTCAAACAGCACCAGCGGCTCCTCAATTGTGCGTCACGCACTTCTTGTCAGCAACTAACAAGCAACGACAACTGGCCCACTATATGATAGTTAGGCACAAACATACATACATACACACATATATACTAAGATGTATGTAAAGTAAATATATTAAGTCACTTTCAATTACTTCTTTTTCAGGCTGCTCACCGAAGCGTTAAAGGAGGGGTGCCTGCCTGCCATGCGTCAAACAGTAAACAAGCACCGTTGTATCTGCCTATCGTCAAAGGTGGTTAAGACCGTAATTTGTTAACTGATCCAACCGCAAGGTTAACTATTTATTACGCAATTAGTTTTTCAACGCTTGCCAACTTTGGGTAGGAGTACTACTAACAGCGCCCAAGGCAGCTTAACAGTTTTTAAGATTTAATCAATTAAAAAATGAAATTTATATGCAATTATATGAGTTTATGAGATAATTAAGAGAAAATTTGCAGCATAAAAGTATCCGTGTAAATTAACTTACATATGTATATATTAGTAGGTGTATAATTAAGTCGGAAACAACAAGGAACCTTTGGTACGAAATTTCGAAAGTTGTAAAGCATCTATGGTTATATTAGTGAATAATATTCGTCAAAACCCCTAACCCCTTTATTTCTACCACTTGTTGTTGAACTAACGTATTTTAGGTTTTGAAAATGATGGACTCAAGTAGTGTTCGAATAAATATTTCACGAGGTTTTTTAGTAAGAATGGATATGACGAATATGGTGAGGTGGTTCTTGGGGATACTTCGGAAAATTTCGCTTTTTATATTTTACAACTCTATCTTCATCAAAAATAATATGGCTGTTAAATAGCGTTGAGCAATACCAAAAGCTCCGTCAGGATCGGGAAGAACCTCTCCGAGCCATTCGATACCAAACGAGGTTTCAGACAAGGCGACTCCCTATCGTGTGACTTCTTCAATCTATTGCTGGAGAAAATAATTCGAGCTGCAGAGCTGAATCGAGAAGGCATAATCTCTTATAAGAGTGGACAGCTACTGGCGTATGCCGATAATATTGATATCATTGACCTCAACTACCGCACCGTTAGTTCTGCTTTCTTCAGGCTGGATAAAGAAGCGAAACACTTGGATCTGGTAGTGAACAAGGGCAAAACGGAATATCTTCTGTCATCGAACAAAAAGTCGTCGCACTCGCGACTAGACTCCCACGTCACTGTTGACAGTCATAACTTCGAAATCCAACGAAAAATAATTCTTGCCAGCAGAGATAAAGCGTTCTCTCGACGCACAAAAACAAAACTCTGTAAGTCGCTCATGGACGATAATAACATCTGATGAATCGATCAATCGTGATCAGTCGATGGAAATTAAATAAAAAATAATTATTAAAACTCAAGCAATAAATTTGTGAAAATCGAAAATATCTGCAAATTTATTGCAAAGAAAATATGTACTATAATTTAATAAGAATCTAGTGAAACTTACTAAACTTATTTCTTGCTATTATTTGCTTATAATTACATACATACCGTAATTGTATGCTAGGTGTACTCACAAATTTATTATTTAAAAATTGGCAGTTGGCCTTCAGCCGAAAAAAGGAGGTCAGTTAAATCTAGTGCGTCGTGTCAGTCATCGCATTTTGCTGCCATTTAGACCCATGCTAGTTCTTTGATTAGGCAATGAATTAAAAACGAATTTGTTAGTGGCCAAATTGCGCAAATACGCCATTGAGCGGAGTGGGTGGATGAGCGCATGCGCAAACACAGAAGCAAACGCATATTCGCACATACAAAAAGTAGTTTCTACACAACATTAATTGGGACTAACAGCAATGACGTTTTATTAAAGATATATATCTTCATATATATACTTGAAATTATCTAGATATGTAGCCGCTTGCAACTCAAACAGCAAGTGAGCTATCAAATTGTGCGATCTAATCGCTTGGCGGCGCGTCCACCATGAAATATTTAATGAAAATTAGCCAAACCAAGGTGTAACCTTCTGCAAACAAATTTATATAAAATTTACTAAGTTTTACTAATGTGCACTTGCTTACTTTAGTTGCTTAGCAGAAGTACATGCATACATACAAACATACAAGTACTTGCTTAACTAAGTGTGTAGTTAAGTTTATTTTTTATTTTTTTCATGTCTTGTATTTTTTATTGTTTTTTTGTTGGCCGCTGGAGGCTGAATTCCAGTAATTGCCACAAATTCGTTAGTTTTTGTTTAATCAATGTAATTTATTTTCATTTTCGCGCAGCATTGAAGCTACTAATTTTCTTTGGCTGTTAGAATGATTGCTTCAAGAATTGTTTGTTTAATTTTGTGGCGCTCGTTAATACATAAATTTTTATGCTCGAATACTTGGCTTTAAGTGCTGGCATGTTGCTGCAAAAGGTCAACGCTTGTTAAGTGAAATACATAAATTTGTACGTACATGTTTGTGTGCATGTATGTACATATGTCTACAGCGCATGCGTGCATTGAATTGAAGATGCAATGAGAACTAATTGGTTTTTATTTATTTTATTTTATTTGAAAATGTCTTCTATTTTGTATGCAGTATAACGGCACATACGTTTATTTGCGTACACATACGAGTACACATTTGTAACGGCACATAGTTGGCATATTCTTTGTTATTCAACTAGTGTTTTATAGTTGAAATTGTATTATATATTATTTGTTTCACATGATTCATGTTTGTTAGCGCCAATTTGAAGTGCTGCTATGCATTTATGAGCTAGCATTTTTTGATGTTGATTATCAGCAGATTTTTAATTGCATAATTTATTATTTCAAAGTAGTTGTTGATGGTTATCAAAGCGATGGAAAATGCTTAATACAATATATGAAATTGTTAGTTACAATAAATTAACTGTTATTCGTGAGATAACACGTTCACCTTTTTCAATAAATCGATTGTGACATTCACTGTGTGGCTTGCGGCGCTGTCCTGTTGGAAACACATATTGTTCAAGTCTATACCATCCAATTCGGGCCGAAATTATTGGATTATCATTGAGTGGTAGCGATTGCCGTTCACAATGACACCAATGTCGCCAATTGACAAATGACGCCGCCGACCAATAAACCACACCAAAGCGTATTTTTTTTGGGATGCAATGGAGACTCATGGAGTACGTTGTGGATCATCTTTTGCTTATTGACGAAGTCATTCAGCCAGAAATGAACCTCATCGCTGTAGTTGATTTTTCGATGAAAATCCAGAACATCAAGTTGTTGCTTAGCCCAATTCACGAACATACAACGCTTCTGGTGGTCAAGCGGCTTCAGTTCTTGCGACAATTTGGTCTTGTAAGGATGTAGGCCAAGATCTTATCGTAAAATTCGCCACAACGCCGTCACAGAGATGAGAGACTGATTTGGGTTTTCTCAATTGATGCTATAGCGGCAGCCATATTCTCGACACAACGGCCACTTCTTTGTCTCAACGGCACGGAAACATATCGCACTATGCCTGTGGATTCATATTTTTCCACTAGATGCTCAATTGTTGGTCTGACAGGACGATTGTGACGACCATAAATTGGCCGTAGTGCACTTAAAGTTGAAGCCACTGATTCCGAATTTTGGTAGTAAATTTTAATAATTTTGAGTCGTTGTTGGATCGTATACCTTTCCATGATGAAATGGCAAACCTTATTGAAGAAAAATGTCAAAAGAGCGGGAATTTTCGTGCGTAATATTCAAATTTCCGTTAATTTTTGAACACACCTGCTATATTCTAAAATCTATAATTATTATTTCTTCAATTAGAACATAATAATGGACAGTTTCATGAAAGATTGCGATGCTGATCTCATATATAAAAAACAGGGACCGTAACTCTTATGACTTTTATCGAAAAAATCAAAAAATAAGAGTTATTTTTGATTTTTATATATTTAGATCAAAAATAAAAGTTATATTTGATTTTTATTTTTTATATCAAAAAATAAGAGTTATTTTTGATTTTTATTTTTTTTTTATCAGTAATAAAAATCAATTCAAAATTTTTATTTATTTATTTTTTGCTGTTATTATAACCGTACACCTTAGTTTTACTTTAAAGCTTAACAGAGATTAAGAAACATATTATGTCACAAATTTTGAATTGATTTTTATTATTGATTTAAAAATATAAAAATCAAAAATAATCCTTATTTTTTGATCTAAAAAAATAAAAATCAAAAATAACTTTTATTTTTGATCTAAATATATAAAAATCAAAATTTAAAAATCATACAATATTTCGCATATAGTTCACCTAAAAATCATGATGGTGTAATCAAAACTTTTCTACGATGTTCCTTTATGTATGATTTTTTTTATTAAAAATTGTAAAATAACTCTTATTTCCGGTCCCTGATAAAAAATGAAACAGAATCACTTCTCTATAGTTTATTTAGTGGTCAGGGGTCAACTTTATAGATTTCAAGAAGAGTTACCTTTGTATGCGGTTCGAGAAATGGGTAAAAAAGGAAGTGGAACTGGGAAATATGTAAATAGCCAGAGCTTTGTGGAACAGCTGAAGATAGAGGCTAGAAAAGAAGCAAGAGTTAACTTTTTTGATTTGAAAAGAAAAAATTTCATTAAAATAATGATTTTCATTATTTCCTGGAATTAGAAGACGTCTGAATAATAGTATATCAAGATGACGTCATTGACATAGTTCAGCGAATTAAAAGACAGCGTATACGCTGGCTAGGTCATGTTGTCCGGATGGATGAAAGCACTCCAGCTCTGAAAGTATTCGACGCACTACCCGCCCCGGGAAGGAGAGGAAGAGAAAGACCTCTACTCCGGTGGAAGGACCAAGTGGAGAAGGACCTGGCCTCGCTTGGAATATCCAATTGGCGCCACGTAGCGAAGAGAAGAAACGACTGGCGCGCTGTTGTTGACTCGGCTATAATCGCGTAAGCGGTGTCTACGCCAGTAAAGAAGAAGAAGAAGATGACTGGAGAAATATCTAAGAGATAGAGAGATAGGGAGATAGAGGC
Source organism: Bactrocera dorsalis (assembly GCF_023373825.1). Classification (NCBI taxonomy): domain Eukaryota; kingdom Metazoa; phylum Arthropoda; class Insecta; order Diptera; family Tephritidae; genus Bactrocera; species Bactrocera dorsalis. The sequence continues at coordinate 75,104,396 of NC_064305.1, forward strand.
TTCTTACAGGTAGAAGACGTAGAAGCAAGATGTCGTTTATCGAAATTCTGGTAGATGTCATAAAAGGGTTTCCATGTAATCTGATAAATACTCAGACCAACAGTTGTAGAAGCACAAGGCTACCAAACCGTTATAATAGCTTTCGGAAAAGACTCAAAAACATGACTTTTAATTTTTTGGAAACAGAATTAAAGGCACTAACTATTCTATCATAAGATTCTGGCTACTTTATGAACCGAAAATGACGGGTGTAAGAAACTGTCGCAGCTCAGTAAGGTCATAATTAGTTGAATATAAACTTGCTGGCTTGTTAGTTCGAAAAAATGACTGCCGAAAATACACTTAAAGAGTATTCTGCTCACGTATAGAATACAGAGAATAAATATAAAATATATAAGTATACAGTTGTTGTTGTCGAATGCATAGCAAATTACATTTGCCCGGTAATTTGAAGCAAACCAAGGAGAGGCTCAACTACTAAGCTGCTTTTCGAGGCTGTGAACTAAATTTGTTCATATGTACTTGTATTTAAAGCAAATAAATATCCGCTGGTTAAACAAATTATTATGACTAATTATAATATAATGCCTGCGGAGGCAACGGAAAATAAAGATGTTTATGACCACGGAGAAACATTAATTTGTCTACATTTCGCAGTGGGGCATAAACAGATATAAATATGAGCTTATTTAAAGCATATATATGTATGTGAGTATGTATGTATATATACTTATCATTAATATGTGTGAGACATAAATTTATAATTTATTTAATGTTAGATTTGGCTTTACGCCTGACAAATTCGACGTTAAAGTCATTAGGCATATTAGGCATGGCTTCGAATGCAACATGAAGAGTCACCTGCTTATTGTTTTCAAAAGTCATGCTGAAAATAAGGAAGTTGAAGGTTCATTTTAGTTGTACATATACAGTATATATGACCATAAGTGCTGCCAAGTAGCGCAAAGTTAATGCAAATTTGCACGCATGCGCATTAAAGCAATACTGCGCCACGTACGGGCTAGAGCCATTGAAGATGGCTAAAACAAAGCATAAGCACACGTGTATGCCTGTATGTATGTATGTATGTATAAATTATGCCAAAAGCATACAAGCCAAAAATGAAGCAGACAAACAGCGAAAATAAGCAAAAAGACAAACAAAATTGTTTTTAAGTTCGGCTTGCAAGCATGCGAAAAAAATTGTAAACAAAATTCCAACAGCGATGACCTTGCATTCCATCGTGGGGACGCTGAATGTCATATCAAATGGAATATTTTACGCCGTATTAACCAAAAAGAATGCCAACAAGAGAATCAGCAGCAGCAGAAACGGCAATGCGCATCAACAACAACAGTAACAACAATAAAAGCAAAATCGACAACAACATCAGGTCATTAATGATAAGTTGCAAATTACAAGTGGCAAGTGGCAAGTTGATGGTTGGCGCGAGATTGCATTTGCTGTCGTCATTGCAACGGTGCTCGTGGTTGCCCATATGCATGTAAGGTGATGCTGTGCGTGCGGCAAGGTGACCAGGTAAAATAATTGTTTACTTATTGTGGGGTCATAAATAGTCAAAATACTCATTTCGGTACTCTGTGGTTGCAGCAGAACTTGGATTTGTTTTTAAATTTGCAGTTTTAAATTTATTGTATTTATTGCATATTAATTTAAATACAGTAAAACCTTGATATTTCGAATTTAATCGCAAGGAAAATAAATAAAAGATGATAATACTACAATCAGCTAATTCTCAATTGGAACTTAATTAACAATAGATTAAGATCACTGTGGAACTCTGTAAAATATACTTCGTACATATCTCTCTAAATTTACCTCTTGGTTGTAACAATGAGGATGAGGCAATTAGTTAATTGATATATTGATATAATTAGCTAATTGACAATTAGTACATAATTTCCAACATTTTATATTAATTATGGATATCATTGAGAAATTACCTTCACTTTTAAATCTACCAACTAACTTCCTTCCTGCTGAAAACGCTGGAGTGAAAATCTTTGATGCGTCCATTAGGGCCGCAGGGCCTCTAGAAGCTTATCCAAGGCGCCACTCGCACATACGAACGGCAGATCAGTAGGCACTGCACTCCAAACACTGGTATTTAATATCGAAAGGGCTCTTGAATATAAGGAATACGCTCTTGGAGCATTCTTGGACATTTCTGGAGCGTTCAACAACGTCTCTACGGAATCTATTCTGAATAGTATTCAGTCAATAGGTATTGATCCTGCTATACAACGCTGGATCAGAAGCCTTTTGACCTTTAGATGGATAAAAGCAGAATGAAACGAACTAAAATGACCAAGGAAGTCAGTCGAGGTACTACTCCGCAAAATGGAGTGCTATCTCCGCTTTTATAGACATTAGTGTTGAATAAAGTACAAAATAACTTGGAAGCCAAAGCGCCTAAGATAAGGGGCATAAGCGGACAATATTTCCACCTTAATAACGGGTAGGTGTCTACAGACCATTAGTAGTATTATGACCACCACTCTCAATACAGTATAGTATTGAGCATCGCAAGCGGGACTGGGGTTGAATTTGGAGAAAACAGTTTTGCTTGTGTTCACAGAGAGCACAATTCCTCAATGGTGGTTCTCTTCGATTAATGGGACTCAATTCTCTCTCAAGGACCGCACCAAGCACTTCGGGGTAGTCTTGGACACCAAACTGCAGTGGAAGCACAACGTAGAAGAAAAGCTAGCAATGCTTAATATGCATGTAAGCAGATGCTCGGCACAACCTGGGGACTCTTTCCCTCTCTCAAACACGGGTCTTACACAGGTATTGTAAGACCAATTCTCCTATCTACGGTGCAGTAGTATAGCGGACCGGCGTACGGATATTCATATGCCGAAAGTCAATGGAAAGGGCTCTTGAAAAGTTTCAAGTGGAATCAACGTTTTCGAGCCAAATTTTGTTCAGCAATGAGGCCTATTTCAAAGAGCAACCTGAAGAGATTCAAGATTTCATCCAGAAAAAAACGGTTTTGTGTGGTATGTAGGCAATCATCGGTTGATATTTCTTCAAAAATGATGCCGGTAAGAAGATAACCGTTAATGGCAATCGCGCTATGATAACCGACTATTTGATATCTAAAATTGAAGCTCGTGATCAATCAATAGATATATTATGAGAACTCTTCGGTGAGTAGATAATAGAGACCAGTCGATTGGTCACCAAGATCGTATGATATCATACCGTTCGACTTTTTCGAGTTTTTTGGGGATATGTAAAGTCTAAAGTCTATGCGGACAGTCACGCTTCGATTCAGGCCTTGGGGCAAAACACTACGCGTGTCATTCGCCAGTTACCAGACGAAATATTTAACCGAAATGTCATTGAAAATTGGACTCAACGGATGGATCATCTGAGACGTAACAGCCGGCAACATTTGAAAGAGATAATCTTCAAGGAATAAATGCCAACGAATGTTCTTTCGAATGGTAATAAACATTCCACATTAAATTTGAAGTTTCCGTGTTTTTTCTTTAGAAAAGTTGGGAATCTCGCAGTGGATCACTTTTTATTATTATAAACCATTATGTATCTCTTAATTAGTATCGAACACGGCAAAACTTAATAGAGGATACTGTATATGTCAGTGCTTTAATAATGTTTTGAGAATTTTAAAAATTTTAATTACAATACCGAACAGGGTTGCCATTTGTGTTTATAATTTATTTTTTTAAGTAAATAAATAATTCAGTAGGTTTTAACTAAAAATCGAATCTAAAGAAATATTATACAATATATGAAAAATATATTTTATAGAGTTGCCACCATTTTCGAAATGTAAGAAACTTTTGTCCAAAGTAAAATAAGATTGAGTAAAGTTATCAACTAATGCTAACAATACCGTGCAATTTTCCAACAATTTCTTAAAGGGTTGCCAAATCTAAACAATTTGGAATATTAGTTGTGCCATTATGCCGAGACGACTGTCAAGCGAAAGATTATGCTAACCGGCGTATTTATGCAACAACGAAATTAATGAAAATAATAAATTTTCCTTAAATCAACTAACAACAGATTTCAACTGTAAATGGCAAAGATGGCCACAACAACATCAGTGACAACAATAACAATAACAAAACAATAAATCCAACTACACGCAAGTTGGTAATAGCAATGAAATAATCAATCGGTCACGGGGTCACTGGCAATACAGGGGCAAACAACTACAACAACAATAATACGAAAAAAATATAACTGACGTCTGTGCCACATTACACATACACACACATGTATGCATACAAACAATCCGCAATGCGGTATTTCTACAACTCGCCACGGATGCTTTACATTTAATTGGCGCGATAAAAGGCAGTAAATTTGCGATTAAACGAATGAAGCGGGAAAAATGCGCAGCTAGAACAGCAACAGCAACAACAACAGCAACAATGAGTACATCTGCAAAAACGCATTGACTGATTAAGAAGAAGAAGTGTAAAAAATGCAAATGAAGAATAAAAATTCACACTTGAAGCATACAAGTTTTGTGGCAGCAACATAAATAACCGTGGCATGCATGAGACGAGAAACAGCAACAACGTTAACTGAAGAAAAATAACAGCAACGCGGATTAATAAAGAACAACGCACGGCTGGAGTATGCGGTAATTGCAGTTGCAGCATCAACGACAACAGCTGCCAAGCGCATCACGGCGGCAGGTGGCAGTCAAGTGCTTAATTGTTGCTGCAGCAAGCATGCATATGCTTGAATTCGTTGTTGTTGTTGTTTGGTATTTTTTGCATATTTGTTTGCGCCACCGCGTGGTGTCACTTGTGGACTTGCCACTGATGTTGGTGCTATTACTATTGTTGTTGTTAAGATCGTTGTTGTTGTTGTTTTTAGTCATTAACGCGACGACGCTGCAGCCATGACGTAGCTAACAGGTATACACACACACATAAAGAGGTGAAGGTTGCCGACAGGCGCCACAATCGTCAGCCACCACCGACCGGCCAGCAGTGACAGATGAGCGCTGTTTGTGGCAAACAGAGCGTTGCTGCCACAATGATGCGCGTCTTGAACTTCAGCATACAGTGTATGCAAACAGTGCATAAATGTGTGTGAGGAAAAATAATAAAAATGAAATAAATTGCGATAATAAAAAAAATTGCAGTGAAAATGTTGTGGCATGTTAGTTGCACGTGTGTTTGTGTATGCAAGTGTGTGTGTGTGGCAATTACATGGTAAGCTATTATGGCCGCAAACATGCAACAGATGGAGTTGAACGGCGTTGACGCAATGTGACCAATAAGCTCAAGGCGATGCCTAAGCGGCAGCTATGTGTGTTTGTGAGTGCACTTGTACAAAAACAACAAGAAGATTGTGTAAAAAAATAAATAAGAAAATATTGTACAATAAAAAAAACAATAAACAGAGAAATATACAATTTTTAACCACTAATAAGCTTAATGAAAATATTAGAGGTGTACTTTAGAACATCACGCAATGCTGACGCTCGTGAGCGCTGAGAAGTATGCAATGGATTCGTGTTTTTCGAAAGATGATGTGTGAAGGAGTTTGAGCGATTTGTGTTTCCTATAGAATAATGGATGCGGAATCGTTGAAAATGTTGCAGAAATGTTTTGGAAAATCAACTTTATTGCGATGCCAAGTATTTTTGTAGGACGAAGCATTTAATGAAGGCTGCGAAGTCATCGAAAGCCTGCCTCGTACCAAACGTCCAACCACCTCTGTTAATATCATCGAAAATGCTGTAGAAACAAGGGCTTGAAAATCGTCATTTTCGCATCAGAGAGATAGCAGAGGATCTCAACATATCTTATGGATCAAATCAATACATTTCGGTTAAAGTTTTAGGTATGTTTTGGTTAATTTCGGTTAAAGTTTTAGGTATGTTTTGGTTAATGTTTTATGGTATGTAGGTAAAAGACCTGAATATTTTGTAAACATGACGTGTTGTGTAGTGGTCGGAAAATGAGTGTATGAATGTGATATTCATTTCATCCAACACTCTAGCGAATAGTGCTTCAAAAATTAACAGAAACCGAAAAAACTAAAATATCTGGAAGACTATCCCAGTCGTGGTGCATAACAAGTGTGTGGAAAATTAGATTAAGTGTAGCCAGTACTTGCATTGATTGTCGTTTTTTGTCTGTCCGGGCCAAATTTGATCAGATGTATTAGTCACAATCAAAATAATTTTCCATATTTTAAAATATATAGTATATCTTTTCCCGACGTTTTGACATTCATTCTAACAAGTTAGTTGTTTTGTTTTTTGCTAAAAAATGCTAAACATTACAATTTTTTAATTGCCAAATCTAAAACAAAACAATAGCAGACACTGACCACTCAGTGATTAGTGTGGCATAAAAAATATTGAAAATCTTTTAAATATAAGCCCGAACTATTTAATTTTAAACACCAAATTATAAAATACTTCACGTAAAGAAGAAAGTAAAAAAATAAGGAATGTTAAAATTTCGGGATTACAAAATTTGAGTCGCGAAATTTCGGGATCCCGATATGGAATATTTAGTCCACTAAGCGAAATGGAAAAGGTCAAAAATTAAAGAGAGTTAAAATTTCGGGATTAAAAATGCAAATCCCGAAATTTCAGGATCCCAGTCTGGGAAACGCGAAATGGAAAAAGTTAAGTAGAGTTAAAGTTTTATAGTTTCAAAATACGAATCCCGAAATTTTTGGATATAGATATGGAAAAATGAAGAAAAGTAAAAAATTAAAGATAGATAAAATTTCGAGATTACAAAACGCAAATCCCGAAATTTCGGGATCCCGATATAAAAAATTTAGAACATACGCGAAATGGAAAAAAATAAATATTGTTTAAGTTTCAAAATTAAAAATGCTAATCCCGAAATTTTGGGGATCCCGATGTAGAAAAATTAGAATAGTAGGTATGCGAAATAAAAAAATGTAAAAAATTAAATTGTATTAAAGTTTTGGTATTACAAACCAGACGGAACTTAAGATATACAAATTTCAATTTTATTTTTCATGTTTAGATTTGTATCAGCTGCAGTCTGCAAATATACTCGTAAGTAATAATTATTTCTTGTCTAATTTTTTCAGTTTTATTTTACATGTTTCGATTTCTTTCAGCTGTAGTCTGCAAATTAAAATGTCATACATCACTTGGTCCAATGTACATATTACATAATCGCATTTGTTGTTGTTTATTTTATACTATTGTTTTAGAGCCTTCAGAATTTATTTCGATTTCTATTTTTTATTGTAGACGCAATTTGTGTTTTTATGCTAATTGCCTACTCGCCATATCAGCTGCAGCACACTAAAACACTGTACTAAACATACATACAAGTATGTAAATATGATAAGTGTTGTTTGTGTAGGTACACATATTAACTTGTACTTATTTGTGCATAGTTTTTCAATATTTATTGGTTGCTTAAATCATTTTGCTTTTTGTTTTTGGTTTTATTTTATCATCAGCCATATTGCCGTGAATATTACTGTTGCTGTAATTGTTGTTGTAGCTGCTGCTATTACTCGTGGTATTGACACTGTTCGTGCTTAGCATTTTCACCAGGCAATTACAAGTAGAAACTACAACAAAACAACAACAAAAATACAAAAAATCGAAAGAAGCAATGACAACAAACGACACCAAGCAGTTCAAGTATCCTCCGCGCACATCCGTTGACATGCGACAATCGTAGCAGTGACAACGACGACAACAGTGCATGCAAAAATATACATAATAACAGCGCGCAACAGCTTGGAAGTCTCAACAATTGTGACAACAATAGACAATTGGCATTCGACGGCACTTGGCAGCGTCACAATGCTGCAGTGCTTCATACAAAGGCGAGTGTTTATATGTGTGTAGGTATATACCAAAGCAAAGTGTATAGCTTGGTGCGGGAAGATCCACTAAGAGACCCACCAAAGATGTTAGCAGCGACAATTCTTATCACATTGCGCACAAAATGCGTTTAGACACACACGTATACATACATATGTATATATACGCATATAAACACACAGCTTAATATGTTTGCACACACACACATGCATGTACTGTGAGATTTATTTATTGTCAAGTGTTTATTTATTGCTGCTTTGGCCACATAGTCGCTGCTGTTGCTGCCTTTTACTGTTATTATTATTATTGTTGCTGTTTTTGTTGCTATTGCGTATAATGTCATGGAATTCATTTCGCTTTCATTTGGCGGTTCATTCATGTCGATTTGGTAATGATCTTCAATTGCCGCTTTTGAGCTTGCCCGCCGCAATTTGTTGTCGCCAAATTTATGATTTCCAATTGCAATTTGTTTCCATTTTTTGCTTTTGTGCGAGTATTTGAATATTTTTCGGAAATGAGGACAATTTTTGGCGATGTTTGTCACATTAGGTTAGCGACAATGGCTTGCATACGGAATGGTGTGTTTTAAAGATTTGTTTATTTCGTGTTGTTTTCGTAAAGTTTAAGTAAAGTGTATTAGAGATTTGAGTGAAATGATGCTTTTTGTTGTTGTTAGTTGGTATAGGTCATAAAATCATGGCAAAGAAGTAGGGCCAAGTTTGCTTCCAGTTTAAATTAAGTTTTAAAGTATGCAATATACTTATACATACATGTATATACATACATTGTGACAAAAAAGTACCCGAAATTCAAATTCAAATTCCCTGGATATGATATGATGATGATTCAAAAAAAATTTATTTTTCTAAGTTTGTAAATCTATCCTTAATTACAATGCCAAATATGAGTGCGATCTGTCTACCAGTTTGTTTACAGCAACTGCTTGAGTCGGTACACCTCAGTAGTGCGTTGCGATTTTTACAATGGATAAAAATATCGAACTCAGAATTTGTCTCAAATTTTTATTTCTAACCAAATTTCCTGTGCGGAATCGTGATTCAGTTTTATCAAAAACACAAGCCTACACGTGGTACAAAACCTTCAGGACGATCGATTCAACGATGAAGACATGCCTCCTTCTGACGACCTTTCAAATGTCGAAATTTCTAGCGATTTTGTTGGATATTTGGTTATGAAACGCGTTCTTGGTCGACTCGACCCGATAAATTGATTTTTTTTTCAAAACAAGTACCGTAAACAGGTCTATTTGGACACGCTTGATAGTACGAATTCCGATCACACATTTATGGCGAGCATTAAAAATTCCGATGAGACATGAGTTTATGAGTTTGACATGCTAACAAGTCAATAATCACCGGAATAGAGGGGAAAAAACGAGCCGAAACGAAAAAGAAACTCCAAAGCCGCTCAAAAATCAAGGTCTCGCTCTTTGCTTTTTCAATATTCGTGGTTTGGTGCATCATGAATTTGTTTCGGAAGGATAGATGGTCAACAATGAGTTCTATTTGATCGCGTTGAGGCCGGAATTGTGAAAGAACAATTCATTGATTTTGCACGATGATAATGCACCATCGCATCGAGCCACGATTGTGATTTAAAGCCAAAATCAATGAATACTATCGATCATCCATCGTATTCACCAAATTGGCTCCGTGTGATTTTTCTTGTTTCCAAACTGAAATTGCCGCTCTGTGGAACCCGTTTTCAGTCTATCGAAGAGATAAACAAAATTAGCTGCAGGAGCTGAAGGCCGCCCTAAAAAGTGCTTATGAAAAGTTTTTTGAGGACTGGAAAAATCGTTGGCATAAGTGTATTACATCTGGTAAGAATTACTTGAAGACGATAAAATAAATATTGATGAATAATTAAATATTTTGCGTTTTATTTACCTTTTCATGGTACTTTTTTGTCGTAATGTATATATGTTCGGACACTAGTTTTACTTTTTTACACAATAGCAATTATATTCTTAATTATTGCTAATTCAAAGGAAAGGCTTAAGAACGTTTTAGGAACAAGCATCCAACAGATGTTGGAAGAAAAAAAATTGTAAAAAAATATATGGTGCCCCTTACCACCCTGACCACTATGTATCCGAGAGGAATTGTATCCCCCTTTCTGAGTATGTATAAAGACAAACACTGCTATACATACATTGGGTTGTAAAAAAAGTCTTTGTATTGAATCAATTCGTGTGGCACCCATACACCGAGCTTCTTAGTGACTCCAAGCTTCTTCAAGTGGTTTATAACGGTTTGATGACTACTATGCCGGATATATATATGAATGCAATCACTTAAATATCACTTGGGATTTGTATATATTTTGCGTGTTCCAAATCAGAAAAATTGTATGAAACACCTGTTTGGTCTGAAATGCTTTATGTCATGTGTCCGAGAAACTCAAAGCCACTGAAATAGTTTTAGTAAGGTATTATGTTCTTTACGCAAACAAAATTTCATATTCTTCGTTTTTCAAGCTCAGGAACTAGCAGAAGCGGTAAGGTTTTCGAAATAAACAAGAGGACTTTGGGATCTATTTATTGCTTTCCTTTAAAGGGTCTTCGTTTTTTCGATATATAAAATTTATTTATTATTGGAATTTCTGTATATATAAAAAGTTAATAAAATATACTTATGTAGAAGCTTATATAACTAGTGACTACTCGGACTAAAAACTTTGCCAAATAAGTCACTAACCTCCGTTGCATATTACGTAATAAAGAATACCCAATACTCGATGTGCCGTCAACGGCAACGCCTACACAGCACGTCTTTACTGAATATACAAACAGTGAAACTGAGAACGGAAATATTAGAAAAAAATAAATAAAATTATTACAAAAAAAAAAATTAAGTACTAAAAACTTGAAGAGTTAAGTAACGAACAGAGTATACGATTTTCAACGAAACAAAAAAATATTTGAAAGTCTCAGCACTGTATAGTCGTAAATAGTTGACAAACAAAAATCAAAATGAAAATTTGGGAAAAAAGTTTTGTAATACAATCGAAGACAAAACGTCAAAAACTCGCTCAAAAAGTGAAAAATATTGAATATTTAACGATTCGATTACACGAAAGAAGCTACGAAGTGACTTTGGTTAGCCATCGCAAATGTCAGAACAGAAGCAAGATGCTGAGAAGAAGATACCCACACCACTAAAATACGCATTTGGTGGGACGGCAGCAGTGACTGCGGCTTGCGTGATGCATCCTTTAGATTTGGTAAAAACACGCATGCAAGTTGCTTCCGGAGGTGGCGCCAAATCAGCCAGTCCAATTGAACTGCTGAAAGCGGCGGTTAAAAACGATGGCATCGCTGGCCTGTACAAGGGACTCAGCGCTTCGGTATTACGACAGTCAGTGTACTCCACCACACGTATCGGCGTCTACACAAGTCTAACGGAATATTATCACGAGTTGTATAAAACAGCGCCAACAGTGAATGCCACCGTATTGATGGCAGCCTTCGCGGGCGCAGTTGGTGCCTATGTCGGCACACCGGCTGATGTGGGCTTAGTGCGTATGTTGACCGATGCCCGTCTGCCGCCAGCAGATCGGCGTAACTATACGAGTGTTTTTAATGCGCTCTCACGCATTACCAAAGAGGAGGGTGTTCTGGCGCTTTGGCGTGGCGCTGTGCCGACTGTGGGCCGTGCAATTGTCGTGAGCATTGCGCAACTGGCGTCTTACACGCAATTCAGGCATTTGGCGAAGTCGCAGCTCGGCATGGGTGACGGTTTTAATTTGCATTTGGTGGCGAGTATTGGTTCGGGTCTGTTGACGGCGACCGCATCATTGCCGGTGGATATTGCCAAGACGCGCATACAGAATATGAAAATGATCGAGGGCAAGCCGGAGTACAGGGGTATATTGGATGTGCTGGTAAAGATTAGTAGGAAAGAAGGCTTTCTGGCGCTGTGGCGTGGTTATACGCCTTATGTTTTACGTGTTGTGCCCACAACTATTTTAATTTTCATTATTTTGGAGCAACTCAATACGGCATACTTTAAATATGTCTTGGGTGAGGAGTATAAATCGAAAATTTAATGACGAGACTTATTCTATTGTTGTTGTTATTTATGTGTGTGCTGATGTATGTAAGTGAATTTGTGACTGTGCTAAGTGTGTAAATAGAAAATGTTGACTTTCCGAATGTCTTTCTTTTCTGACCTATTTTTGCTATATCTCTTATATTCTTACTGTATAAAAAATGTAGGCTTGCTTAGGAAATGAGAAGAAATGTATGGCCTTTTTGTGTATTCTGTTAAACTTTATCTTTCCCTTGATTATTACTTTTAACCTTTTATATTACTTTTAATTTTTAACTGTTAATTTTAATTTTATTTTAAACTTGAATTTTGATTTTAATTTTAATGTTTTTTTTTTTAATTTTAATTAATTCTTAATGGATTTTAATTTTAATTATAATTTTTATTAATTGCAATTTTCATTTAATTTAAAAATTTTAATTATTATTTGAATTTCAAAATTTCTTTTAACCTTAATTTTTACATTTATTGTTAATTTTAATCTAATTTAAATTTTAAGATTTTGATTTAATTTTTAATTTTAAACTAATTTTAATTTTAGTTTAATTTTAATCTCAATTTTAAATTTTATTTATTTCGATTTTAATTTTAACTCTTAATTTTGGTTAAAATTTTTATATTTTAATTTTAATTTCAGTGTCAAATTTAATTCTAATACTTAATTTAATTTAGTTGTATTTTTGATCTTAACTTTATTTTTAATTTTAAATTTAAGTTTAATTAAATTAATAATAATAATTAATTTAAATTTAAAATTTAATTTTAATTTTAATATAAATTTTATTTAATTTTAATTATAATTCCATTTTGAATTTGAATTTTGTTTTTGATTTTGATTTTAATTTTAATTTTATTTTTAATTTTAGTTTTAGTTTTAAATTTAATTTTAATTTTAATTTTAGTTTTAAATTTAATTTTTCAATTCAAATTTTATTTTAATTTTAATTTTAACACTTAATTTTTATTTAATTTTTTATTTTGAGGTTTAATTCAAATTTAATATTACCTCTTAATTTTAATTTTTATTTTCATCAGTTCAGTTTAATTTAAGTTTAAAAAGTGAAAACAAAAATGACCCACTGTCATCAAACGTCATCGCCACTACACGCTACTGTATTGCACTGCTGCGTGCGCGTCCTCACGATTGACTTGTTTATGATTATGAGTAAGAATTATTTTACTTCATTCATTTCATTGTCTTTTCCTTATGTTATCGTCAGACCAAAATTTATAATTCGCACACAAAATTGTGTGTTGTTATACAGCCATTGTTGTTGTTGTTGCTTAACTTCAAAATTACATTTAGTTTTGTTATTTACTTCTCTGTTGTTCGCCATATTTTAACTTAAACTTTTTGTTGCCAAATATCCGCAGGGCAAATGAAAAACTGTGATAAAACAGAAGCAAGTGAGCAGAAGAGGAAGAACTGTTATATACATATGTACATACAAACATATGTATATAGTATGTATGTGTGTGTGCGAGTGTTTTTTGCATGCCAAATAAAGCGCACTTCATAAAAATTCAATTCAGTTCCCAATTGCTTTGGTGTACTCGCGTGTACCCACTCGTACGCGGCACCAGCTTGTCAGCTGGCAAGTGCTTTTCAGAAGGTTACCGTTGTGTATGAAAAGGAGCAGTTGTTGCTACTATTTACAAACTTGTACAGAGATATAAATACAAGTGTATGAGATAGTCGGCGCGCATTATGGCGCTGGCGCGTTGTGGGTCTATGGAGCTCGCGAGTGGTGCCGTATTCGGTGTTGAGCCGCTTTAAAAGTTCGCTACATTTCGGGCTGCACTTAAGCGGATTAATGCAAATTGAGTTAACACTTTTGACTTGGCGAGCAATCATTTTATGATTTCTTGCCACTTTTGGCATTAAGCATAATAATTAATAAATAATTCACTCTACGAATCGCTAGAGATTGTACAGTGTTAAGAATACTACGAGTGCGGGTGGGTATTTGTATCCAAGCACTTAATTTATTCTTTTTTTTTGGTAAATTTATGACTAAAATTAGGTATACATACAAGTATTTGCACATAGATTCTTAAGTATCAACCTGCATATTAAGTCAGTTTGTTCGCGAAAGTTCTTTTGTAAAAATTGTATAAAATGGTTTTTTTATAAATTGCTTTCAAGTTTTTTGTAATTTTGGGCTTTAGTAGGGTTCGTAGAGGCAAAATTCTATTTTTATCTTAAAAATTTAAAGTATAGCTCGTTTTTGGCGCTTAGCTTATGTAACAAATATTTCATAAATATAAGGAGAATTGTAGAGAAAGGGTTGGGTGAACGAAATTTAATAAACATTTTTTATTATTCACATATTTTTGGAAGTCAAAACTTGCATATAATTAAATAGACACATTTTAGAAATTTATTCTTTAATTTTTTTCTTATTAGGTGACAAAAGTAGGGCTGAAATGCCAATGCAGTAAACTAAGGCTATGCACACAGTAACGAAATCCAAAGCCAAATTTAGGGCTTTAGGCTACCATACATAATCTCTACTCGTGCACCCGCGTCGAGTGCCCAAGGCAACGTGAGCAACTTTGACTGAGATACGGTAACTATGTCGAGTGGAACTCAGAGTCATGGCAAAGAGAGTGGACCCTCGATGAAACTACTCCGCGTTATTCGGGCTCAAGAAGATTGCATCACCAGGAGGGGTGGCTACAGGAGGGCATCTGTTTTGGAGCTAGCGGCTCGCTATAGAAACGGGATCTACGAAACTTTCTCCTTAGCTGGGGTTGCGCCGCTTGGCTTGGGACCCGTTACGTAAAAATGCAATTGCAATGAAAGGAAGACGAAAGCTTCGGAATATAAGTCTAGAGATCAAAGGCAGAATAAGTCTTGCAAACAGGCTTTACATTGGGATCAGTATGCAATTGAAAAGTAGATCTCTCGCTCGCATTATTCCCGTCCTATTTTACGGCGCAGAAGCATGGATGTTGACGCACAGAGATGAGAAAGAGAACCGCTCTTCGCACGATATTTGGGGCCGTCCGTGTGAGCGATGAATATTAAAGAATATGGAACTACGAATCGTTTGAACTTGGCTATAGTATAGCACATCCAATGAATGCACTGGTTAGGTCCTGTCGTTCGCATGGAAGATGATGCGCCAGCGGAAAGCTCCTCGACTCGAGATCTAATGCAAGCAATGGTAAGACCAAGATCATAGCGACCTGTCTGCACTTGGAATAAACAATTGAAGAATAATATAGTAGTTTCTAGATCATGTTGCAAAGTAAGCTTTTGTCAAAAGTAAGGTCGCGTAAAATGTTCGGAAATAATAACATTTAAATATTAGAGAAAGAAATTTTTAAAAATTCTTGAAATTTTAATGAATAAAAAAAAAGTGATAACGGCTCTCTAAGGCACAAAAGCCATCAATCCAAATATCGTAAATTTCTTAAATAATCTTTCATAAGCATAAACTACTTGTATCAATATATTTTTTGACCAAAGCTCGCTTGCAAAAAACCCACTGTAAAAATCGGCGTAAAACCTGTTCAACGTACGGTATTTGGAAAATCAATATGCGTCGAAAAATAAACCCGTTATAGCAATATTTATTTAAAACAACTGCACCGTGTGAATTAATGAAAAAAAATTAAATAAATAAAAAACAAATTGGTGGCAATGACCTACCTTTGGTACTTCAGCATGGCGCGTGGCAGCAGAAAACTGCCATTCTCCGACACCTCGTTTGCGCTACCCTTCTTCGCATGCACCGACGCTAGTTCTTCGGTTGGGGCGATGGCACCTCCTCCACTGCCACCCTCTGGGCTGGTGCGCTCCACATCCGCCGACGGCGACGCATTGCGCGAACGCACCAAACGCACACCGAAGCGTTGCATGTATGTGTAGGTCAGTTCGCCGGCAGGTTGCGGGCGACGCTTATAGCCCACGGCATCAGTATTATCCACATCGTCAGCAATGCTGCTGCGTGGGCTGTGTTGACTGCCGCAACCGCTGCTGCGCCCGCTACTGCTGCTGTGTTGAAAGCTGCTGCGTGTGCTCGGCGTCGACGAGGCGATGGACGAGGCGCCGCGATAAATCGTCTTAAGCGTATTGTGTGGCTTTTGTAATTGTTGTTGTTGTTGATTATGACTATTGCTGCCACCAACAACGGGCGGTACTTTTGTGGCAGTGATTGCGCTTGCATGTGTTGCAACAGCAGCAGCCGAAACACCGACTACCTTGTGGACACCCATCTCCTCTATGGCTTCGTTGTCCTTATCATAGGGATGGATTGCGTCGAAATTGTATGAGTTGAAGTACGCCTGCTCGCGTGTGCGCTTCATTTTGGCAGCCTCTGAGGCGTAGTCATCGAACTCGGCGACGTTTTTTGTCGCCTGCGCGGGCTTATTGCAAATCGGCATTTTGTTGACAGTGGCGGTGGCGCTGTTGGCAATGGCAGTGTTGTTGTTGTTGCTAGGCGTTTTGGCGCACGGGGGCGTACCCTCAGCTGCTATGTGACACGTTGACTCTGTCTATGATTGTGGTGGCGGCGGCAGTGCCTGCTTTATTGGCGTGCCGTTGGCTGTGAGTGCAGCGTGCGCGCGTCAGGAACACAGAACTGGTGGAAATTTTGTTAAGGTTTTTGTTGTTGCTACAGCTATTGGCACACAGTTTGGTTTGCGCGTTTAACTGCAATTAAATGGTTGAGAGGGAGAGAAATATGGTTATTAGAAAATATTTTGCAAGTTTATTTTCGGAAAATCTTAATTAGTCGTGTGACTGCGGCGCGTCATTAATTTTTATTTTTTTTTTTGTGCATCGAGTAAGTGAATAATAATAATTTTTGCCAAATTTGCGCTTTATTATCATTGAAAATCACTTTTTTTGTTGCTAATTCCTTTCATTCATTTCATTTACTTCGCGAATAATTTCACTTAATTGGCCAGCTGCGCGATGGCGCTTTACGTTTTGTGGCCAAGCGGCTTAGCTTGTGTGCGTTTTTATTGCAGCATTAGCGTGCTCCAAGCCGTTTGACGGACTAGCGCTCGCCCGCTAATGCTGCTGGCTACAAAATCCCGTTCGGCGCGCAAACATCCGCCTGCCGTTGAGTCAGTTTTTGTGCGAATTTCAGCAAGCGTTTCTGAACTGGTTTCTGGTTGCGGCCGAAATGGATTGTAAGCCCAGAATGTGCACAATTGCCAGCGGCTAGTGAAATGAGTAAGCGCATGCGCACATACAAACATATATATATGTAACTAACTGTAACTTTTTCACAGTTTAATTGATATTTTTGCGCTTTTTACTTTTCAGCGAGCGTGTGCACTGCCAGTAAAACGGATATGGTTAACTTCCCATAGACGTTGGGATTTTGTAATTTATACGTTCGCTTTTGCTATTTGGCGTAGTTGTTGGCATGCAGAATTCTTTGTTGTTCGTTTTTTGAAATCACTCTTTTATTTTTTCTCTCCAAAAACTTTGAACCGTATTTGTATAAGGCATGCAAAGAGTTTTATCTATTTTTTAATTGCTTTTACTTCCAATTGCAAATTTTATTTGGCTTTCACTAATAAATGTGTAATAAAAAGATTCTGTACTTATGAAAATTAATTGCTTTAACAGTATTTTTTTATATATGAAAATGTTAAATAGCAAGCAACAGGTTTGTCACATTATAGAAAACAATTAAAAAAATTAAAAATTAATTAGAACTTTGTTGGGTAAAACAAATTCTTTTTTATTTAAGAACAAACAAACAAGCCGCAAAAATCGGAAACTTTTGCATATGATAAAACAGTTGAGATAAAAGAGAGTGTATACAAAAAATGTCATATATTTATTATTGGTTTTCAAAATTTCGGTGCATTTCATTTTTCAAAAATACCGAAAAAAGTAAGAAAAATCAAAATAATAATACTCAGCTCGACCATATAAACCCTGTGTCAACTTTTGTTAGTCAAGCTTTGATGAGAAGTTTTTCAAGTCATAAAAAAGCCTTCAGAGATTTAATATTTCTGATCTGTTTTAGCACTCTGCCAATTAGAATTCCCCTAAATCACTTTGCTATGGCGGCCGCGAGTGTAGAAAATGAGAGAAAGAGAGCACTTGCTACAATGGTATTTAATCTAAGCATTAATGCTCATTTGTTGTGACTCAATGCATTTCTTACTATATACTCGTAGATGAAGGAGTCGGGGGACTATTCTAGACGGGCCGGAGTTCTCAGGGTGCCATATAAACAGAATCCACATTTCTAAGTAAAGATTTCATGAGAACCTTTTCAAGTCAGAAAAAAGCTCTTAGCGATTTGGTATTCTTTTGTTTCGATTATGTTTCATTACGATTTCGATTTGTACCTAGCACTTTCTGAATGAGAGTCCCACACCTGGCTTTAGAATCTAAGCATTTTTAATGGTTATTTGTTTGGTTCGTTGTGATGCAATTCCCTTTTTACCATATAGATGACCAGTGAAGGAGAGAAGAGGGATATCGCGCATAATTACTATCGGACCCAGACTTCTCAGAGGGGTCTGGAGCTGTGCAGCAATATTTTGCAGATTTTTTTCTCGAACAATTACAAGAACAAGAATTTGGGTCATAATATATATTATATAATAACCATATGAATTTTTATACTAGTTACTATGAGTAACAAATAGTAAGACTTTGCCCATAATTTTAAAATTTTTAATTTATTCTTCTATGTCCTCCTCAAATTGATCCCCCTTGGTCCTAATACACTTGTGCCAATGTTTTTCCCAATCTTTGAAACAGTTGTTAAAGTCAACTCCTGAAATAGTCTTCAATGCGCGTAGCGATTCGCGATTAATGGCTTCCATTGATCCAAAATGGTATCCACGAAGAGGTCGTTTGAGATTGAGACGTCACATGGAGCCAAATCAGTTGAATACGGAGGTTGCGGCACGATATTGGTTGAAAATTTGATGAAAAATTCACGAAGAATCATTGCATGCGTCAGTGTATTCTCCAGCCCCTTTTACGCATAATACTCAAATAGTATTCCTTGTAGACAATTCGGCCAGTCGGAACGAATTCCGAGTGCCCCGCATCTGGAGAATCGAAGAAAACTGTCAACATAATCTTGATTCTTGACCTGCTTTGACGTGTTTTTTGGGGCTTCCGCTCACCTTTTACGCGATATTCGACCAATTGATCATCTGTTTCCGGGTCAAAAGCATAGATTCAAGATTAATCGCCAGTAATACGTTTCATGATATGCAGTCAGCCGGAAAGCATTGTTTCACAGACGTTAAGACGTCAAATTTTCAAAAAAATTGCGTGATTTTGGAACCAATCGTGCTTTCACTGTTCTTAGACTCAACAGAGCTTTCGAAATGACTTTCACTGATCCACATCGATACCTGTAAGATTTCTGACGTTAATCGTCGATTTTCAAGTACTAATTCCTAGTATGTGTTGTTAAATAATAATTGTCGGAAAGATTGTAAAATAATTCCAGCATAAAATGGTTTACTTTTTACATTTTCTTCAAATTATCTTCCCACTTTTCAGTCCCTTCCTATCTGCTAAAAAATTGCATTAATAACACTCTTTATGTTTTGTTATTATTCATTACGAATAAATATATTTTAATTACAAACAATTAAGAGGCACAAAAAAAACAAAAAATAACTTTCCTATACTCAAACAGCTCTAAAGAGCTTTACTAATTGATCGTTTTTACGATTTTATTAGACTCATATCCGATTTGATTAATAACTCTTATGGCGGCCGGAGTCAGTCGTTGACATTTTTTGCATGCCATTAGCATTTTAATTGCACTTTCTAGTATTAACATAACAATAATTGTCGCAAGGCATTCACAGCTCTAAGCCGTGCTAAGCTGGTGTTGATTAGAAAAAAATTAAGCCAAACAAATAGCAAAAAACGCAGCAAAAGCAACAAAAGTAACAAGCAAATGCAAACTGGTTGCTATGAAGTGGACAACATTTCAGGCTCAAACGGGCATTTTTTACCTACATACATACATACACATATAGGGTATATAGCACACATGTGGCGAACCCAATGTCCGGTTCAAGAATGAATTATATTTAAGATATGATCACAATTGCTTTTCAATGAAACAGCAAACTTGTATGGCAAAGTGAATTATTTTATTATGCAACACATTTTACGTCAGATCCTGGGAAAATTGCAAATGCTGCAAGCGGTATTTGGTTTTGCTTGGGTACTTTTTATAGTGCTTTGATTGATGTTGGGGTATTTACATCGCTCAAGCGGATTTGCAGAACTTTTCTGTGTAGAGAGGAAGGTGGGTATGTTTTTTAACACATTTTTTTTTATTAAAAACTGATCGCATGCTTCAATAATGAAACAAATATTTTCTAGTATGCTAAATTACTTTAATGTAATTGAAACTGCTTTTTTCAGAATGGTTGTATTTTAGATAAAATGGATTTAGTGGTAATAGTGATTTAAACTTTTTAGAGGAATAGCTAATTTTCTTTCTTTAGTTCCGGATGCTACTTCTATAACTCTTATCTTTGGGCTAGTGTAAATTACTTTTTATTGAGGTAGAGTCCATCTTACAGTTCTTGCTACATATATTTATATAAATATAGGTAGAATATTTTCTATAATCCAAATACATGAAACTCCGTTTTTTTCCAATCCTGGATATATGAAATGTTGTTACAATTAAAGTGTTTTGCTCATAAATTGAAAAAATACGATGGTAGTCTCTTCATCACAGCTGATATGTCAGCAGATGAAATTCCGCCCCTTTTTTGTTTCAAAAACTGAAGAAGTGGTTCGCTGATAAAATAAATGTGATAAAGAAAAGGAATTATCAGTGAAATAAATCTTTTGTTGTAATTTTTAGAAAGAAATTTTAAGTAATTGATAAAAGATGCCTTAAATATATGGAAATATTTTCAAAAATATTATTGAGAAGTAAATCCTCTCTCGACGAACAAAGATAGATCTCCGTCCTACTAAAGGTTCTGCAGAAGATTTCTTCGCGCATTAGCAACTGTGAATACCGCAGTCGATGGAACGATGAGTTGTAAGCGACATACGACGATATTGACGAATTTAGAGACAGCGGTTCGCTGACTAGGTCATGCCGTCCAAATGAATGAAAACACTCTAACTCTAAGAGTAGATGTAGTGCCCGCCCGCAGGGCCGGGTGTAGAAGGATCTGTCTACACTTGGAATCTCCAAATGGCGCCTAGCAGCGGAAAGGAAAAACGACTGTCACGCTGTTGTAAACTTGCTGATACTTCGTAAGCGGTATCTTTGCCAATAAAGAAGAGTAAGCAGAATTTCTCCACGCTATGGAAACCGAATTGCGGATAATAAAGGAGTCAAAAATTGCTCAAAACCCATTTGGAATCGTTTAAATAAGGCTGGATACAAAAAAGAACTCGGCGTTATCGTAGACCGAATTTCGAAACAAAATCGACCCATTTCTAAAGCGGATGGTTTTTGGTGATGAAAAGTCGCTCGGCGCAAATGATGGCCAAGCTAGTATTGATGGTGAGGAAGGTTTTCTAACTATAAGCAAATTTTTACGGAATTTTTTGATAACATCTGTCGGAGAAATGGCTCGGTGAATGAGATGCATTTTTTCATTGGCAGACACGATTTCTCATGTTTGGATCATCTGAAACACAAAAACCCAATTTATTCTTAAAAAGTACGTGATTGGTTATCGTCCCTACTAGAATCATGAAAAAATTTGAATAAACCAAAAAATAATTAACGTTTTTTTTTTTTTAATTTTTCCATGCCTGTTTAAAGAAGTGTGTTTTGAGAAAAACGCTTTAAAGTCTGAGGCACTGAAAAAGCATACAAAGCAGTTCTACATAAACGTTGGAAAATTGACATACCCCTAATTATTATTTTTGTGGTTTTTTCGATATTCCAATGGTAAAATGGATTTCAACATTAATTCTAAGAGTATAAAGGAACAGAAAATGCAAAAAAAAAAAAATTGAAAAAAGACCCTTAATTCGGATCACAATTTGATCAACTAAAGATACTGAAGATAAGAGGATGAAGTCTGTTCCAGTCTGTCGCGTGTCCTGACGCCAGGCCACACATCGATAGTGACTCACTAGAAGCTTGGTTGGGATGTTCTCATGCTGGCATTATATAGTTTGGACTTGACAGCAAGTGATCACTCAATGTTTATTTTTATGGCGAATGATTTTGCTGGTGAAAAATAGCTTTGGGTGAGATTTTGTTTTCGTTGTTTATTTTGGTCACTAAACAGGAGGGTGTCTACGGGTGTGATATTATAAAATTACCTTGGAAATGTGAGCAAATAATCGAATAACGGTGTTATACAACAAATAACTCTTTATTGTTGAATTATCTCAATGAAATGAGAATACTTTAGTACTCCAACTCGGTGTACCTATGAGATAAATGTTTACACTGAAAAAAATCTGTTTACAAAATAGCATTGCGTGCACTCAATTAAATCAAAACAACTGCAATGGACGAAGAAATATCGATGACTACTGCAATGATGCATCTAATTTGCAACTAATTCCATTGCACAGCAGAAAAACGACAACAACAACAAGTGGAATGCAAACTAATGATTAATGGTTGGTGATTTAAGGAAATTGTAACGCAGTGGAAAAAGATTGTCATTGCATGTAATAAGCTTGAATAAAAAACAAAATTTATGAAATTGACGACAAAAATTTAAGAAAATTAACAAAATAAACACGATTAGAGTAGAAAAACACAACAACAACGAACACAAAAAATGCACCGTACAAAAAGCCAACACGGCACAAAAAGAAAAATAATGCTGTAGCAATAGGCAAAACTAAACACCAAGCAGCAACAATAACAACAAGAGCAACAACAAAATGCACTAAGCAAAATGCTAAAAGGCGTGTGCAGCAATGCAACTCTTGACTAAACAAAGAAGCGAAACGAAACGTGAAAAAGGTCTCAACTATTGCGGCAACACAAAAGCCAAAGCTAAACAGCGCCAACAAAAACAAAAATAAACAAGAGAAAAAAATTGTGGCAAAAACAAAGAGCACAACAATTGATGTGGCAGGCAAAAGCGACAGCAAAAAGTGGCAACAATCAAAAGCTGTGTCGAGGTTGCGCGCAATGATTGTTATGCTGCTGTATGATTTGTTTTTGTTTGTTGTTGTTGTTATACTGCTGGCTGCCACCACAAGCGCTACTGTAATTATGTGCGACTGCGCTGTGGCAGCTTGACTGTTGTTAGCCATGGTTTGGCTACGTACAATTGCTGTTGTTGTTTGTGTTGTTGCAGTTGCTGTTGCTACTGTAAACGGAAATTACCGCATCATTGCAGTCGAACCGACAATCAAATGCTTCAAACGAGTGCTGTGCGAGCGTCGTTGCTGTGCGCTGGCATTCTTCGAATGAAACCAAAAATAGCAAAAACAATAACAATACTTGGTTGGTAAGAGTCTACAGCATACATAAGTTGCACGAAATCGCGAAGAAGCGCACAAGCGGCAAAAATTGTGAAGATGTTAGTAGTTAAATATATGTTTGGAAGAAATATACGTGCACAAGAAATACTATAATGATGAATTAAAGATGGAAGAAGAGGAAGAGCCCTTTATGGTTGCGCAAAATTGATGTTGCAAGAGCAACATCTTCGTTGTTAAAAAATAAATGAGGCAATAATTGAGTATTTGCAGAAATTCATATATATCAATGATTAGTATTTTATGAAATAAACAATTTTTTTCGTAAATTAAGGTTATAATATTTACAATCTTGACAGAAATAATCTTTTATTAATACTACTTGGAAAAAAAAATTGGAGAGTTTTTTGGAGAATTTGGTTTTATTAAGGTTCTAACATTTAGAAACATCACAGAAATAAAATTTTTAATAATACTACTTAGAAAATGTTTGTGGAGAGTTTTTTTGGAGAATTTGTTTTAAGCGCATTTTAGGCCTTACTATGCTAAATTTATTACAATTTATATTTAACATACAGTTAATTTCTATTTTGCAATTAGTTTTCGTTTTGGAGACTTATCAAATATCTCACATATAAGATAGAATGAAAAAAGAACCTCAAATTGTGATATCCTTAGCCCCATAAAATGGAATTACATATGTTCATCAATTTAGTTGGCGTTTTACATTTTTTGAAAACAATTACTTAAATTCCTTGGAGAATTTAAATACTGAAAATTTTTCGCTAAAATGTTGTTAAGCAAACCAATATAGATTGTTTTGCAAGTTTTCTTAAAAGATGTAATTACTTTTTAAGGCATTTCATATTTTACATATTTTTGTAGAGATTTGTTTTTTTACTGAGAAAAGATTAAATTTTTTTTTATTCTTATTTTTGGAGGTTCTATAATTATATAACACTTGTAAAACATAAACTCTTTAAAGTTTAAAAGTGGAGAATTCCGTGGAGACTTTTCTTTTTGTAATTTATTGTTTGTTTTTATGAAAAATTGGAAAATTCGTCAAAACCTACCTTAAAAACGTAGTTTTTTTTAGCGTACTTCATAGTTTGAATATTTTTGTAGAGATTTTTGTTTTTATTGAGAATGGACTAAATTCAATATTTCTGCAGGTTCTGTAATTACATAACATTTGTAAAACAAAAACTGTATGAAATAGGAAAAGTGTAGAGTTCCGTGTAGACTTTCGGCTTTTAATATATTGCTAGTTTTGCAATTTCAAAATTAACACAATTTTTGAGGATTTTATTTTTTTTTTGTGGAATATTCTATAGAATTGCCCTCAGAATTTTGTAGACTTTCTGTATTACACTAAAATATAGTTATTTTAACCTAGAATAGCCGATATTTTGTAAAATTTATTTGAGTATTGAAATTCTAATTATTGAAAATTTCTGTGTAGAGTTAGTTTGAACATTCTAAGAAAAGAACAGGCACTTAACACACAAAAAATAATTTATGTTTTTCAACTATTTATAATATTAACATAAAATAAATAAATAAAATTTTTGTGTAGAGTTTTCTAAAATTTTTGTATAGTTTTCAGCTTTGTCACTTAGTTGAATATAAATGAGTTCTCAATTTCATTTTATATTTAAAGACGAAGCTTTCTGTTATTGGAGAATTGATATATATTTTTAAGTACAAAAAACCTCTCCACTAATTTCAATTCAAAACTAATTTCAAGTCTGGACATCCATATGCAAAAGAACAGAGATTGCATTCATTCACCTCATTCGTTCATTTAAATGTTAATTTTACCAAATTATTGTCACCATGCAAATGTTGGTGAGTTTCAATTGTCTCCACGACACTGACAGTATTGAATTCCCTCACACAATTTGCTTGATTCGATGCGAAAGACAATGCCAGACAAAGCGTGAGGCCCCTCCGGGCTACAAAGTGTTGTGAGCAAGTAAGTCAACATACACGTCAGGGCTACCTACTTGATAGGTCATTCACTGATTTGCCCGCCTGACTGTTCTGCCGACTGCTTTGACTAATGATGTGGCGCAAAATAGAAAGATAAACACAAATTTACAAGGAAAATATTAAAAAATAAACAAAAAACGCTAATATATGCAGATAGAATGGTTATTTGCTGAGACACTAGAATCAAGAAAACTAAGAAGCAAAAGAACAAGAAAAAGAGGAAGAAGAAGGAGAAGATGGTGTTGGTGCTGCTACAGGGCGATCGTTGCTTTTCGTAGTTAGGCAGTGATATTGAGAATTCTTGCGCTGTCAACAGAGGAAGCGATCTGTCAGCCAAGTGTCTCTAAGTGTGTGCGTATTTTTTTAGCTCGGAGCATTGTCGGCACGCGACTTCTTCTAGACAACGTTGAAATTTGAATAATTGAGAAATAATTTGCGTGTGTGCTAAAAATTAAGCGTGTCAAATGTTTTATGAATGGCAGAATGGTTGTTAACTTATGGCCATTAATACCTACAAAATTAAAAATAATCATAAATTTGTGGCGTTGAGGAAAAAGAGATTCTTTTGGTGTTAATTTTTGCATTTTTTCGTATGTAAGTCTTTCCACGACAGAGCTTTTAATTTTTATATTTTGCTGATATTAACTATTTTCTGGAACAAAAAATTTTTAATGGCACACGCTTATTTCTTTTCCTAAAAAAATACTTACAAAACGATAAAGAATTGTAATTATTATTTAATTTATTAGTAGAAATATTTTTTCATAGGTTCCATGTGTCTCTTATGTATGTAATATTAAAATAATTAATGTAGTCAGATGTGTCACGCTAAAAAGTATGCTACTGAAACTGATTGAATGTAGGAAATTGCGTCTGCCTACTAAACAATGAATCATTTCCACAAAACTGAGAATCCGCAAAAGAATCCGCTTGGGAAAACCAAAAATTGCTCATCAAACATTTTCTTATAGAATTCTCTTAACATTGTATGAATCAATAATTTTTGGCTGCTTGTTATTAACATATTAGCATCCGGGTGAGGATCATGTGTCAGATGTAGGTACTCCAAATATATGAAAAAAAATATGGGGAATTCTAGCCAAACTTCAATTCAAACTTGTAAACTAGTATTTGTGCCAAATTTCATGTCCTTATCCCTGTTGACGCATCAGATATTTTAAAACATCAGTGTGATGCCTTTAAAAATGGCGGTGTTTAATATTAAAAGTGGGTGTGGTTTCAGCTGCTCTTAATTTCAAAATTGTCGCTTGAAGGCATTACGTAAATGCTTACAACTAAATTTAGTTCAATTGCTAACCGATCCACATTTAAATCTGTTTTATTCTTATTAACTTTGGTTGGCAAAAATCCCGGCTGAACCCTACCCAAGGGTGCCGACTGGTTATAGATATTATACCGATGATGGAACTGGCAATAGTTCGACTCTGTTGTAGTTGGGAGGTATCTAGCTGTAGCGCAGCATTCAAATGGAAAGTCATCCTACGGTAGGGGATACAATAAGATCTAGACCAAGGTGTCATGTGGATTGTGCGGAAGATCAACCTGTTTGGTTGGTTGGTAGGGGAAGCCTTAAATAGCTCTGTCTCGAATGCAGCTTACGAATACCTGGATCAAGGTGTCCTGCGTCCTGTGCCGAAGATCAACCTGGTTGTTTGGTTCGTAGGGGAATTTTTAAAAGCTCGGAGGTTACGGATACATAGCGCTCTCTGCTATAAGATAGCCTACACTCATGGATCTAGATTATGAAGCTGAACGACAACAATATTAAAATATCGAATGTTCAAAGGAGTCCGGCTCTTCTCGAAAAAAACCGGAGGGAACTAGTTGCTCTGCGAAGAAGGTTTTTCATATAGGTCGCCGAACATATGAATATTTGATTTATTCAGCGAGTTGAAAATTCCGTATGAAATTACCAACACTAAACTTAGCAGAGCAAAGGAAGAGGAAGACCTCCACTCCGTAGACCAGGTGGAGAAGGACGTGGCTTCGCTTGGAATCTAATTGGCGCCACCTTGCGAAAAGAAGAAACTTCTGGGGCCTGTTGTTAACTCGGCTATAACCTCGTAAACAGTTTCTACGCCAGTAAAGAAGAAGAAGAAACTTAACTATTATTCACAGGTTAGGTTAGGTAAGGCCAATAAACCGCCCATAGACCAGTCTGGTTCTCTGCGATGCGAGATGGATTTCATTTGCTAAGTACAAGAGGAGTAGTCACTCTGCGACTTCACTATCGATACCTCCTCTAGTGTATCATACTATGGGAATCCCAGATGTTTACAGTGTAGTCTTGGCAATGCGGGACAAGTGCACAAGAGAAGTTTCATTCTTTTCTTGGTGCTCTGCTTGAGGAATTTACTGCAGTCTTCTCGATCTGTACTGTTATTTATAACAACAAAAACAGTTTTTATATACACAGATAAATATATAGACGAATATTCACGTAAAAATGGTTTTCATAAAATTCCAGTGTAATTCTCACCTTGTTTATAATTAATTTTGTCGGCTAATCTTTTGATTTTTTATTAATTTCTTAACTACACGCACAGAACTTCGAAATTACAAGAGCTAAACACACTTATGTACGTATGTATTTTTGTGTATATACAAACATATGTATTACATACGTATTAAAACATACATATATACGTTTTAAAATAGACAATAAATAATCACACGCGCCGGCACAAGTTAGCGAATCAAAGTAGATTTAAGACGAAACCCGCCTCTATCACAAGCACTTCGTGTTATCAAATAAATTTACGCGATTCTACTGAGACTCTCACGCTCGATAGTTATTTCTACCACCACACGTATTTCGGCCTCGTCTACACAGTTACACGATCAGAAGTGAACTGACGACGCACGGCAGAACTTTTTCCCGCAAATCATTGAACGCTTCATTTCTTAACAGTTTTCGGCGAATCTGGGTATTTTACATACGCACGTACATAAATAAATACAAACAAACATACAAATATCAAAATAAATGAATTAATAATGAATAGAGAAATGTTGAAGTTTACAGCCAAACCGGCACCAGTTGGTACCACCGGTGATTTGTGTCGACACATGTAAAAACCCACACTATATCGGCATAACAACAATATGAGCATACTATTATACATATGTATATACATACATAGGTATATATTTAGCATCACTCGTGTGATGACGCGCAGCAGATGAGTAAAAGTTATTAAATTCTTTGTGATTGGCATTTTTTTGTTGTTGTTTGAGCGGCACACTTCTGCGCCAGAGGAGATACAGTTTAAGCGCTTAATCACGTGGTTTGCTACCAAGCGCATACGCACACATATTTATTTAATAATGACACCGTCTTCAACTAGTTAAGACATCTCGTAGGGGAACCCTATAATTATGAGTTTAGTAGAACCGTTTGTTTTCGTAATGAAATTAGCAAATTGTTGTTACTTGAAAGCTTTTAATACTATTTGACCCAATTTCCTTTCACATTCGCACCACAGCAGCGTTGCTTTTGGCTAGATTTCTCAGCTGTCGCTGGCGAACAGCTGGTGTTTTTTGTGCGCGCTTTCGTTAGCTAAGCATAAAAGGCAATACTTAAGCCACATTCACATGTACATACATGGTCTCAGTGAATTTTAAAAGTCAAGGAAACAGCAGCTTCTGTGGCGTGGTCGGTGAAAAAGTTTAATGAATTCGCATTAGTAAAATATGCGCTGAAAGTGAGAGGTAATCGACATTTGCGGTGGGGAAATACGCTTAACGAGATAAATCGTTCGCTGTCACAGGTTAAGGGCTCATAGGGTTATTAAAAATATTTATTTATAGAATAGACGTCACTGGTT
The DNA here is from genome assembly GCF_023373825.1 of Bactrocera dorsalis. Lineage (NCBI taxonomy): Eukaryota > Metazoa > Arthropoda > Insecta > Diptera > Tephritidae > Bactrocera > Bactrocera dorsalis. The sequence goes on from NC_064305.1 coordinate 75,133,544, forward strand.
TTATGGTGCTCCAATAATTATTTGAAGAAAGAGTAATTATGAGAGATAGTTATTCGAAAGTGGAAATTTGAAATTTATTTAATTTTTTTTATTTTAGAAAAATACTAGTTCTTTCAGGGCTTGATACCAGGTTTTATATATCACATTTTTAATTTAACTAGAAAACGGAGAATGCAGTTTTCGCAAGCTGGTACCATTAGAGGCACATTGAAAATTGCTCGGTTGAGTTTTTGAATTCGCGACAATCACGATATTTGACCACCGAAGTGAAGCTGAATGTTATATATAGAATACCACAAGCTTCAATAATCTGTTGAAAATCTTTTGTGGAGCTTGACTACTGTAGATCAAAAAATGGTTCTGGTTAGACTATATTTGTTAAAGATGAATAGTTAACGTGATGCCAGGCATTTTCAGTACCAATTGGCAGTGCGGAATGGTCACACTAACCACCTTCGTAGGGTTCGAGGCCCATCTAAAATTTCTGCCGTCCTTTATGTCCGGCATCCGGTTACAATGACACTCCACATTCAACTGACAAAGTGTCAGTTCTTCCCGCATTCGGGTTTTGAACCACAACCACCACGATACTTACTCGCACTCATGAGTAGGTTGGAAGGAACTCCAGCGCTCCTGCTCCCCGTGGTATCAGAATCAAGTTTCCGGTCCGACCTCGTAGCCGAAACTACTACCAGTTGAGATTCCGTATTGCTTTGGACTGGTCACCAGGGGTTGGACCCAATACTCCCATTTCACGTAAATACCATTCACACAAGAAGCTAACCGTAATTCTCCGTTAAATGTGTTCGCCGCCTAAACAATTCACGCGCAAACGACCATTACTGATCGGCATTCCAACTTGTGGAGATCACACCGCTAAAATCTGAACGTCCATCAGTCCAGCTAGTCTCCATACCACCTAGATTCCTAATGTCCGAGTACATCGAACATTCTGTATTTTCCTCTACCCCGCTCCAAAAAACCAATCCGACTTATCAAACAGGTGGCTTTGATGCAAAAATGTATTCAGAGGCCATGCCCTGTAACCCCAGACTCAGACAAAATCTGAAGCCTGGGTTAGCCTCAACAAACCCAACGTCTTGAATATACTCATAAGTCACTCAGTCAGAACAATAGTCCTAACGGTCTTGCCACCTACACCTGACCCATATCATCCAGAAGCCTCCTGCTCCCTAGATATCTCTCCCTCTCCACATCATCATCATCTTAACCTGAATGCAGCAACATGCTGTATGACAATCAAGTCAAGAGGGGGTCCACCTAACAGAATCTACATAGCATCTGTTGAAATGGTGCGACAAACAGACAAGCATCATACAACGCTGAATCGAGAGGAGCTTTTGAAACCCCAAGACTGTCGTGGCTGCTTCTCATCATACAGTGGCTCCAACCACTTCACAAAATGTGTCGTATTTTGCGTACGGTTGCCTGCAGTTGTTCCTTCAGTCGCCAAGTGTGGATTAAGGCACATTCCTTCAAGTATTTGACTTGCGTCAAAATATAAGTATTTTAAGCATATTTGGAGTTCGGAAATTAGGTAAAATTTTTATCGAAATGTCAGCAGCCTGCGATTCGTCTCTTCGCTGCTATGTTCTCTCTGTACTTGAAGTCTGCTCTTTTGGTAGTTCTGATCTCTGAGAGCAAACCTCTTGGTTAAAAATTTGTATGTGAAAGCAAGAATGAAGAATGAAAAATTTTAATTTAAAAAATTAATTTTTAATTAATTAAAAAAAATGAATTAACTTAATTTCTAATTAACAAAAAAAAAAATACCAATTTGCTTGAAAATCAAAAGATAATAATTAAAATGAATTTAGAATGAATAATTGAATTTCAAAAATTTGCTTTTAAAAGTGTTTGCGCACGAACAAAATCAATTATGCAATCACTTGATAGCTACGCCAAAGCCGAAATGATTTTCTGCAACAAAGTTGCTGCCGAAAATGGGTTGCATGTTGCATGTTGCTGGGCAATTATTATCGATAATTTAACACCGTGAAAAATGCATTCTGTTTTAATATTTCCATGCCATATTGGCTGTCATTTCGTGCAATTGCGATTTGCTGTCATTTGTATGAATGGGTTAGATATGTGTCTGCGTGTGTGTGTATGTGCATTTGGTAATAGAAAAATTATTGTAGGAAAAATACTCAAACTAAATTGAGACTTGGCAAATACTCATAAATAAACAAATAAATGCAACTTAAAAACCGTAACAAATGAGAAAATCTACTTAGAGTGCTGTGCCAATACCAACAACAAGAACGATAAGTTGTACTACAGCGCCAGTAATTGCAGACATCAACAACGAAACGCAAAGAGAAACAGTCGACTTTTGTTGTTTTTGTTTTTGTTGGCGTTGCAGTTGCAGCCTGTCACTACTTTTGATTTGCTATTGTTGCTTTTTTTCCTTGACGTTGACGTTCTCGCTCGCAGCTTTGCTGGCTACCGCTTCAGGTGGTTTTTTCGCTGCCTTCAGTGCAGTCACACAAACACCACAGTTACACATACATAAAAATATATATGTGTGTATATGTGAGTACTTTTAATAATAAGTTATCTAGCGAGCACTTGCAACGCCAACAACAACGGTAACTACAATAATAATAATTCAAATAGAAAAAAGAGTGAAAAAAATCGCCTGCAAATGCACAGCAATTGCCCATTGGAACGACCGTGACACACATGCGCAGCGCCAAAAGCGCCGCAGACAGACACGCAGCAGCATACACACACTCATTTACATATATAGATGCATACAATCAAAGTGGCCGCCGCGGCCGCAGCCGCAGTCGCACGAATAGCTCTAAGATGTCTGCGACTTGCACTTTTGTATAAGAAGTGTCTAGTGTTGCATTTGTATTTGCATGTGTGTCTGTGTGTGTGTGTGAGTGTGCGTGCATATGCATTTTTGCTGCTGGGAATATTTGCGGTCTGCCATATCAGCTTGCGTGTCTGCCGGTACGTCGCCGTGTGAAATGTGTTGCAATGCAGCCAAGAGCATAAAGTAATATCAGCAGCCAATTTTCAGTTTGATTTATTTCTGCTTTGATTTTTCTAAATATTACATAAGGTTTTAGGTGTGTGGTATTTCTCGTTGGAAAAATGTATTTGCGAAAGTTGGCATATGCTTTTGCCATAATAAAAGCTTCTTGGTTGTACTATTTCATCACCTAAAGGTGATATAACCTAAAAATACCTAACAAAATAGGTATTCCAAAACAGAGCTTAAGTGTCATGATTAATTCAGCATATTCGGGTATCTTAAGTTTCATTAAGAAAATATTTAAAAGTAGTAATATTCTAGCAACGTTTGCAAAGCTAAATATTTATCTGTACCATACAGAAAATGGATGTATGATGCCGCCCACATATCTATCGAAACCAAAAGTTTATTTAATATGTCTTTATTGTTAATCGTTGCCCAAAGTTATATTTTTTTAAATAAAGATGCGTCAATAATGCAAGCTCTAACTTTGAGTGAACAATATGTGGTCTATCGATCTCTAGATGGGGCAGTTACAAAGGGATTATTTACAAAATTTACAGGAAAGATGATTTTGTGTATGAAATCGTGGACAGATTCAAGTTGCTTCAATTACTTAAAAGCTTAGTGGAGACTACACCGACTATAACATTAAAACTGTAAGGCATTTCCGTTTACCTGACAGCCTTAAAAACATTTTGTTGCTGAATATGGACTTGACGACAACTTAGCCCATTTATTTGTCTCTTTTTGCCTAGAAATACTTCCAATAACCAAATTGTTTACTCATTTGGCTAGCACTTCGGTGCTTATTCGTGAATTCTTGAGCAAAACAATACTGTAACTGTACTGTAACTGCCTCAAGTTTCATATTTTCCAGACATGGTTTCGTGTGACATTTTCCTATTTCCAAAAACAGACAGAACTTTAAGGGCCATAGCTTGCAATATAGATGAAAATCGCTGAATGAGTTTGAAAAGTGTTTCGACGATTAAAGCACTGGCATACATAACTGCATCAAATGGAGACTATTTTGAAGGCAAAAGCATTAATATAAACGAATGAATAAATACATAAACACCTTGCATATATACAAGTATATGTATATATATTTCAGCGGAAAAGAATTAGAAAAGAGAGTGTTTAGAGTATTGGAAATCTATAAACGTTTATTCGCATTAAGAAAAGGAAGAAATCAAGTTTACGGAAAAAAATTTTTTTCATTTTTGTAAATTTCACAATTTTTTTTTAAATATATATAAATATAAAAAAAAATCGGCCCACTCCGGGATTAGCAGGGATAATTGCTAAATTAATTGAAGTTTTTTTTGAGAAAAAAAAAACAGAAATGGCGAACTTCCAAAAATGACGAAAAAAAACCGATTATTTTATATAATTGATCGTGTTAAATTTTTTTCGTGTATTTTTTCGAAAAGTTCATTCAAAAACAAAAATTTAAAAAAAAAGGTCCCCAAAAGTCAATTTCTACACAAGTTATGGCTATTTGAAAATAAAAAAGCCATTTTTTTGAAAAATTCATAACTTTTTTGAAGTTGGACAAAAAATTTTGAAAAAATTCTCAAATGTTTTTCAAAGGGTAGAAAAGGATGGATAAGTTTCAGCAAAATCTAAAGGGGTCGGGTTCGAAAGTGGTCGATTTGGTATGGAATACCCCATACATACTTACATACATATCTACTTATTTATAAACATGATGGGAAAATGCAAGTTTTGATTCTTGACACTAAATATGCGAGATTTTTAGTATTCATATATACACAGGTGTGCGTTTCTGTACAAAAACAAATTGTGTATATAATTAATATACATACAAACATATATCACTACTCGCTTAACATACCTCACAAAGCTATGCCTATACATATGTATGTGTCCATGTACTCGCATACACAATTATGAGGGCATTGGGTCATTGTAATCGTGAGAAATGTGTCTGAGTCGAATGATTTTTGTTTTCTTTTTTGTTTTTGTAATCAGCTGATGCCTTAATATAACGACAACAATACTACAATTGCTAGCAATTAAATGTATTATGTTGGCAAAAAATAATGAAATAATAATAAAGCGATATGTTATGGGAGTAATAAAGACATACACATGCATGCGAATAGCGGTTTTTATATAGAAAACGTAGAAAAAGGCAGTAACAACAAAAATCTGTATGAGGGTGCGAAAATTATTCAATGCTTTATGCTATATGTTTGTGTGTTGGAATTAAGTAATAATGTAAAGAAAAAAATATTTTTAGACGGCCAAAAATAACATAAAAGATAAAGTCATAACAACAAATTACAAAATCAGTCATGTACATGCTAGTATGTATATATGGATGTGTGCGGGTAGGTGTGAAAAATCATACATAACGATTTGTAGGTACATGTGTATTGGTATGTATGTATGTATGTGTGCAATATTGTTAGTTGTGTCGCTTAATTGCAATCGGTAATTGCGCGCCTTCCTGCAATGTTAAATATACATACTATATACATATTATATATTATACTCGTATATACATATATAGGTACATACGTATAATATTGTTGGATTTGCTTGGCGATAATGCGGCCAATGTGCGAAAAAATAAGCTGGCATATTTGCAAAAGAAGGTGTGTAGAATATGTGAGTAATATTCAATAAAACTAGCTAAATTCTTTATAAACTGGTCGCAGCTCAGTTGAATGTGGACTAGTACGGTTAGGACTACATCTGGACTAGTTAAAAGTTAAGCAAATTGTGGAAATTTGTAGAAATCAACACGTACAGAAGAAAATATTTTGTGTCTGGGAACTAGTAACGGAGTGACTCTTTTTTAACTAGTTTAAAGGCTATCAATAGCTACTCTTGCTGTTTTTTAAACAAGTCAAGAAAAATAACTTTTTATTCATTAAAAAGAGGATAAAAGGTATTGAAAACAAAAATAATATATGTGAATATGAGATGTTGCAATGTGGACCAGTTACAAGTATTGGACTAGTTGCATTTACTTCTAAAAAAGATTAAACATACGACACCTTTATGTCCACGTTAACTAGCTGAGAAATCAATGGAGTAAAATAACACCATAGTTCTTGCCAATTATTCTCTTGCTTTGTTTAGGCTATACTGAAGCTCGTTTGGAAGAGCTTTGGAATGAAGAAATTTTGAAGCAAAAAAAAGAATGTTTTTTGTGGAGAAAAACTAGTTCCCATTTTATTCTTCTTCTTTACTGGCGTAGACACCGCTTACGCGATTATAGCCGAGTCAACAACAGCGCGCCAGTCGTTTCTTCTCTTCGCTACGTGGCGCCAATTGGATATTCCAAGCGAAGCCAGGTCCTTCTCCACTTGGTCCTTCCAACGGAGTGGAGGTCTTCCTCTTCCTCTGCTTCCCCCGGCGGGTATTGCGTCGAATACTATTAGAGTTGGAGTGTTTTCGTCCATTCGGACAACATGACCAAGCTAGCGTAGCCGCGGTCTTTTAATTCGCTATGTAAATGGCGTCGTATATCTCGTACAGCTCATCGTTCCATCGAATGCGATATTCGCCGTGGCCAACGCGCAAAGGACCATAAATCTTTCGCAGAACTTTTCTCTCGAAAACTCGCAACGTCGACTCATCTGTTGTTGACATCGTCCAGGCCTCTGCACCATATAGCAGGACGGGAATTATGAGTGACTTATAGAGTTTGGTTTTTGTCTGTCGAGAGAGGACTTTGCTTCTCAATTGCCTACTCAGTCCGAAGTAGCACCTGTTGGCAAGAGTTATCCTGCGTTGGATTTCAAAGCTGACATTGTTGGTGGTGTTTACGCTGGTTCCAAGATAGACGAAATTATCTACAACTTCAAAGTTATGACTGTCAACAGTGACGTGAGTGCCAAGTCGCGAGTGCGACGACTGTTTGTTTGATGACAGGATATATTTCGTCTTGCCCTCGTTCACTGCCAGACCCATTTGCGTTGCTTCCTTGTTCAGTCTGGAGAAAGCAGAACTAACGGCGCGGGTGTTGAGACCGATGATATCAATATCATCGGCATACGCCAGCAGCTGTACACTCTTATAAAAGATTGTACCTGCTCGATTAAGTTCTGCAGCTCGAACTATTTTCTCCAGCAGCAGATTGAAGAAATCGCACGATAGGGAGTCGCCTTGTCTGAAACCTCGTTTGGTATCGAACGGCTCGGAGAGGTCCTTCCCGATCCTGACGGAGCTTTTGGTTCCGCTCAATGTCAGTTTACACAGCCGTATTAGTTTTGCGGGGATACCAAATTCAGACATTGCGGCATAAAGGCAGCTCCTTTTCGTACTGTCGAAAGCAGCTTTAAAATCGACGAAGAGGTGATGTGTGTCGATTCTCCTTTCACGGGTCTTTTCCAAGATTTGGCGCATGGTGAATATCTGGTCGGTTGTTGATTTACCAGGTCTGAAGCCACACTGATAAGGTCCAATCAGTTTGTTGACGGTGGGCTTTAATCTTTCACACAATACGCTCGATAGAACCTTATACGCGATATTAAGGAGGCTAATCCCACGGTAGTTGGCGCAGATTGTGGGGTCTCCTTTTTTATGGATTGGGCATAGCACACTTAAATTCCAATCGTTGGGCATGCTTTCGTCCGACCATATTTTACAAAGAAGCTGATGCATGCTCCTTATCAGTTCTTCGCCGCCGTGTTTGAATAGCTCGGCTGGCAATCCATCCGCCCCCGCCGCTTTGTTGTTCTTCAGGCGGGTAATTGCTATTCGAACTTCTTCTTGGTCGGGCAATGGAACGTCTTTTCCATCGTCATCGATTGGGGAATCGGGTTCGTCTTCTCCTGGCGTTGTGTGTTCACTGCCATTCAGCAGGCTGGAGAAGTGTTCCCTCCATAATTTAAGTATGCTCTGGGCATCGGTGACTAGATCACCTTGGGGGGTTCTACATGAGTAGATACTACTACTAGCGATTATTTGTAAAGGAAATTAGGTTAAAATTAAAAATAAACAACTAAACTTACAAACCAGTTAGTTTTTACGGCATACTAACTGGTTCAAAAGTAACTAGTTGCGATTGAGCTCATACAAGAGCAAATTAAAATATAAAGATAAATAACTGAAATTACAAACCATTTAATTTTTAGGATATACAAACTGGTTCGAAAGTGACTAGTTGTGAATGCACTCATAAAGAGCACTTTAAAATATAAAGAAATGGTGGCTTTCGAAAAACAAATAGTGACTGGTTCCTTTATGATTACTTTTTAACTAGTGACAGTAGTAAAAAAATAGACTGAATACACATATGTTTGGGACCGTAGGTTGCAAATTTGTGGACTGTATAAAAACTGTAAAAATTGAATTCCATAACTTTTAGTTATTTTTTCAAAACCAAACTCATTTTTTAAGAAATTTTATTAATTTTTAAATTTCTCAATCGATTAATAATAAATTGATAATTGAAATGAATATAAAGAGAATGAAAAAAAAAATTCCGAAAATTAGTCGTGAAAATTTGCTTAAATTTAAGTCAAAGGTGAAAAAAGTTGGATACAGAAATTTCTTACTGGGTATGAAGCATATATTAAATTTTTTTGTGAGGATACACTTAAGAACGATTGAAATTTCCTACCGGGTATGAACTAGTAGGTATAGGCCAACAAATAAATCGGTCAGTCAATCACGGAGGCTTCAGATTTGCCAGAGTTGAGTCACTGTACGAGTATGTGATGGTACAGCCTATAGTTTATACATTGAAGCAAGGAAAAGAGAAATTGCCTTAAGAGCTTTTAAGTTGTGCGAAACACTCCACCGCTCAAATTATTTTTTTTCACCAAAATGAGAAAAAAAACCGCACATAAAATGCAAAAAGGAAAGATGAGTTGTGAAAAAATATCCAACAAAAAACGGCTTTCGTACGCCGGTATCGCTTTGATCAATCAATCAGTGGCGTCATATGCACATAAGTGTGGATGTGTGTACCTTGCTACGCGCCAAATCGGCTTTACGCACAAGTTGCAACACAAGCTGTGCTTAAACCGCGAAACGGCCGCTGCTCTGACATTAAATGCGCAATTCAATGAAGATGCATTTCATTTTGATGGGTTGCGCCTACTTTTCGGCTGAGGCAAACGCTCCGCAACACACTAATAAAGGTGCATGATAGATGCCTACTAAATCTATGTGTGTGCTTGCCAGCATGTTTGTTGTAGGTGTTGCGGCGTGACATTTTGTAATGAATTTATTTGTTTGCTTATTTTCTTTTGCTGTTGTTACTGTTGTTTTACAATTGTATTGGCAAGCCGTGATTTTGTGAAAAAGTGCTAACAACAACAGCGAAGACTTAAAATTAGCGCGCAGCTTCACCGTAACAACAACACAATGGTGTGTATTAACGTCCAAAATAAAAAGCAACTATTCGCTGACTCGCACGCACTTATGTAACTGTTGGAATTGCCGATGTGCAAGCATGTTGACGCTCGCCGTCTGGCAGCTGACGTCTGGCGCGCGGCTAATTTCACCAGAATGCATAATGCGAAACTGTGACAAAAAACGAAAACAACCGAAAAGAGATAAACACAGTTTTGGTGTGTGTGTGTGTGTATGTAGTACAGGTGAGTAAAAGTAGGAAGAAAACGGCGCTGAAAATAAAAGTAACGAAAACTTCAACTTGACCCACTTTTTCGTCGGTGTGGAAATTGTTACGCAGTTTTGTGGGGCGTGTTCAGAAATTTACGATAAGAAAACAAAAATAAGAAAAAAAGCAAATTTCGGCTACACAGATGCTATAATACCCTTCACAGGTACATTTTTTATAACATGAAGTGATATAAAAAGATCTTTATCTGGATTTTTATCGATCAGTTTATATGACAGATATATGCTATTGTGGTCCAATATCGTTGGTTCTGACAAGTGTGTAGTTGCTTGAGTAAAAATAGAGGTGTACAAAATTTGAGATCGATATCTCAAAACTAAAGCTAAATCCATTTATCACGTCTTACTGATAATTTACGTATATATATTTTTTTTATAGGGTTTCCAAAGCTTCCTTCTAGGTGTATAAACTTCGGGGCAAACTTAATGCATGCTGTTCGGGGTATAAAAAACAATAAAAAAAAGATCAAAGAATTCTACCTCTGAGCCCTCGAAATCTCACTTCATTTCACAACTTTTCTAAAGAAAAACAGGAAATATCTGAAAAATATTGAAGATTTTACCTGATTAATTAAGGATTAGGCTAACCTAAAGTTTCAAAAAAAAAATATTATACTTCTTTATGTCATAAAAAATACTTTGGGGTCCTAAAAGCATAATTAAAATAATAGAATTTTGAAGAACATTTTTTGCTTTTCCATCCTCTTTAGTCTCAAAGCATGTAACATGTTCTCGGAACATTTTGATTTTCCTTCGAAGAGCACGAGTTTCTTCGAGCTCCCTCAGAAAGTGTGATCTTGAAGCTTAGCTATAAGGCAACTATTTTATATCGAAATATCAATATTAATTTTGTATATAATCAAGGCCAATTCCAAAAGTCTGGAAGAGAGATATTCAGTTCCATTTCTTCTGTTCCCAGAATATATTGCAAAATTTTGGCTTTTTATAGGGTTCTATGTGGGCCTAATCCATTCAGATAAATTTCTTTTAGTTAACTTTGTCCGATTCGGTTCTGGTACCACATCAAATTTTTCTTTTTAAATTCATATAAAAAACTCGAAAAATATATATAAAAATTTTGATTTTTCAAGTGTGGTGAAATTTAAGTCGTAATTTAAAAATTAACCATAACCATAAAATTGTCTACTCGTAATCGTTTACTATTATACATATTAAAAACTCGTTAATTACTCAGTATGTCACAGCCATGAAAAGAAATTTATGCATTTTTAGTAAATTTATTTTTTTCCACCACTGCGATAAACTTGTTAAGCGTTGTTTACTTTATTGCAAATGACTAAAAAATTAAAAAAATTGTTTTCGAAAGGTAACTTCCTTTTTAATATCGAAAATTGCAATCATAAACGGTTCGCCATCTCTAATATCAAATGTAATAGTATTTTTCAAAAAATTTTATTATTAAAAGATTTAAACAGGCTTACATTTAAATTTTCTTTCCAGAGAGTTGTCAGCAGTTCAAAATTTTTAAATCAATAAGTTAAATAATTATTTTAGAAGGCCAAGAGCAAAATCTTCAGGGTTGCCACCTGATAATTTTTTTGATAGTATAAATATATATAAGATACTGTATATTGCAATTCTCAGTTTTAGGAAATCTTACAGAAGAAAATATTAGCGGAAAGGGTTGCCATATGTTAAAAATTTTGAATTTAAAAATTCATAAGTAAAATCTTATTACAATATTATTATTTTATAGTTTTAGGAAGGCTTACATAAGAAGCGGGGTTGCCACCTGGACACATTTTTTTGGATCCTATAAAATTGATTTTATTTATTATTATTGCAATATGATAATTTTATAGTTTTATGCAGGTTTACAGGCGAAATTATTTGCGAGAAGGGCTGTCAACTGTTAAAATTTTTGGATTTTATGAATTAGATAAAGTGTTGTTACAATATGAATGAAGGCTAACAGTATAACACATTTTCGGAAGTGTTGCCACCTATTAAAAGCATTGAATTTCAAAAAACTAGTAAGATAAAGTTTATTACAATGGGAACAATACAGTTTTAAAAAGTCTATAATATTTGTGAGAAGGGTTGCCATCTTGTGAAATTCTTTTGATTCTACAAAATTGATTAAAGATGAAGTAAAATGGGAAGTACACAGTTTTAAAAAGCCTAACATAGAAAAATATTTGCGAGAAGGGTTGCCATATGTTTGGAATTTTGAATTATAAAATTCAAAGATAAAAGTATTATTACAATATGAGTATTTTATGATTTTATAAAGGCTTACAGGAAAAAGTATTTGTGAAAAGAGTTGCCACCTGTTGAAAATTTATATTTAATGAAATTGATAAGATAACGTTTTACTTGTATTATAACATATTGAGCTAATAAAGTGTTAAGAATGTAAACTGCAGAAGATAGTTTTGAAAAGGGTTGCCATTTGTAAAAAATTTGAATTTAAAATTTTGAAAAAAAAGTTTTGTTATAAACTTTTGAGGTAAGAAAATCTTAAGAACGCTAACAGCAGAAAATAATTGTATGAAGGGATGCCACTTGTTAAAATTTTTTATAATAATTCAATCAAATTCATTAGGTAAAGTATTATAAGAGTATAAAAAAGGCTAACAGCGGAAAAAAATTCCGGAAGTGTTGCCACCTGTTTAAAAAATATATGCAAATATATTATTAAAAAAATGAAAAAAAAACATTTATTTATTTTTTGTACAATTTTTATTGAACTTTATTTTTTTATTTTTTAACTAAATTTTCATAGAGTATTCTAGTTTAAAAGATATGGTACCTTGCAAAAAACATTCACATACTTTCCACTCGGAACTATCTTGCACTTATTGTGATTGAGAAAATTGTGAGAAAATGTGGAAATAATACAGCATTTCGCTTTCCTTATAATTAACAGTGCATGGCTAAATAAATGCACACGCACACACATATTACTTCCACACATGCGGGTGTGCGTGTGTGTGTGCACATCCGCAGCGAGTACTTAATAGATGGTTGCGGCAATCATAAATCAGAATTTAATAATACGTTTACGCCGCTAAAGCGTGTGCCCAAACTGCAACAACAATAAGAGAAGCAGCGACAGCGCCATGAATGGCATTTAAATAGTTGCACATGCGCATGCGCGCGAAAAAGCATGACTTTGTTTAACAAAATTGTTGTCTTTTCATGCGGCAATGTGTGTGCAAAGTGTTGTGTGCGCTTTAATTAAAGGCTAGATAGTTTTATAAATGATGAATGTGATGCTTAGAAACAAGCAACAACAAAAACGAAAACCACCAAACCCTAGCAAGCGTTAGCGGCAGCCGTCCGTCAATAGGCAGCATTAGTATTAATTATGTCACTTGGCGTGCAGTTGGCCCACAGACCTAAATAGTTTGCGAAGACGACACGATCGACACGACGTGGACAAAACTAGTGACGGCAATGGCTTGCGTACGACCGCCGAGTGGCAGCAATGATTTGTTGTTGTGCGTGGCTTTTGAGTTGCTCGGTTGCCTTGCCTTGTAGTGAAGCTTGCAACGTGCGGCTGTTGGTTAGTTGGTGTGTATGGCGCGGTCTCAAGATTGATGCACGTGAATGACTGCACGCGTGCGTCGTGAAGTCGCTGCGAAGACATGCCATAAGCGCACAAAAAATGCAAGTGAATGAGTTATATACATACACATAGGTATGTGCAAACACACATATGTATATGGTTTTGTTTATTTGCTGTCAATGGCGCAAGCTATGCACAGAAATGCGCGTGTGTGTATTTGTATGGGTAAATGCCTGCTAACGCTTGTGTTTGCGAAAAATCTTAGCAACCACTCGAAAATCGCTTTACTCGCGAGCATTTCTTGCGGAATTCGGTTAATTAAATTGAAAATATATTGAAAATGAAACGAAAATGTTGTGAAAAACTGTTGGGAAATAATATTTTCACAGAGTTTCACAATAATTATTTATTTGCTTGATTGCAATCATATGCAGGTGTGTCTTGCATTTTTTTTTATTGGTAAACAGATTTAAATTTTTTATAGTTATTTGGTGAAAATACTTTAGTAAAACTATTTTAGACTTTTCATTGTAGTTTTTTAACATTTTGGGTGTGTATTATGTTAATAATCTCCTAATTTCATACAAAAGATGCAAAATCTGATGGATTTCTTTAAACTATGTATTTTAAAATTTTGAAAAATTGCTTAAAATTTTTAGTAGAATCTAGTCGAAATCTAATTTTTTTGGAACCAGTTCGAATCTGGTGAGAAAATAATTGTTTAGTAAGTCTTGAAATGTACATATATAATATATCTAATATCTTTATAATACAAATCCCTGTCTGGTCTGGCTACTGACTCTATAATGGAAATATAAAAGTCGCTAATATTTGAAGAAAAGGGGTGTCAGACGGTTTGCTGTGAGATGGAATGCTTTAAAGACATGCAGGATCATCAAGCTCATGTGCAAATGCCGCGAAGAAAAACACCCATGCTTTCTACTTATACGGTCTCGTGAAGACTGCAGGACGGTTGTTTTCCTAATCACAGATCACAACTTACTGGCATCACATGCGAGCCGAATGAGCATTATATAGTAACGAGAAAACATGCAGAAAGAGCAGGGAAGTATTCATGTGAGATACGCTAGAACAACTTCTTTACTTCTGTCCAGACTTATCTAGAATTTGTCTTAGATATCTAGGAGCTTCTAACTTCAAGGGACTAGTTGAAGTATCAAAAATAAATATCAGGTTTTTATCAAAGTCCTAAAAAGTTCTAAAATGCTTTGACGTTCTGTATGATGAATATTTCAGCTCGAATTAACCTGCACCTCTATTTGGCCACAGGAATAGATCTAAATATGGCGTAGCATCTGACCAGTATAACCTTATCCAGCCTAAACGATATGCAATAAATACTTTCTGATTTTTAAGTAATGCAAAAATTAAGCAAAAGAGAAGCCTAGCTAGAAGTATTTGAATCAGTTGAAGCTAAAATTGAAATACATTAATATGTATATACATATAAACTTAAAAATTACTTCAAAGTGGCTTACAAAACCGAACTTATTGTCATAAATCTTATTTCTTCGATCGTTGCATGAAAATTATATCTGAAAAATTCGTGTTCTTGAAAAGTTCCAAGAAGATCCAATGTATTCGTGCCAAATTTTGTTTAGCGATGAGCGCCATTTTTGGCTCAATGGGTATGTAAACAAGCAAAATTTCCGCATCTGCAACGAAGAGCAACCTAAAGAGATTCAAGAGCTGATATTTCATACAGAAAAAAACGGGTTGGTGTGGTTTGTGAGCCGGAGGAATCAGTGGTTCATATTTCTTCAAAAATGATGCCGGTGAGAACATAATCGTCAGTGTTGACCGTTATCGCGCCATGATAACCGACTATTTGATGCCTAAAATTGAAGCTTGTGATCTCGGCGACATTTGGTTTGAAGAAGACGGCGCAATTTCCCACACATCGCATCAATAAATGGATTTATTGAGAGAACACTTCAGTGAGCAGATAATTTCACGTTTTGCGCCGGTCGATTGTCCACCAAGATCATGTGATATCACACCGTTAGAGAGAGAGAATGAAATTGGTACCTATGATCAACTAGTTGCCAATGTTAAAGCCTTTACATAGTTTTCCGTTGCTTTTTATGCAATAAATAAAGTTTTTTTTTCCTTCATAACAAAACGAATTTCCAACTAACTGTCGTGTTATCTATTTAAACACGTCTTTGTGTCTTCAAGCAATGTAGTCTTCATCGATAACACGAACATTTACAACCAATACTAAATACTTGTGTCTTCAATGCAGTTACATAACAACGTTTTACAGTCATGTACGACAATTTGCAGCGAACATGATTTTCTTTTAAAGAAAACTCAGTTGAGATAGCTTAAAGAGCATGCATTACAAATTGACTATTGCCTTGCACATATTGCTGCATGGAACTTAGCTATATGCTAAAATTTTGCTTGCATAAGTCTAGTCACTGTAAAATTGTGTAACGAAGTTGTCGTTAAAAGGAAAAAAAATTTAACTCCTTGTTAATGCAGGGATAATCTTGAAAAGCTGATAGTTTTATTTTAGTTATTTATGATATATCACAGACGTATATACCAATCGGATATAATGAATTCTCATACAATGTAGATTAAGCAGAAAAGAACATGTAAATTCAAAACAAAAAAATCATATAATAATATTATGTCAATTTATTTTAGTTTTAAAACTCCCTTGCCATTAACAATCGTCAAACCTGATGCATTTTTATATCATGACATAACTTGCTATCAAATCACAGCTTTGTTATTTCCTTTAATAACTTAATTTTTGGCCAAAAATTAAAAATTCGCATAACCGACGTTCATGTATCCCATAGACATGCTGTCAAAGCTACCCATAGTAATAACAACAACAATAAAATTTATCGCAACTTGCATCTAATGACAAGCAGCAATTTGTGGGCGTTCAAATTTTACACCACAAATTTGTCTGCTTTTTGTCTTGGCGCACAGTTATGCCAGCACATGAACTCATGACACAGCTATGCTACAGGTTGGCGTTAATATAAGGGTTATGCGAAACACAAGGGAAAAACAGACGATGCTGCAACAACGCGCATGCACGTGCCCACACCCAGTTTTAGTTGTTTGAGCAAAGAAAAAAGAAAAGAAAAAAAATATTAAAAAAGTAAAAAAAAAAAATAAAAAAAAAATAAATAAAGTAGAAAACACCTCAAATATTTGTTTTATTTTACTTTGTGCGTCATTTGTGCGCGAAATCTTCATTTAAACATGTTTAATCAGCATTAATACGCTCAGCTAGCAAACGAGTTTGTCGCTTAAGTCTTTCGTTTTTTCGTTGGTTAAGTATAAAGCGCGGCCAATAATGCTTTTTAATGCGCGGATATCATTGCTTAGCGCATTTTATATTGATTCACATAAGTAAATAGTTATAAAATTGCTGCCGAGCGCTTAGGTGAAATTAATTTTATGAGCAGCAGATAAAATGCGCTAACAAATTTATACTAAAAAGTCTACTAGAAAGTCACGAACCATAAAAAAGTAAATAACTAACGTTAAGTTAAGGAAATTTCTCGCAAAAACATGCTGCCAAGCCTTTTGATTGAAGTGCATAAAAGCCGAAAAGTACCGGAGAAGTCAACTAATCACAAATATAGGCAAACAGGGAGCACGACTCTTAACACATTGGCTGCGGTTCACCGCAATTGATTTCTGGTATTTCACCAAACCGGCAGCAAATCGCTTGTTTGTTTTTATATAGTACATGGTAGAAAGAAAATACTTAAAAAAATAACACAAATAGTGATAGTGGTAGCTGGCAGCTTCAGCTAAAGACGAGCAAATTGGCTGTGGAGCAAAATCAAGTCGCCAATGTTGTTTTTGTAAGCAAGTGCAGCAACGCAGAGCGTGTGCATGAATGAGCGTGCAAAGAAGGAAGATGTGAACCGTCAACAAAAACAGCAAATGAACTAGTAACAACAACAATTGCAGTTTGAAAAGCAACAACTTTACAAACGATTTAGCTTAGCGAATGGCGCGTCTTGCAAATATAAACCTTTTATTGTTATTCATTGCCATTTTGCAAATTATTTAGATAGTAGAGTGCTGGTATTAAGAGGTAAAAGATTAAAATGAGTGGTATTAATAGAAATCAAATGTCGTGTTAAGTCACTACAGAAATATAAGTTATTACTGGCGTTGCAAATTGCATAAATAATCATGCTTTTTTGTTATTGTAGCTGAAGATTTTTATTTGTAAAATAAGTATGCGATAACTTTGGGCAGCGAAAGCAGCGATAAATTGTTAGTATTAGGTATACAATAGTGGAAGCGTCTGAATTAGACTTTTGGTTGTGGGAAACTAATGAATTGCTCGTGAGTTTTATGAGCTGGCTCGCACTTAGTTTTTTTATTAAGTATAGTAAAACTTATCTCTGACTTTCTTTTATTAAAATAAAATGAAATGAAATAAAATAGGAAAAAAAATCGAAACGGTTCAACCCTTCACAAATAAAATGTTTCTATACAGGAACTCGAATTCGAAAGTTCAGTTGCTATAGTAAGGTAATTGTGCTTCAAAAGGCGGTTTTATTTTTTATGATTCTTTCAAGAATTTATCTGGCAACCCATTTTCAGCAGTCACCAATTTCAGACAACTCTAGGCAAAATTCATAATAATATCGTATAATTGATGTATTCCTTAATGAATCGTGAGGATAATAAAATAAGGGTTGAAGCATATAATTAAATGTAACTAGTTGTAGTCTAGTTCAAAAGGAAGTATAGGTTGTCCCTCATTTAATTTATTTCATTTAATAATCATTTAATAATGATAATAATAAGCTGCTAATTATTTTAAAAATTTTTCTAGGTGTTTTAACGTTTTTCTAAATTGCATCTAAAGAATTTAAATATCTGAAATATCTGGCAACCTTTCTTAAAAAAACAATTGGAGAAGTTTTTGTTAGGAATACCTTTTTTGTTGTCTTTTTTTATTGTTTCACTTTTTTGATCAACTTAGTTTTATGAAAATTTTCAACAGGTGGCAAGCCTTGAAAATATTTTTAGCGAAAACTTAGTAACATTAAGTAACATTTTGATTATTTTTTACATTCTAAATGTTTTTCGACTTAATAAGTTTCGAACATGTGGCAACCCTTTAAAAAATATTTTCACGAAAACTGTCATAAAAGTAATTTTTTTGATTAATTTTTACTTTCCAAATGTTTTTTGACTTAAAAATTTTCGAACAGGTGGCAACCCATCTCGAAAATAGTTCTCAGTTTAAAGCTTTTATTGCGTTATTTGATTTTTTATTTTTATAAAAATAAGCGATAGTTTTTTGATATTAATTAGTTTCATATATTAGATTATTTCGCCTTATCTATGGAAATAAAATATTTTAACAGGTAATAAGCTTTCCCAGGCGAGGGAAGAAGGCTTAAGGCCCTGGATTCTGTCTATATCAGCAGGGATCACATCACCTCGCTTGAGCCCGGCAAACTGCTGGAACTATTCAGGCTGCTGGGGCTCTGGGAGGTCATGTGATAAAGTAGAGGGCACAATAGACCCTAGGTCGCGGTGCATTACCTCAAATAATTATTCTAATTCTAATTCTAAGCTTTCCCAAAAGTATATGGTATTGTCAACTATAAATCTTTGTAATTCTCCGCGCTGAGTAGCATTTTATTTTCTTGCCGTTCTTTGTGTCTTTAAATCTTTAAACATATGGCAACTACTTTAAGTGAAAATATATTTCTAACAGCTTTGGACCCTAAAGGGCTCATTTGTCTCTATTTGAGTGTTTGTAGTACAAGGCTCTCTTCTTCGTATACGTATTTCTGTATCATTTAAGTCAATCGCAAACGAGAAACACTAGTAATACTAAGAAAACAATGGAGATGAAGCGTGTGGCTTGCAGATATCACGCGTCAATAGAAAGGCAAAGAAACGTAAAATATGCTCTCGATATAAAGTATATACATAAATACATACATACTAAGTAAGTTTGTTTTATGCAAATTTGATTGTTGAAGTTTATTTTATCGACTACCTTCACTTCTACAATCTAAAACAACCTATTTGTGTCTGTATATGTAAATATAAATATCTACGTATGTTTATGTGCAGAGAAATATAGTATTTAAATAAATACATATGTATATAAACGCGTAGTCAAGCAGAACGTCGAAGCGTTCAAATTTCTAAGCCAAAGAATGCAGAAGCGTTGTGTTTATTTTTCAACTTTTTATTGGTATCGATTAAGTTAATTGTATGCTAGATGCTGTGTACAAGTATGTGTGTTTGCATCTTTCTTTTAGTAGTGGAAAATAGTTCTACTGAAGGTGAATAAACTATTGACGCAAACGAATGCCTCTCCTACATTCTAAGCGATGAGCTCAGCTGTTCTAAGCGCTGTATACTAAAGGCAGAGAAAAAGAAAAAGGATGAGCAGAAGCTAAAGCAAAATTTTATATACATATATAAGAATATACATACATATATCCAGCAGAAAATTTGCATATCGACATATCAGCAAACAGGAAAGCATACACGTATGTTTGAGTGTCATTAACCAAAGCCGAGCTGCGTGTGGCAGCTACACACTCTTCGCCTTTTTTCGCTCTTTCTTATTTTAATTATTATTATTAGTATTTTTTTTAGCTCCCAACGGAAAGTAATTAATGCGCATGTTGAAAGCGTTTAATTTGATGCGACATAATTCTTTTGTTGTTGCTTTTGTCTTATATTAATGTGTTTGCTTGAGTTATTATAGGTATTGACTGCTCTTTGAAAGGTGTGTCCGATAATAGCGTTAAATCATATATTTGTGAGCTCTTTTAGCGCATAAATAGCAGCTTATTATGTCTGTATGTATTTGTGCTTTTGTTATAGTTTGCAGTGTATTTAACCATTTAACACCATAAATATTGTCTCCACCTAGATTTTAGCGACATTTTTTTATTTATTAAAAGGTTTGTTAGCTGTTATTATTTTTTATGTTTTTTATTTTCAGTTATTTTTAGCTGAGTATGAGTCTGAGAACTATACTGAATTATGTAAATATTCGCCAGAGCAGAATAGCTAACTGATTAAATTTGCCGTAGTGTGTTCCAATAACCTTGCCATCTTATATGCGGAGGGAGCGGAGTACACACGCTGACGGAGAGAAATCGTTTTTCTTCCACATAACACTAATAATGACAGTTACTTGCTGGTTGTAACATACTTAAGCAACTAGTACTGGTTGTTCTTGACCTATTTAACAGAGCCATATTTGCTTTAGTGAAGAATTTATTATCTTCGCCTTAGATTATGTAAATAGAGCTGGTGATATATTTGCTTTTCCGTTAAATACTGGTTGCAGCTTTAATTTGTGGCTCCTATTATTCTCACCCCTATCACCGATATTTCCATTTACACCAAATTAAATGACGAAAATATCAAGACTTACCGATCTAAACGGGATTGGATCTCCTTGTGCAGCTTCTGGATGCTGTAATCCTAATGTATGTATACAAAAAGTCTGCACATGACACTGGCCGCTTCTTTGCATGCCATAGTATAATTTGGATATCCACTAAATTGGCATTTTTGTTCAAGAATATCATTACTTCGACAAAGATGCCATTAAATTTGAAATAGTTTTTACAGTCCATGCCTTCTGATCAAATTTGAGCGGGACTGGCATAAAAAAAATGAAAAAGAACATTTTTACAGCATTTGGAATCGCTTCAATAAACTCGTGGCGCATTCCGAAGTAGATTTTTCAGATTCAAAAACAGAAAAAAGTCACAGGCAGTAAAATCTGTTGAAAACTGTGGGTGAGCCATGATTTTACTTTCGTGTTTGGACAAGAAGTCTTACTAGAATATGACGGTGTAATATAGTTATGAAAAAACCATGAATTTTCTTTCCACAAATGCGACGATTTGCTTCTCGTAGACGTTTTAAAATGTCCAAGTAGTATTGCTTATTGACCGTTTAACCCTGTGAACTACACCATCGTAGTCAAAAAAAGCGTTGAGAGTCAACATGATTTTTCACCGACTTCGGCGTCATATCCATAAACCCATGTCTCGTCACCAGTACTGATGCGTTTGATGAACATAGGCTCCTCACCTATATTGTCAAGCATATCTTTTGCGACCTCGACCTTAAAGTCTTTACGAATACAGCTTGATTAACTTCATACCCAAAAGATTAACCAAAATGTGTTGAGTCCATTCATATGAGATGTTAAGATCCGCTGCTAAATTCAGCACTGATTCTTTAACATTTTGGACGTTATCGTCATTAACAGACAGAGAAAGGATTACTCGCATGAGGGAGGTTTTCGATGTTTTCGCGACCTTCACTGGCACTTTGTGCCACTTAATTACAAATACATACTTGCTTGTGCTCGTGGTAAAATAGAATCAGTAAAAAAGTTTTCCAAAATTTTCAACGAATTCGTAGCCCTTATTTTATTGGAACACACCCATTTCTAAGCAAGTTCATTTCATTTCTATTAATTTTTTTTTTCAGGGCGAAAATTTCCAGACAAACGCCAAACACTCATTAATTTACATATGGGGATCAAATTTCACAGGAAGCTGAAAATGGTTGCACTAATAATTCGGAACTCCTTCATCGATTTGGGTTGCGCGCACAGTTTATATGGATCAGTTTTGAACTGATGGTAAAAATATGGAATTTTTCATACAAGAGAGAGTTCATTATAAGCGCTTTAGTACTTATAAAACAATATGAAGGCCAGCAGGGAGTGCTAATAATTTATACAAAATTGTTAAAAATTATTAAAATTTAAATTTTTTTCTACATTTTAATTTTAGCAAATATTTTACGGTGTATAAAAAGTTCACTTCCGCCGGAAATTAAAATTACTATTTCTTTAAAATATCTTGGCATTGGCCTAAGTCGTAATTTTAGCATCTCAAATCTAATTAAAAACAGTCACACCAGTATTTAAATGTCTTTAATTAAATTTAAATTATAATTCGCTGCATAACATTGTCATAGAGACATACAAACATACAAATATATATGCAGCTTTGTAATTGAATTTAGTGCACTTGAATTGGTTTATTGCGCGTCTGCGCCAAACAAGCCTGATTTCACATTTTAATTGCACTATAATTGAAAACAACAAAAAGAAAATTAAAAAACGCAACATAAATTTAGTTGACTGATAAGTTTAGCTGTGTGTATGTATGTATGTATGTATAGTTGTGCACACTTTAACCTAGTTTTGGGCAAAACAAGCAAATTCCTTATGCAATTAAGCGAAACAACAAACATTTAAATACAACTTTTGCTTTTGAAACGCTATCAAGCGTTAAAAAAACAACAGCAACAACAATTTCAAGTACAAGAAAACAACTAGAGACGAATGGCGCACAGCTAGAACGCTTCCTATGTCATTTACCTTGTAGTTTATGACTAACAGCGACACACTAAATTTAAATTACATTAAGTATAAACAATAAAAACAAAACAAATAAAATAACAACTAAAAAACCACAAACAAAAAAACGACAAATGCTTTGTGCCAGATTTTGTTGGTATTTTATATGTAAGAAAATATGTTTTTTATGAAAAAATTAGGCACAAATAAATATGGGAAAAATGTAAAAAAATATTTAAAAAAAATAAGAAAAAAAAATTGAAAAAAAAATTTAAAAAAAAATAAGAAAAAAAAATTGAAAACAAAGTATTCAACAAAGGCTAAATTTGAATATGTTTAGAAAAAACGCTTAGAACAAAACAATGGCAATCAAACGGCAAAAACTAACACCTTCCGGGGTTGTACATAACATGACATAACACAACAGTACATAAAACTGGGCCACGGCAAGGCCATGGAAAACTCACAACTATTGTATGAAATGCTTATAATGATTAATGCAAAAAAAACTTAATGTTGTACTTATAAATTTAATAAAGGAATTATACAACACTTATAGGCAGCTATGTGTGTGAGTTTATGTAAACACACTGACACAAAAACACAGTGCCGCGTCAAGAACTTCTGACATTAGCTGGCAATTAGTGATGGCTTCTCTCATTATGCGCAGACGGCGAGTGAAACAGCAATTTACGGCAGCAAACCTAATAATGTCTACGATTTTTAAGTAAATAAACAATTGCTCATATTCACATGTCAGCCTGCCTTTAACAATGTGGTGGAGGTTATATGTAAGAATGTAGTGGCGGTAATATGTTTGCGCGTCTGTATAACTAAAGCTTGCAGTGCTTGACCAGTTTCAGAACTATTAGCCACGATTTCTAGTTTGTTTCAAGTTTGACAAAAAATATAGACTTGTGTTTGTTATTGTTTGAAATATATAGAATTTCGGCGCCAAGTGTGCGCGTCTTTAGACAGTGGCTGAATTGAACATGATATGCAGAAGCTTAAAAGCGTTAAGGTAAACAAATCACTTCAGTTTTGAGCGTAAAAATGTCGGTTTGTTGCGCTTCATATAGCTAACCATTAGCGGACATATATAAGTATATATAATATATAGAGCATGGAAAATTTTTGACGGGCTAATTCTAATGAGTTGAGAGTTTATTTAAAAATCATTTATTATTTATTAGTGTATCAATTAGAATATAACATTTTTGAGGTGTTTGAGCCTTATGAACAAACAAAAATATATGGTTATCGAAACGAAAATACTTAAGAAGCGGAAAAAGACGAATAGAATCAGAAGAATGCGAATAAGAAGTAGGATATTAGTTACTGGTACAATAGGAAATCTGCTTCTGTAGCTTATAAAACACATTTTATGAAAAAGAACTAATACCTCACTTTAGATAATATAGATATAAAGCACAAATCTATTATAAGACTTCGCTGGGAATTAGATACATAATATATGTACCCATAAACCATAAACTTGTCATATGACTCGGCTGAGAAGAACTTCAGTACTTTCAACGAATTTTGTTTTTTTCTGTTTTCGGATAATTTTTGCAGCGCCATACGCTAGATTGTTTGACAGTTTCGTCGTCATATTCATAAACCCACGCCTCATCATCCGTAATGATATGTTCGATGATTGTAGAGTACTCAGTTACTTTGTCAAGCGTCTCTTTTGTTCAACTCGATTACATTTTTATAAAAAAAAAATCCGCTAAGAGTCTATTATTGACAAGCTTCATGCCCCAAACATTAACCTAAATATGTTGAGCCGATCCATTAGAGATCTAGAGATCCTCTGCTATCTCTCTGATGGAAACATATCGATCAAATACCACAAGTATATCTTTAACTTTTTCGATTAAGAAATATTCTTCGTTGTTATTTTACTTCATAAATTGATAAATGCCAAGATATAGTCATATTTTTAGTAATATGAGAATGTCTTAGAAATTCTGCCTTGGGTTCGATATAAGTTTTCATACTTATGCCTTTCAGAGTATATAAAATTGTTCGAAAAAAAAAATATATATTCATATACTAATGCTTAACTTGATGTTTTCACATAAACTTTTGTTCCTGTTAATCTCTCGCAAATGGCTCTTCTATACTCCCCGAATAAAGTGGATTAAAAATGAACTTGTTGTCGCGGCACAACAGCACTTGCCAATTTGTAAGTATTAAATTTTTTTAAAGAACATTCTGATATAAAGTCTATCTGTCATATGGAGGTAAAAAATCTTTAATTTTTATTATTTGATAGTTAAGTGTATCAGCAGGTGTCAATACTTAAGATTTTTCACACGAAACTATGCAGTTTCCTCATCGCAAATGTTAATGTATCTCAAGAGGCACTCTGAAAGCTACTGATCATTAATCTACATGAGTACTTTTCTGTGTCTCAAATACGACAATTCTGCTTGTTAACGTAACCATCGAGGTGGAAATGAGCCTCGTCCGAAAAGATGATTTTTAGGTAAAATTGACCATCCTCGGTCAAACTATCTTCTGCCCAATCTGCGAACTGTAGAATAGTGACTAGCGACCCATTTCGTAAATTACAGACTTTTTACTGAATATCTGTCACTTTCCGAAAGGTATTTGACGTTTCCAATGTCGAGATACAGATAATTCAAATTTAAAACCTTAGATGGCCCACCCGTTAAATTATATAGTATTTATAATGTTGTACTTGATTGCGATTGTTTTGATATATGTATGTTCATGACCTTATTTAGATATTGGATACTTTCTTTCTTTCCTTTAGTTGAAATTTCAAAAGTTTCATATACATAAGACTGAAGGTTTTGATTCATAATTCAACTATTGAATGTCTAATCCATTGAACTAGCGTGGTATTGGTATACTTCTGACCAAAATCTATTAGTTGACAACTCGTTGGATGCAGAGTTATAAAAATGCCAGCAGTTTGTGTGGAAAAAGAATGAAAATACTGCTTCAGAAAAAAAAATGCGAAATTTAATTTTTTTTTGTAAAAATGTCTGCCAAAAATCAGATTTTTAGTGTTTTTCACTTTAGATGATACTGTAAAGAGTTATCTTGTCAACGCAGGCACATCTTTTTCCTGAGAGGTCGCCGGAAATGGCGTCGCAATGGTCGAGTTTAAAATATTTTTTTATCCAAATATATCCGCATTTCTCTATTAATAGTGCATGTTTGCAACAATAAAAGATTCTAATAATATTTAATTTTTTATATAAAAGAAAATTTTTGGAAAAAGGCTGTTTTTATCCGAGTATTCCCATGTAACTCTTTAAGGTAGTAGTCTGGTAACTTGGGTTCAAAAAATCGATCTTGTTTTGTGCTTAATTTGAAAGTACAATGTCTTAGGAATATATTGTGAAAATTTCAGACTGAAATTCGAAATATTTTGGGAGTTATAACGAGTTTCCTAGAGCACCTCGAGAGACAGGACGTCGGAGTTGTTGAACTTTAAATGCGTTTTTCTCAAAACATTGTTTTTCTGGTCGGCCCGGGTCCTAACGTTTTTCTGATAAACCGATTGCTTTCAAATTTTAACAGGCTTTCTACACACTTATAGTTCTCGTCGGTACTAATGAGAATTTTTTTCACTTCCAACTTTTTATTTTACTAACCTTTCTTTGCTAAAATAAAAGGACTTTTTTTCAAAATCCGTCATTTTGTTATTTCCCCTTGAAATTTAACTTCAGTAGTTCCGACCAGAATGACATGTCTATAGATTAAGAATAATCAAAAATATTTTATTTCAGATAACATCACGAGCCAAAATAACCGGACCCACTTGACCCACTTGCATTTTTGTTGAGGTTCCAAATTCTATTGACAATAATAATACTAATAAAGTATGAAAGTTTTTCAAATACATTTTGTTTATATTTTCAAAATGTAAAGAAATACACTCTAAATATTCAAGATAATTCATTTTCATTTTCCTATAAAAAACCACCCTACAAAAAAATCGTGAAAATAGGCATAAGTTACCAGACTTCTACCTTAACTATTAGAAATACATTTTTTAGGCACTTCTATTTTTTTTAAATATTTTTTCAGCTAAATCAGCATCATTTAAATCGTCTGACCTCGAGTGACGTAAGAAATATTTCAATTTCAATATTCAATTTCTATTTATAAATTAATGAGTCTCACTTTAACATGACAATGCATTTTGTGCCTCAAATATTAACTATAAATTAGTTAACTTTTGCAAAATAATTTCTTTATGAACACTGTTCCCATCAAAGAGCAATAGGAAGCGCCCACTAAAATAATATTTTTGCAATATATAACATCATTTTGATTACGAGCATATTGTTAGATATTAAAGCATTTGAAAAGACAGCCAAATGACTTGCTTTTTCTAATAACTGTCGACAATACAAAAATCACAGTAATAAAAACTAAAGAATGAACAATCATTTATGACAAGTGGCTCACGTGGCGCGACACGTAAACGCTTAGAACATTGCGCGGAATTTCAAATATTTTTTTTCACAAGCGCGAACATGTGCCGCTTTGACAGCTGCCGGCAGTTCGGCTTATGCAAGCGCGTACTTAAAATCAAAGTGTCTTACAAATAAGCAAATTTATGTGCAAATACATACTTTGTACAGCTGAAAGTGAGTATATATCAATGCAATGATTTTCAAATATCATAAGATAAATGGATAAGTAAACTAATGCAGCGCATGTATGTATGTAAATGCAAGCTTCTGTGTGTCGCTTAAGTACCACTTAATTACTTAAACTGCGGTTTTGCGGTATTTGTCTTTTGTATATTTAATGACTTCATATTTTTTATTGCTAGTTTGGAATTCTATGCGAGTAAAGCGTTTGATTTCAACTTACTTGTAACATCTGCTCGCTGCGAAAGCTGCAAATATCTGTAAAGTGGAGAAAAGAGAGGGGGAATTAGTTTATATTGCGCGTTTAATAATTGTCAATAATTAAATTTATTTGCATAAACACAGATGCAAAATTGTATATATGTAAATATGTACATTTAAAAATAGTTTAATGGGTTTAGATTGTTAAATGAATAATTGCATTAGAATGACAATTAACCTTTTTATTATCTGGGCGTGCCAATGATCCTAAATGTAGTTCACGTGTCGGAAAAGATGAAAAGCTGTACATATCATAAAATTATTATATTCAAGCAATTTATACTCGTAAGTTCAGTTGATACGTCCATAAGGAGTGGTCATACTAGTATGCCTGCGTTTGACCCGAATTTTAAAAGAATCTACGGCCTCACTATCGATACCTCCTCCAGTGCATCATACCATGGGGATCCAAAATGCTTACAGCGTAGTCACGACAAATACACAAGAGATGATCTATTGTTTCCTTCGTGCCCTGTTTTAGACATTTCTTGCAGTCTTCTCGATCTGTCAGCCCCATTCTGCGAGCGTGTGTCACCGGATGAGTGCCAATAGGAATTTTATGTACTTCCGATCTATGTATGTACCATTTTGCACATGACTTTAGCAGTATTGCACCCGGATAGTTCATTCCATCACGTTTTCGGATATTATTCTTGGCAATATCGTCCCCTATTTCATTGCCCTCGATGTCTTTGTGGACTTGCACACGGTAGAAGTGAAGTTGCTTGCTTTTGGCCCTGCTTTCCAAGACATTTCGATATATGATACAAGGTTGCTGCTTGCCTGGAATTGCCTGCTGGTGCATTACAGGTCAGCTCCGCGGCTTTCATAACAGTAAAGACCTCAGCTTGGAATATACTGCAGTGGTCCAGTAACTAAAAAGGCTGCAATATGCCTAACTCTGGACAATATGTTCCCGCACCAACACCATCGTTCATTTTCGATAAAATGTAGTTGTCTCACTTAAGAGGAGAGTCGAACTTAGCAAGCAGCGTATAGAAAATGATCAAATTTGCTTTTAACGAAGAAGCTTTTCATGACATGATTTCGTTATTTTCTTTGCAAAGACTTGCTTACTTCTTTGTGGATCGAATTAAACAGAGTTTGTCGGGAATGTAATAGGACTCAGTCGATTTAAAAAAATTTATTGAACCGATCTTTACAATTCTTTAAAAACTTTCAAAATAGGCTCCTTCTGCGAAGAAGCAGATTTCCAAGCATTAAAGGCGTCACGGAAGGCGTTCTCCGGAATCGTCTTGAGAGCCGAGGTGCATGCTGCTTGGAACCCCACTGTCGTCTCCAAATGCCTGCTTTTCATCGGCTTTTTTAGACAAGGAAACAAAAAGAGTCCGGGGGCCACATCTGGGCTGTTGGGCGGCTGCCGGCCTTGGTTAGGTAGCTGTTCTGAAGAAAGACGGCATGAACCGGGGCTTTGTCGTGGTGCAACTTCCAGTCGGCTGGGATGTCTTGTCGGTTTCGATTAACCCTTTGTTTGAGTCTATTGAGGACTCACACGTAAAACTTTGATGTCAAGCCGGCTACTAATGAATAGAGTGTTCGGTAACAATAATTCTATATTTTTTGGGTATCTTGCCCAACAAAATTACGTTTTAAATTTTCAAAATACTAAATACTCATTTTGGTTGTCAGCTCAAGGTCTTCTTATTATATCTGAGTTTTAGGTAGGCTGAGTTTTGGGTATAATCACTGTATTTCCTCTCATATTCGCATAAATTCAAAGCGTTCTTTTTCCAAAGCTTTTGAGCACCAATCAAGTGTTGAATTATTAACAAAAAAAAAACTAGTTTTGAAAATAATAATTTTCATAACTCGATTGATTTTGTGTGTCAGTAGGAATTTCGTTGAAAATTATGCATTAAAATGATTGATAACTCAGCTGTTTGCATTCTATAATTAAATTTAAAACAGCTGAATTAACAGCAGCACCAGTTATTACGGGCTAACCGACAGCTTCAACAGCATAATGAATAGCACATTTAAATATTAGTTTGCATTTTTAATTTTTAACGCAAACTTGGCAAACACAAAGCAAAATTATGGAAAAACGAACGAGTAATCAACGGTAGTTGTTAGAGGAATTGTGGAACTGAGAATATCATACATAGTTATATGCAAACATATAGACATTTTGCTACTGAAATATAGCAAATAGCGGTGAATATATATACATATGTGTGTTGTGTATGCGTATGCAGCCGCTGGCGCACAATAAGCTTAATCAATGGCACACCAAGTGAAATCAATTATGTAAATAATGCTTCATCAGCAGCAACAACAAAAAGAATGAAGTAAAAATTTATTGTATATGAAAACGCATGTGCAGTAAACTAATCATTTTAAGTATCACAAGAATCGTTAACTAATTACTACTAACGATTTGTAAAGCATGTAATTAACTAGTCAACAGGCACATATACATACCTAGGCTCACCTATGCATTGAAAAAGCGCAACTAAATAAAAAAAATTTATAAAAAAAGTTTGAAGGAGGAAATTGAACAAAAATTTAATATATATTTAGTTTTAATTTCAAATAAACTTCTGCTATGAAAATGATTAAGAAATATTAAATAAATAAGAATATTTCTTTTTTTATTATTATTTTATTAATTTTTTTTTTTAAAT
Source organism: Bactrocera dorsalis (assembly GCF_023373825.1). NCBI lineage: Eukaryota > Metazoa > Arthropoda > Insecta > Diptera > Tephritidae > Bactrocera > Bactrocera dorsalis. The sequence goes on from NC_064305.1 coordinate 75,163,647, forward strand.
AAATAATTAATTTTTTTTAATTACTTAATTCTTTAATCGTATTAAATTAAAAATTAATTTTTTTAATTACTTAATTATTTAATAACAATAAATTAGTAATTAAGTTTTAAATTTTTTGAATTAAATAATTAAAGTAAAAAAAAATTAATTATTAATTTAATTATTTACTTAAAAAAAACTGAATAAAATTTATATAATTAAAAAATTTAAAAAATTAAAAAAAATTTAATTTAATTTATATAAATAAAAAAATTTAAAAAATTAAAAAAAAAATATTAATTAATTTTAATAATTAAATTTTTTTTAATTTTTTTAAATTAATTAAATAAATTTTATTAAGTTTTTTTAATTGAGTAATTAAATAAATTATTATTTTTTAATTAATTAATTATTTTTAATTAACAAAAATATTAATTGAAACGTAAATTAAAAAATGGAAAACAAAATATTATTATCTATTTATTTATGTTTAAATCATTTTCATAGCGGAAGCATATTTGAATGCTGACATCGTCGCTTTGTTGCCGTAATTATTTTCATGTTTTGCTTTTTTAACCATCAGCTGTTTGCCTAACAGCCTCATTTACATGTGTACAATGTTGTAGGCATGTATTATAGTATTTTCTTTATTGCAAGTGGGCTGCTTCGTTGTTACTTTGATAGGCTGGCTGTTGTTTGTTGGTTATATAACAAGAACCTTGCCCTTGAAAGTCTTGTATGTTAATAAATTTTATGTATTTTCTACGCTAGTGTTATGTAAACATGTATTTTTTTAGCCTCAAATAAAGTGTCTAAGCATAGAAGGGCGTTATTACATATAATAGAATACAAAGTAGCTTATGCTTGTAGCAACGATTAGAAAGATTGATGGAAATTATTTAATAAAAAAACATTTAAAATTCTTATGTGCTGAGATTTTTCTAGGCTAGAAGTTGTAATTAAATAATTGAATAATTCTAAAATTAATGCAAGTAATCAAGCTTTCAATATTTCCTATTAATATTCTACTTAGCTTAAGTGTTAACGAACAAAAATATTCATTTTTTGTGAAGGTGCAGATATGTCCAATGCTACAAGAAGTACTTTCTTTCTCTTTCATTCGAGTCCTCAAACCACTCACCCATTGATCAACAGCAGCAACCATAACATAAATAGATGAAGAAAACAGATGAGGATTGCACCGCGACCTTTAGTCTACTGTGCTCTTAGCAGCAACTGCAGTTTTATTGGTACTGATGAAGAAGCTTGAACCAAATATTTTTGGAGACTCTCGAAATTTCTGTGGAGTATGGTTCTACAACTCTAACGACAAATTGTACTCCAAGATTACATTGTTGTCTTAGGAAATAATCTATACCAAATTTCGTGAATATATCTTGTCAAATGCAAAAGTTTTCCATACAAGAACTTTTTTCCGATCGTTCAGTTTGTATGGCAACTATATGTTATAGTGATCCGTTATCGGCAGTTCCGACAAATGAGCAGGTTCTTGAAGAGAAAATGATATTTGCGAAATTTCAAAATGATATCTTAAAAACTGTGGTAGTTGTTCTTATATATACAGACAGACAGGCGGACATGGCTGAATCGACTCAGCACCGATCATTTACAAGTATATACGTATCTTATAGGGTCTTCGACGCTTCCTTCTGGGTGCTACAAACTTCGTGACAAACTTAATATACCCTGTTCAGGGTATAAAAAACTTAAAATAAATATCAAAGGATGTTTGGTTTCGTATTAAGGGCTTCCAACGAACAAGTTCCAACTTTAAGTTGCTTTAGGCTCTACTGTAGTAAGTGCTCAGCCTTACGTATGCAAATAGTTAAAGGTTGTAAATTTCACTAAATATATGCCTTCCGCCCAGAAAAAAACTATAGATCGATGTGAAATAAAACCTACCATCAGAACCCATAAATTTATGACGTGCCTTTATTGCTTGAGCTGCCTTCAGCGCTACTGACTTGCGCCCTCAGCTGCATTTCAACGAGTATAAAGTGCGACTTGATGCTTGGACTGCTAAGTACATGCGATTTAGAATTCAATGGAATGTAAAGCCAAACAAAATGCATTAAATTTAATTCAATGCCACAGCGAATGCAAGAACGAATCGATTAAGCGCGCACAAAGACGGACGACACCTGTGCATAATAAGTGTGAATAAAATAATAAAGGTGCGTAAAGCAGAGTAAATCAAGTGAAGCGCAGCTTAAGGAAACATTAAAATACAATAATAACAAAAATATTATTAAAAAGCGTTAATAAATAAAATTAAATATAAAAAATTAATAAAAAGCAATTAAAAATTAAAATTAAGAGTCTACAAAATAAAAAACATAAAATATAAAAAATGAAAAAAAAAATAAAAAAATTAGACGTCAGAAGGTACGAAAAATATTACGCTTTGGAAAAAAAATACCGCTGCTAAGCAGTCTAATGAACGCTGACCGTGTCGTCGTTTGTCGTCAATAGCAGAGTTAAGGCCAAGCTATTTGGGTGACCGGTTGTAAAAATTAAATATTAAAAGCAACAACAATACAAAATTAAATAAAACAAGCGAGCAAAATGCGAAACGCATAAATTTCAGTAGAAATAGAAACAAACGTAAATTGAAGAGCAAGCACACATACACATACATACATACATATGTATATGCAAACATCTACGTAAGAGACATTCCAAAGTAAAGCAAAAGCAGAAGCGGTATGCAAAGTAACGTTAAAAAACTGCGCTTGATATGATTTTAATTTGTGCGACCATCAAAAATGTCGTTGGCAGGGCTATACTCCTTTGTTGTTGTTGTTAAAGCCAAAGGCGCTTTTTTGTTTTATTTCGGCGTTTGTTATTATTTTCGAATGTCTTACTAACTGATTAACCGATTCGATGAACCGTTGATGAACGGTGGTGGCCGTCGTCGAGCGTAATTGCCCGCTCTTCGCTGTCAGCTCGGCGGCAGGCAATAAGCCTCGAGTGTGCTGCCGCTGTTATTGGCGATTGTTGATTGCTGGTGAAGCCAGTGACTTTGCTTTGTCGTCAGCATCGATTTGATTTTAATTAACCTTGCATTAGCCGATTTTTTAATAACAGGTAGCGAATTAGGTAGCAAATTAGGTAGCGTGGAGGTGAAAAAGAATCTGTTAGGGCATAAGGGGCGGTAACGTTGATGAACAGTTATACATATAAATAAATATTGTTAGATATACATTACAAATTATGATTTTGCTTGAGGTTATGGAGTTATTGGAGGCTTAAATAGAAAATTTAAAGTTTAAAATTTGAAATTACTTCAAATAAAAAAAAAATATTAAAAAAGTTAAATTAATAACGAAATATAATTAATATATGTATATACATATAATAATTTTTATAAATTAAAATATTTTTGATATGCATTATATTTTTTTGTTTAAATTAAAAAAATATCTACTTTTATAACAAAATTCTGAGATTTTTAGCAGCTCTGTGAAAATTTTAAAGAAATAAATTTCAAAAAATATGAAGACATGTAAATATATGTACATATTTTGTATTTATATGTATATATATGTATATATATTATTTTTTTTCGTTTTAATATTAATTAAATTTATTTAATTTTTAAAGAAAAAAGAAGCAAAACATTTTTGTTTGTGGTAACAAATATTTAGTAAGCTTAGAATTACGTAAAATATATACATATATATATATATATATATTAATTGTTTTAATATTAGATTTTTGTTTTGTTTAAAAAATGTGATTTTTAATTGTTTATCTAAAAATTATTATTTTTTATTTTATTTAATATTACATTTTTTGTTTTCTTAAATTTTTCCATTATTATTATTTTTAATTAATTATTGACTCAATTTTAATTCAATTATTATTTTTGTATCAAAAAAAAATTTTTTTTAATTATTATTTATTAATTTTTTAAACATTAAATAGCATTTTATTATATTTTAATTTTTTTTCAACCAAAAACTTATGTGAAAATAAATTTATTTTTTTATTTGTTTAATATAACATTTTTTTGTTTAGTATAAAAAACTATTTTTTTAATTATTATTTATTAATTTTTTAAATATAAAATAACATTAGTTTTATATATAAAAACATTTTTTTTAAATTATTTTAATATTTTTTTGTTTTGTATAAAAATAATTTTGTTTTTCAATTTTAATTTTTTTTTTAATTATTTTAATGCAACATTTTTTGTTTTGTATAAAAAAGTATGTATTTAAAAAAAAGGAATATTTTTTTTCAACAAAAAATTTATGTTTAAAAGTTTTTTTTATAGAAAAAATAATTAAATCAATTAAATTCAATAAGTTTTTAACAATTTGAAGGAAAAATAAATAAAATTAATCGTATAAAACTTTTATTAAAATAGCACTTTCGCTTAAATTATAGATAGTCTTAAGTGCACAACACAAGACAGATGTGTTATGTGTGATAGATGTTTTTTATGTAATCAGCAATGTAATTCAGCAGTTGGACGATAATTACAAATGAGTTCCCACCAGCTGCTAATCTGTCGATGGGCTCAAGCGGTTATGAATATGCAGTAGTTTACACAATACATAAATTATATAAAAAAAATATGTGTATATACACTAAATATATATAAAGCTAGATAGATATATATTTGTATATAAATTATGTTATGAATATGCAGTAGTTTACACAATGTAATATATAAAATATATATGTATATGCACTTAATATATATAAAGATAGATACAGATATATTTGTATATATTGATATATGTATGCATGTTACAAAGCCATGTAACAGCAAGTAAATTAAATGTATTTTAACGCCTTTTAAGTGCCAAGAGCTTTACAAATGTACATTAACAGCGTTAAATTAACATGAAAAATAAAACAAAAACAAAAAGATTATTGCTTATGAAAATCTCAAGTGTTGTAGCTGACAAAGTGTTGATGGATGTTTTCAGCGGTAACATTAATGGTTTATAATTTGTAACATATTTTTATATTTTTGTAAAAATTTTATGTTAATATTTGAGTGACGTGCAGAGACTCTTCCTGGTTGCCACACAAGAAAATGTAACTGAATATATGGTTAATATGTATATTTTGATAAAAACAAATATGTCATTTATGTGTATGTGTGTTCTGCAGCAGCCGAGCTTAATTTCGAACACGCAGCTATACACTTACATATACATACATACATACATATGTATCCACAAGCCTTGCATTCTCTTGGCAATCCACTGCAATTTGCTGTTGCTTAGTTTGTAAAGCATCTCACATTCATGCATTGTTTGTATGCATTTATAAATATGTATGTTTGTAGCTTTAATTTGGCACTCATGTTAATCTGTCTGAAGTTGCTGGCTGAGTGATGGATGCATAAATGCCGTTGTTGATGCGTGAATAGCTAACGCAGCAACTTAAATATGCAGATGTTTGTATGTATACATATTTGTATATTTGTAAATATGTATTTGTATACCGTTATACTGCTACTGGACTTAAACTAAGGTAAGTAATCAAATCACTGCTTAGCCACAAGCTAATCACAACAGGGCCAAGTAGGTGCAACAAGCAAATGCGGTACACATATATATATTTATATGGATTAGGGTGGTTCGAAAAAAAGTAGTTTTTGGTTTTTGCTAGGTATTCCGAAAAATAGGTTATTAGATGATATTGTTCTGGTAAAGTTTGAGCTCTTAATATTTATATTAATATAATATTATTACATTAGGGTGGACCAAAAAAAAATTAATTTTGCTTTACTGTTATGTGAAAAAATAAAGAAAAATTAAAAATTCTTTTTTACAATTTAAGAACTTGAACAAATCCTTGTATAGGTAAAGTGAAAACTTATTCCTCTAAGGAATTTAACGATCTGCAAAAAAGTTTCAAAATTATTCTTTGCTAAATCGACTACGTTAAAAAATTATTCGAGATTAGAGCACAACCTTACATTGTAAAAAATAATTTGTATTTTTTTTGAAATTTTTTTAATAAATTTAAAATTTTTTTTTTTTTAATTTTGTTTTTATAAATTTTTTTTATTTTTTTTTGATTATTGTTTTAATAGTTTAATTCTTTTTTAACACTTTTCACAAAATAACACCTCAAAATATATTTTTTTTGTTCCACCCTAATGTATATAGTTTCATATATAATCGTACTGTATTGTAGCAATGAGACCGGTGCCCAACAGGCGCATAGCAGAGCAAATAGTGAAATTACTACTAAGTAAATAGACTAAGCAAGCGGTTACATGAGTTAAGAAGAGTAATGCTTGAAGAAGCTTACATATACAAGCATATAGGTAACATATACATACATATGTACTTTTAAGCGCAATGTAGAGTTATGCAAATGAAAACAGTTTGTCAAATATATTCGTTACAATTTATAGGTTTTTCATAAAGCATTATGGACTTGAGAAGTTATATCTTATAAGTAAGTAGTAGCTAAATCGATTTTTTTTGTTTTTTTTTGCATAAAGTGCAAAATAACGTAACACCACTTTTGTTAAGTTTATAGGTGAAGGAAAATGGATATAATAGAAACCGCTTATATTGAAGCAAAATTTGAGTTTTGGTTATAAAATGGTTATATATTGGTTATATCCCTAAAAACGTTTTTTTCTCACCTAACAGTAGTTAACACGTTAACAGTGTTTGCAGCGGAAAAAGCGCTCAAGCAAACACTCAAACTAATATCATATACACACATACGTCAACATACATACATGTATGCAACATTTTGAAATTTCCCTATTATTGCACAAACAACAATTACTTTAATTTCTCACTTTGCTCAGCACGTCAGCATCGACTGTGACACATTTTGATGCATTCATACTTAGAATTATGCAACCGAAGTGCAATGAACAGCAGAAGTGGTTCACACACATACACACATTTAAGTAAATATTGCAAATTATGTTATATATGCATTGCGTACTTTGTACTATTTTAATATATGTAAGTATGCTAGTGCATTGCTTCATTGCATTTGAGTAATATTTAATTGTTTAATTACGGTAATTTTCACACTTTGCCGTGATTGTGCTAATTGCCAGTTGAATGCGTGAAGAAAAAAGTGCAACAAAAATAAATGCAAAATGTGAAATATTTGCGTAGATTTTGTATATATGCGCGTACATACATACTATATTTATGGTATATATTACTTATCAACATATTTATCTACAAATTAACAAAGGGATTTATGCTGTAATATACACTACTGGCATCGCTCATGTATCACTGACATATATTTTGCTATAAATATATTGTGTTAAGTAATTTCCTTCGTGTTTTCATTTAACTTTTATTTTGCACAATTCATGAGCAATAAATAATATGCAATGACAATAGTAAAATTATTAATTATGAAGTTTGCAACATAAATAAATTTATCACAATGGACATGTAAGTACTTTTGTTTGTAACTTTGTTGCTTTTATTTGAAAATCATAAATTGTCATGAAGTCGTGTTTGAATGGCTTGCCATGGCTTACATGCAGACAATCTTATTAAATATTATGTAAAAAAATATAAATTGGATAGGAAATCGAAGCTCAGTAGCTGAGTTTGAAGGAAAGTAAGACAATAACGAAAATTAGTTTTCCTTTCAATTATATTTTCACGGTGCTTCGATTTTAAATGCTACCTAAAAGCTGCGAGCTCCAGCGCCATCTATCGATATTTACGTACTTCGAGCTACTGAATTTTTTTTTTATATGAATTTAGCTTTATTATCACTTTTAATTAATTTTGGGACTAAAACGCCGTCTATCGAAATTTATTCAAAATACATATGATATTAAAGACAAAAACCTCTTAAAAACTTTAATTCTACATGAATGAATTTCAAGCTGGTTGCTTTGAGCTGATGTCCGCGAATTCCTATAAATATCAATCATGACAAAACGCACTTTCACAGAACACTACTAAGTTTTTTGTTTGGAGAGAATGCATATTCTATCATATATCCTAAGGGTCAGAGAAAATTTGGTTTGAACTTAGAGTATGCTGTAGTTTATCAAGTTCTTGAAAACTTTCTTTTTATTGACCTCGAGATTTTAGAGTCAGCGAGGGAGCACTTAGAACAGTAGAAATATTTCAATAGTTGATAGTTTTTGGAAAGTTATATTTTACCTACTCTTTTCAGGATAATTCAGCCCTTTGCCATAGAGCCAAAACGGTAACTAAAACCTTGAAATATTTAAACAGATTTTACAATAATTCATTGTAAATACTTACAGGGTACAAACCAAAAAGATTTTTAATGGAATTGAGTCTCTTACATGACCAAGAAGCAGTTCAGATCTCAATTAAATTGAGACCTGCTGGCATTAAATGGGCAAAAGGATACGAGAAAAGCGTCAAACAAGTCGAAAAGAAATTAATATAAATTATCTTCAACGTTTTCTTGAATACATGCCGAAACAGATAGCCAATGTTATTAAGAGAGGCGGGTTTCTACAAAATACTAAGAATTATTTAAAAAAAATAATTTTATTTTGCCTTGTTGTATATTCTATTGTTACGTACAGAACATATGTTTGCAAATTTTATAATTTTTCGTATTTCGAGACTATTTACAATTTTCTGGTAGTTTGAAGGACTATACAGTTACGGGGTATAGTCAACCATAAAAATTTGTGAATCTTCTTGAAAAATTCCAATAAGCGCAAAAATGACACTGACATCAAAATGTGTTCGAAAATAATCGAAGAAAATTAATTTTCTATTTATTTTATTCATTTTTTAACTGAGCCAAACTTGAGTAAATTGATTGATTTATAAAAATGAATTACTGACTAATAATTGAACTTAATCAGATTCCTAACATTCTTCAAAGATAATTTCAATTAAGCTAAAATTCGAAAAATAAATTATATTCGAAAATCCTACGAAAAAATATTTGAAATATCAGTTCGATGGGGTCGAAGTATAGTTTCATTATATGCAGCACTGAAATTGATTTTTGCGCGGGCGCGATTTGTATATATTTTTTAGGATATATTTAGAATTCTCAATCTTTATTAAATGCTGGTGGACAGGTACCGACAACAACAAAGGTATAATACTGAGTCATCGAAAAATTAGCAGTTTTATTAAAGCTTCCTGTCGTAAGAGAACTCGTCAAAAAAGAATTTTCGAAGTGAAATAATACGAATCTACTGAATTGTCAGTATTTTGTTGTCATACAACTAGAAGGTATTGCCAAAGGTATTGAAATACGATTAGGAGAACTGTGAAACCAAGATTATCGAGAACACACTATATGTTATATTACAAGTATTTTGGACACTCAAATTGATTTTTGAATAATACCATACAGTAATATGTTTGGGGAAGCACGCCAATATATGTATAGATTTAACACATCCATACATGTATACATAAAGATGTGTTGCCGTAAATAATAGCTGTCATTAAAATGTCTGTGCTTTACTGTCAATTATAACAAAACTCTGTGTGAAGCTGCCATTGAATAATGGCAACATATATAATTACAGGGGCATAAGTGGGTATCCGTTGAAAAATTATATTATACTAGCTGACCCCGCAGCCGTTGTCCTGCGTGAAATTATATGCTTTGAAATGAAAAGAAATTTGAAATGAAAATTCATATTGTGTTGATATCATTTAATTGAGATTTTTCTACATTTTTTTCAATGTAACGCAGCTTGATAAACAACATTTTTTGGTTTCTGTCCCGGTGCGTTAAGATGGAGATGGTTTTCCAACTCGTGTGCACGCCACTTATATCTGGCCGTGTGAAAAACATAGCATTTTCAAATTTATGCCACCCACTATGCGACTATCCTGTTGATCGTCATCTCAAATTCAATTTTCACTGGAAACGGAATACATTTGAGCTGAAATGGCAAATCGTTAGAACTCAAAGGAATTCGTACAATCAAGCATTCTGCGCCCTTGTTTTCGATGGGTGCTTCACAATCAGTCGGGTTTTATTACACAGTTTCGGTGCATGAAGATTGCGAAACATAATAATGACAGGTCCAACTTTGAGACGCACAGGATGCGGTGGCATACCAAGCCTCTCCAAAGAATTTAGAAATTTCACTGGATAATTGACGGCGTCGTCGTCATTGTCAAGATGATCGATTGATTTGTATGAACGCAAGTCTCCCGGAATTTGACTTTGAATCTTCCAGTTTAAGTCATCAACATCGGTATTTTTGGCAGCTAACATTGCGCGTGCACTTAAGGAATCGTAGTTACGATAATTTGGCCAATGTCCGAACATTCGTGATGAGTTCATCTTTCGTGAATTGATAAAGGGAAGATGGAATTGATATCGAACCACCGGAAGTATCAACCGTTATTGTACCATTTCCAATTTTTAGCGAAGACGATGTAAAATGTCTTTGACAATGTCGATGTTTATATCGAAAAGTATGCGAACTTCATTTTCATTCCAGTGATTAACGTGTTCCAGCATTTGTAATTGCTGGCTTACTTCTCCAAAACTTTCACATATTCCCATATACCATTCACAGTAAACAATGACTCAAATAAAGTTGAACCGCGTACCTTAATCAATAGCAACCGAAGGTAGAAACAATCGTTGTTTTTCGGGTGGATTGTGTAAATTCGTCCTAATGCATTAGTTAATAAGACACCTGGATGTCAATCTACTGGTTGGCCTTGCTTTCTGCGTAACTATTTCTTCGACGATGCATCCCAATTATAATATCAAAGTATTTCCGAATGTCCTTGCAAATGGATCACTGACGAAAGTTGTGCTTCCTTTGGTCACGTATTTCCAAACGTATTTTATCGATTTCACCAAACTGCAATACTAAACACTGATATGAGTTTTGAATGTGAATTAGACAATAATGGTGAATACAGTACGATCCATGTGTTGTCAACTTCGATATTCACTCTTCTAAGTTGAATGCTGAACGTTCTGTTATCTGGTGAGCGACGCCGATAGAGTTGATATCTACCATTTCTAGTTTGTGCTTCCGAAAGAAAAGCACGTGGATAGTGTTTCGTGCATTTATTGTCAGACATACAAACCGAAGTGGGATTGTAATGTCCGCAAGGTCCATGAATCATATTATGGTGTAACCATCATCCAAAGAAGAATGTGTGCATGCAAAATAGAGGTTTTTGTCACTCAACAAAGTACAACTCATCCAACAGCACCACATATACGTTGCTTCAAGATAAAGACAATCAAACATCGTAACTGTTGTAGGAAAAGTCGTGCTGTAACATCGTGACGATCACTTGCTGATTGACCGCGAATTATAATTCCGAACGTATGTCTCCGCATCCTGGGAGTACTTCTTGCCTTGCCTTGCCTTGGCCTGCCATACTTTGTTGGCAAAAAGAACACCGACCGATATTAGGTCGACCTCTTGGTGGCTTCGTAACAAATTTCAATCTGCAATTGACCTCTTTGTGTGAAACACACGTAAAGTTTTCACTGAATAATTTTCAATAATTTTTCTTTTGAATAGACGAAAAAAAAAGCAAGCGACCGAAATTGAACGAATCAAATAATTTACAAATCAAAATATTGAAAAACAAAATAAACAAAAATTGAAAAAAATGTGTATGGAAAAAATTTACTTTTTAGAAATGTCCAATTTTCCGACTTTTCCTCATAATGATATATATCCAACGATATCGCCTTTTACTTTGGCATCGTTTTGTTTCATACACGTTTACGCCAATTTAAGGTTTGAATATTGGATACTGCGATGGTAGCGCCATCTATCGATCAAACATTACAAAATTAAAAATTGATTAAAAATGAAAAAATAATTTAAAAAACATTTTCCAGTGGACCAAATTGTAAACATAAACCTTTCCCGAATCTCCATGAACGTACAGACAAAATTTCATCAAAATCGGCCCATCCGTTTAGGAGCAATCTCAAGGCAAACACACGGTCAGAAGATTTATATATATAAAGATAATTAAATTCACAATTTAATGGCAAATACGTGCGAAAGTTACTAGCGAAAAACCCCATCAAAAAAATCGCAAGTGATTTTAGGCAAATATTATTGTGCCATTTTGGGTAAATCTGTATGTAAGCGCGCGTTTTTTATTAAAGCTAAGTAACGTGCGAATAAAAATTCCATAAAAAATGCCAACAGTTGCAATGCACATTCGTTAACCTTGGATGACAAGATGAGTAAAATTAAAACAACAAAAAAGAAAATTAAATAATATTTTTCTGAAATTCCTGCAATGCAATGGCGGATTTAAAAGAGTTTTCGCTTTCGCAAATAGGCTAAAGTGTAATGTTTGTTGTACTCACACTTTTCTGTTAATTTTTTTACAATTTTTAATTGTGTCAGTAAGTGCAGACGCACATACATATACATATATATATGTATATTATATGTTGTATATAGGAGGTTAGCAAACGGCAAGTAAACGCGATATAACATTTAACACATTACGTCGCCGTTTGTCTGTCCGGATGCTTATGCAAAAACAAACTCACACTTTTCACTTTTTTATTGTTGTTGGAAAATCCATAAAGTGCGATGTGAAGTACATAAAATGCAACATAAACTTTTAACACCGCAAAATATATTCGAAAACATAAAAAGTAAAAAAAGTAAAAATAATGAAGTGAAAAGAAAATAGCAAAAAAATAAATAAAATAGTTTTTTACTATAGTTATTTGAAAACTGTCTATAATATATAATAGTACTAAACTAAAATTGTTTAAACATACGCACAAACACACACATACATAATAATTGCATGTTGCAACAATGAGCCGCGTGCGTTTGCCTCGGCGAAACGAAACGAAATGGAGCTTAACACATTTTTAAGTGCGAAACTTTTCAAATTAACAAATATATTTTAGACTTATCAGCGACGCAAAGCTCGAGGTTTTAGATATATTTACGTTTTCTTTTTGCTTTAGGCATGTTTTCCTTATGTAAAGCTAAAAGTGAAGGGTAGGTGTGGAAAGGGCAGCGGCAAGTGAGAGATAATTAGGGAAAGTAACGCGTTATATGGCTTAAAAGATTTAGTTCGGTATGTAGCATAATTATTTATGTAATAAGTTATTGTTTTTTGGCAAAAGTGAAAAGTAAACAAAAAACTAAAAACCAAAGAAAGTGAGAAAAATTAACAAAACTATTGTAAATTGGAGAAAGATAAATAAAAGCATGCCAATTGTCATCGACAACTAATATATATCTGTTTTTGAGCCACAAATACTTATTTAAAAGTTTTGGGTAGTAATCAATACCAAACACCAAAATGACGCTTGAACTCTAGTTTGTGGTGCAACATATTTATTTACGTATCGTCACCTAAAATGCAAAATATAGTATCATCACTTTTCATAAGTTTACAAGCGAAGGGAAAACGATATAACAGAAACCAGTCATATTGAGACAAAATTTGAGTTTCGGTTATACAGTGGTTATATATTGGTTATAAAAAGGTTATATATTGGTTATTTTTTGGTTATTTCTGACAGCGGAAGCTGAGCATTTTATGCTACATATAAAACGAAATAACTGAAACCAGTAATATTGCGACAAAATTTGAGTTTCGGTTATAGAGTGGTTATATATTGGTTATGAAATGGTTATATATTGGTTATTTCTTACAGCGGCAGCTGAACATTTTATGCTATATATATATAACATGATGTAGTGAATTGTAAGCAATAAAAAACTCAGTTTCGAATTTTTTGATGATACGTTGCTTTTTGGGTGAGGATTATTATTATTTTTACATCGTCACCTAAAATGCAAAATAACGTAACATAACTTTTCATAAGCTTACAGGTGAAGGAAAAACTGTATAATAGAAACTACTCATATTGAAACAAAATTTGAGTTTTGGTTATTAAATGATTATACGTTGGTTATAAATTGGTTATATATTAGTTATGTTTTGGTTATTTCTCACAATGGTAGCTGAACATTTTATGTCACCTATATATAACATGATGTAGGGACTCGGAAGCAATAAAAAACCCAATTTCAATTTTTTTTGATGATAAGTTGTTTTGCATTTTAGGTAACCATATATTATTTTTATACCGTGAACAGAGCATATCAAGTTTGTAACAAACAAAAGAAAATATCAGAGACGTTATAGATAAATGATAAGACTGACGAACTAAATCGATTTTGCCATTTAAGTCTGTCTCTAAATACACAAACTAGTTCCTCAGCTTATGATATATGGAACTGAAATTGTACACATCATTTTATCTTCAAAAAACTGCTAATTTGTTGGAAGAGTCCACTGAAGCATAAAGCTGCCATACAAAAAAACGGAAAAAAATTAATTTTCTTCATTTTTTTTTTGAATTTTAGTCAAACTTGAGTACATTGATTGATTGCTAAAAAATATAGAAAAAAAAATAAATTACTAGCTGATAACTCAACCTAATCAGTTTCCTAACATTCTCCCAAAAAATAATTTAAATTAAGCTAAAATTCGAAAAATAAACTATACTCGAAAATCCTACGAAAAAGCATTTGAAATACTGATTCAATGGTCTCGAGGTATAGTTTCAATATTTGCGTCAGTGAAATTTATTTTTCTCGAATTCGACTTGAATTCTAAATGATCAAAATCCAGTCATTGTATAAAAAAAATTTCATTTGACAAGATATCTTTACGAAATTTTAGATAAATAAAGAATTAAGATGGTGCTTTAAGCTCTGAAAAAAAATTGCATATCGGATCATTATAGCATATAGCTGCCATACAAACTGAACGATCGAAGTCCAGTGCTTGTGTGAACAACTTTTTTATTTGACGAGATATCATTACAAAATTGAACATGAGTTATTGCCAAAGCTAATGCTACAATTGCTGAAGAAATTGTTCAGATCGGACTACTATATCATATATCTGCCCTACAAACTGAACGGTCAAAAAAAAACTTTTATTTGACGAGATATCATCAGGAAATTTGGCATTAAATATGGTCTAAGATAATGTTACAATCTTCCACAAAATGGTTCAGATCGGACTACTATAGCAAATAGCTGTCGTACAAAGTGACCGATAGAAATCTAGTACTTGTATGCAATCTTTTGTATTTGAATTTTTGTAGCTTCAATGCAACCGAATATACACACATTTTTATATAATTTTTTCAGATTTTCTTATTCAATTTTATTATGAACCCTTACTTTGTTTCTTTTTTCTTTTTTTTATCACCAATTAATTAATAAATTTTCATAGCTCCGTTTCATAAATATCTGCTCATTAGCTAAGCGCTCAAAAACCAAGTGTTTATAAATACTGGGAATGTCAACAAAATTTGTTTGTTCGCACCACATCAAGTTGCACACGCACATACACACTACACAGTCTACATATTCCCGGCTTTATTAAGCGCCTGCATTGTTTACTTCATTTTGCCACAAGTGTTGATGAGCCATTGCACGCACAAGCTATTATCCAGGCACTTGAGTGGCTGGAGGGTGTAAAAATCCACAAAAAAAAGAAGAAAAGAAATACAACAACACAACATAATTTCTTATATACACAAGTATATAACAAAAATATTTAAGCGCACTCGAAGCTAAGCTATGCACACAGCTTAACGGCCACTAAATCGGCTAAACACAAAAATATTAAGTGCCAGACAAAAATAGCACTCAAGGCGCGAGCTCGAACGCAATGCATTTTGCGGTCAAACGAAAGCGAAAGTTGCGAAATTGCAAAAGCGGCCAAACAGAATTAATGATAAATCAACAATCCATTGGCGAAATGCCGCAAAATCCATTAGATGTTTACATATCATACCAAATTTTTGTGTTTATTGTAAGTGTATGTGTGTTTTTGAGTGCGTAAACGCAAAACTTCACTGGCTTCCAATACTCCGCCGCTCAACCGCAAACACACTCATATACCACACATGCGCAGAGGCTGACATCAAATCTCTCCCACTAAGCCACCAACTGCTCGCAGGCAACAATAAAATTTCGTCGAAATTAGCAGCGGCTCAAGCGATATTGCTTGGCGGCTTTTATGTTGTCAATATACACTATATATATCTACAAAAATACTTACATACATACACATTTCCATATGACTGATATGTATGCCACATGAGTTGCTGATTGATGCCGATTGTTATGTGATAGCTCAGTAAAGCTCACTATAGACAGGCCGGCAAATACTGCATAACTTGTTGTTGTTGTTTTTTGTTGTATTTTATTTTCGGTTTTCAATCTTTTATCACCGATTATGCGCGTAAAACCGGTTAACCGGGCGTTTTTTATTATCACCATTGATTGCTGATGGATTTCAAGTGATTTTTAATTTTCATAAGCAAATTCACAGAAAGCGTCGTAAACCGGCCAGAGATGCCAGCTGATTAGTTGCATACTTGCGCGCAATTAAAATTTTAAATTTAACTGTATAGGCGCACGACATATTGAATTGTTGTTCACATATTGTATATATGTGTATAAGCGTGTGTAAGTGGCACAGCTGCGTATGGAGTCGTTGGCATTTGAATTATTCATGTAAATAGGCAACTGATGGCATTCTCATTTGCACTACATGTGCTAATTTGTATGTACATACCGGTATGTATATATGTATGTTATATGCAAATATTTGTTATTATAGTTAGATATGAGATAATGAGATTTGTGGAGGTATTACTTCATCTCATTATGCATGTGTAACACTTAGGATTGTTGAGGAATTCCCCCAAGTATACAAGGTGTTGCAACTGACTCACATGTCATATCAATTATTTCTTGTATGCTTTCTTTAGCTGAGTGCATGATAAGCGGCATGTGAGCAGCTTCAGTAGAAGCAGAGAAAATGGGATAACATTTTTATACTTGAAGAGCTGTTTTGCGAAATTGGAAAAGTCTTATTTTATTCACAATAAATAATATCTGTTGTAAAAACTTTTTTTTTTATTATAATACATGCTTCGATTGAAGCATAATCCTTGGTTGTTACAAGTTATAGAAAACTTGCCTCAAGCGACTTCACTCTAATTAACGATGAACATTTTATGAAAGTAAAGAAAGTACTGCCCGATAACAGACCATTTAACTTTTCTGAGCTCAGGAGCCCTTATGAGTTATATCAATAGCTTTTTTCGATTTGCCAAGAGGTGCTTGATTTCCTTGCTGTAATTTTAAGCCACTTTGTCTCAAAGATATATTTTCGCAAAAATCACAAAAGCGTGACAAAATTGTATATTTGATCTAATATAAATTCTATTGGGCTAACGGTGACCACAATGTTATTTTTGTTTTATAAATGTAAGAACGCAAAAATTAAATCTTCCTCGATTTCACATTTTTGATTATGAGAGCAGCCTACTCCTTTGTCTATGTACATGCATATTGCCATCGTTTTGATACTTTTGATAAGGAAAGAACCCTTTCTCTGCCGAACTTCAGACTAAATATGCAAGAATTATGTCTAATTGTGTTCAATGAATTCAATGAATGTTCAATGAATGAAACAAATTTTATCCAAGACACAAACCTTTATTCGTTTTGATTTCGTATCTTATGTGAACATAAATACCTTAAAATAAGATAAATCAATGTGATTAACATAACTTTCGAAACAAAAATGCATAATTTAAGAATTTTTTTTGTGCGCAATATTGGTTGATTTTAAACTCATTTCTATTTATTTTTTGTTAATTGATTGCACTTGATCCATATACTTCAGAAAGTGCTAATAGCTGAAGGTCATTTGCAGACAGCGAATTATTAATCGTGCATTTATAGTTTAAAGCTTTTAATTTTAGGTGTTAATTAATTTTCAGCTACGTTTTGCAACAAGTTACGTTCGGCTTGCCTACATGTTCGCATATAAAAAATTATTAGTTAACGCTTAAGCGCTTTAATACCCAGAAGATATGTGCTAATTCGGAGTTTGTGAGTGGTGTCGTAAAAATTTAAAGAATTCGATGTCCTATATACATAGTTACGTGTATAAAAACTATATGAATGTCTTTAAAATACTTGAAGTTTAATAAAATACCAAATTTAAGTTATTAATAAAAGAACAAAAACACAACCAAGAATGAACATGTAATAAAATGTCGGTATTTTTATAAAGAATTATACAAAGAAATATTCAAAGCGACCAATTAGCAATTTGTTATGAACTGTAAAAGTAATTTAACTTCGTTTTGAAGTCTCATTTTTAAACAGTGCTTTATGTCCATTCCTTTGTATGAGGTGTAAATACAAAATGTGTTCTAGAAATAACTGATGTTTTTGGATATAGAATAAAATTGGCATATCTATTTCATCTTTCTTTTCAAACTATGTAGGTTATAATAGACTCAACACAACATAACAACGAACGCATTCGCAATTTTTATATCATTTATAGGAATGTTCTTGAGCATCTTGGTTACGGCTGAATAAATGTATGGAATATCATCATAATTATCAGTTGAGAAAAAAGAAAATAGTCACATGATGATAGATCGGGCGAACATGGAGGGTGGTTAATAAGACTAATCTAAGAATAAATGTATGCTTCAAGTGGTTACATGTGTTTCCTCAGGTAGAAAACACCCTTTTCAAATATATTTTTTTTATATAAAACATGAAATATTTTATTAGAATTTTTTATTGTTGCAAGCATACACTAGTAGAAAAGAAATTTTGAAATTTTTGGTAAAACATATTTTAAACTCGGCCATTGCGATGCTATTTCCGGTAACACCTCGAAAAAAGATGCGCCCGCGTGGACAGGATAACTCCTTAAAGGATCATCATGAGTGAAAAACTACGTGTTTTAGTTAAAACCTTAACTTAGAACTTAAACGAAGGAAAGCAAAAGTTAAAAATGGGCTTTTCGGCAGATTTTGGTACAAAAAAATGTAAATTTTGGTTAGCATTTTGCGACATTTTTTGTTTCAAATAGTTGTATTCGAAAAAAAATTTTCCTCAAAGTCCTTAAGAATTGTTTCTCAGGGATCTTTGTAAAATGTCATGAAGGTCGGTTGAATAGTTCTCGATAAATTTTGCCAACCGACTTCAAAAATACAATTGTGAGAAAAACGCGTTTAAAGACAACGCACTCCTAGCTAGGCTCGAGTGCACAAGTTCTCAAGGCTGTATCTCCGAAACCATTACTCGGATCAACTTTAAAATTTAGGAAAATATTCTAGAAGTGTTGTAGAATTTAATAAAACAATAAAAAAAACGATAGACATAGATAACACTACATTTTGTATCATTTAAATATAAAGTTCCGTTATTTGAGAGCACACTTTTTGGCTCATACTATATTTTTTCTGCAACATATTATATAATATATTTCTTCAGAGAGTTGAACATCTCTATCCTTATCCTTATCTTAATCTTAATCTTAATCTTTATCTTTATCTTTATCTTTATCTTTATCTTTATCTTTATCTTTATCTTTATCTTTATCTTTATCTTTATCTTTATCTTTATCTTTATCTTTATCTTTATCTTTATCTTTATCTTTATCTTTATCTTTATCTTTATCTTTATCTTTATCTTTATCTTTATCTTTATCTTTATCTTTATCTTTATCTTTATCTTTATCTTTATCTTTATCTTTATCTTTATCTTTATCTTTATCTTTATCTTTATCTTTATCTTTATCTTTATCTTTATCTTTATCTTTATCTTTATCTTTATCTTTATCTATCTCTACAAGTATCTTTGTCTCCATCTTTATCCTCTTATATAACTATATTCATTACCTATAGTGTATGTAATAAGAGTATTTTCGAAACATCTTTTTTTACTTACAATTCCATTAACCATCTATTTGATTCAGTTATCAATATTAATTGAGCATTTACCTGAAAAGAGAAAAATATATTTAAAAAAATCATAGAATTGACATAATAACTAACTTTATTTTATAAAAAAAGTATTTTACTAGAAAAAATACATACAAATGATACTACTACTATTCGTCAAAAGTAAGTTTTCATTGTAATTAAATATATTTTAGTATGTTTTTATGTTAATCAGAACTCAACAATCATGTCTAATATTAAAAACCCTATATATTTACTTTTATTCATAAATAGTTAAGCAAGTTCGTTGCTTAAGTCTTTTGTTCAATAACTACATTTGTAGTATGTGTATACTGAATACATAGTATGCATGTAAGTGTAACAAGAGTAGGCAAATACTCTTTTACTGTGAACTAGACCTTATTTTCACCACAAACTATCTTCTTTTGTATTTTCCACAAAGAAAACGTTTTCAAAAAATAATATTATATTTTTTCGCTTTTCATTTAAACATCTTTTTGCCTTGGCAAGCCACACCACTGCATTTGCATATCACTTTTTTATAAATTCATTATCTTCTTTTTGGTTTTAAATGAATTGTTTATATCTTCACATTGACTGGGTGGCTTTGTGTCACCCATAAAAAGCGCATTATAATAATTATTATAATTATCGCAGCACCAAGCACTTGGCAGACTGGCTGACTTTGAGACTTTAATTGGCGGGTCGTGTGAGCCAATTTTCACACAGCCACAGAAGAAATACATTTATGTATACTTACAAAAAGTTATATTATTATGTAACCAAACAAATAATAAAAAAAACGTAACCACAAAAGTCGGCGTCGGTGAAAAATGATTTCTAACGACAGCGACGAAGACGAGGACGGCGAGCACAGCTGCCCAAGCACCGCAGCATTAAATACCGAGAGCAATTAAATATACAGCTGGCATTTAATTATAGTAATTATAAGAGGAAAAGTCAAATATCAACAACTAAAGAAGACAAAGAAGAAGAAGCAGCAGCAGTCGAGGCAGAAGAAAACCTTAAACGATGGCCAATTATTGCAGTAAATTGTTGCTTAATTAACAACGCGGTGGCGGCCACGGTGATGGCCTTAAAGGTGGCAGCGGACTCGTGTGTGTGTTGGCGGTTGGATGAGGGCTGTGATTGACACACGCGGTGCAGTGAACCGTATGAGCGGTGCAAAGCGGGAAAATGTGGTGATAAAACAAGAAAAAAATAATAAGAAGAGAAAACTAACCAGTGGAGAATATTACGTAAGAGATTATTACGAAATTACAACAATATTGCAATAAAAGTGCAGCGGCTGCAACAACCACACACCACTGCAATGCTTGCTTGTATGTGTGTGCGTGATTCACTCATTTTGTCGCCGCTTTGTCAAAATGTGCCTCAAATATGTCAATGCTGCTTGGACAATTTACATAACAGCAACAGTGCTAACACACGCTTATACATTGTCGCCGTCAACAAAATGACGCTGCCACTGCCTCAATATTTCTTTCAACATCGCGCTATTAATATTTTTGTTATTCTTGCGTTTTGTTGTCATTTTCAATTATGAGCGGCACGCTTCACGCCATCAATACACAAGGCGCTGTTAATTTTGCATTGTTTTTGGTATTGTTTTTGTTTTGGTTTTTTTTTGTTCATATGGCATGCCATTTTAATTCAGCTTTTCGTTGTGTCAGAAACCCATTTTCTTCGGTTGCTTACAACAACTTTACAAGTCGGATGCGTGTATAGTCTTTGTTGCTGTAGACCGAATGTATATATGTAAATATATACGAATATAAAAATATTGTTTTTTTTTTGTTAAAACTAAAATGGCAGCGCCGCAGACATGATTTGAATTTGTAAAATGATTTAACATTGACGTTGACCTTGCAAAGGTTTCGATTGACACCAGCGCTATTATTATTATTAGTTATCACCATATCGATTAGTGTATATATTTATGCTAAACTTGCTACTTTATGGGTTTAGCTCATCATCATTTTTAGTTTTCGTTCATTTGTTTGATGGACCGCGTTTTTCTATTCAATGTATTGCAAAATATTTCACCAAGCGTGAGAGTAATTTTTTTGCATTTTTATTGATTTGACAAGGTCTTGAAAGGTAGAAAATTTTTTTGGGTTAACTTAACTCTGTCTCTATCTCTATCTCTGTCATCGATCTATAGCGCTCTTCATTAACCATAATGATTTCAAGAGCTTCATTTCGAAAGAAGTACGGATCGATGGTTCCTACAAACCAAAAACCACACCAAACTGTCAATTTGGTTGATCGTTTGGTTATCGTTTTCAAGTTGTTCCAAGGCAAGATCAGCAAATTCACGACGTTTTCAGTGATCTTCTGCAAGTCTGCAAATCCTTTCTGAAATCAATCATTTTGGTTTGAGACAGTCTCAGTTCTTGAGAACTTCTTGGGTTCGAGAAATTTTGGTCTTCAGCACTATTTTCATTCCTCCAAGTTGTTCTTTGTCTTATAAGCACTTGTTGGACGATTATTACGACCATATAAAAGGTTATGTTAAGTTGAGTTAAGTTAAGTTAAGTTAAGTTAAGTTAAGTTAAGTTAAGTTAAGTTAAGTTAAGTTAAGTTAAGTTAAGTTAAGTTAAGTCAAGTCAAGTCAAGTCAAGTCAAGTCAAGTCAAGTCAAGTTAAGTTAAGTTAAGTTAAGTTAAGTTAAGTTAAGTTAAGTTAAGTTAAGTTAAGTTAAGTTAAGTTAAGTTAAGTTAAGTTAAGTTAAGTTAAGTCAAGTCAAGTTAAGCTAAGTTAAGTAAAGTTCAGTTTAGTTAAGTCAAGTCAAGTCAAGTTAAGTTATGTTATGTTAAGTTAAGTTAAGTTCCGTTGAGTCAAGTCAAGTTAAGTGACGTTAAGTTAAATTATGTTGTTTAGTGTTGATGTAACTTTTAATTATAATATGTTAAGTTATGATTACTTTACCCCACGCCTTGTTATGGTACTTGATATTAATTTATTTTTCGGAGCGTTACATTGCCATAAGTAAAGTTTGGTACTAGAATTTTCACATTTTCAAGGTGGTGGGTATACTTGTTTTTGTTGGAACGTTTTAAATTAAAATTGCTTGTATTAGTGCTCTTTTTTAAGACAAAATCTGAAACTTTAGAGCCGTTTGGAAATTACTTGAGAAATAATGAACACCATAATGTAAAGGGTGATTTTTTAAGAGCTTGATAACTTTTTTTAAAAAAAAACGCATAAAATTTGCAAAATCTCATCGGTTCTTTATTTGAAACGTTAGATTGGTTCATGACATTTACTTTTTGAAGATAATTTCATTTAAATGTTGACCGCGGCTGCGTCTTAGGTGGTCCATTCGGAAAGTCCAATTTTGGGCAACTTTTTCGAGCATTTCGGCCGGAATAGCCCGAATTTCTTCGGAAATGTTGTCTTCCAAAGCTGGAATAGTTGCTGGCTTATTTCTGTAGACTTTAGACTTGACGTAGCCCCACAAAAAATAGTCTAAAGGCGTTAAATCGCATGATCTTGGTGGCCAACTTACGGGTCCATTTCTTGAGATGAATTGTTGTCCGAAGTTTTCCCTCAAAATGGCCATAGAATCGCGAGCTGTGTGGCATGTAGCGCCATCTTGTTGAAACCACATGTCAACCAAGTTCAGTTCTTCCATTTTTGGCAACAAAAAGTTTGTTAGCATCGAACGATAGCGATCGCCATTCACCGTAACGTTGCGTCCAACAGCATCTTTGAAAAAATACGGTCCAATGATTCCACCAGCGTACAAACCACACCAAACAGTGCATTTTTCGGGATGCATGGGCAGTTCTTGAACGGCTTCTGGTTGCTCTTCACCCCAAATGCGGCAATTTTGCTTATTTACGTAGCCATTCAACCAGAAATGAGCCTCATCGCTGAACAAAATTTGTCGATAAACACATTTCGAACCGAACACTGATTTTGGTAATAAAATTCAATGATTTGCAAGCGTTGCTCGTTAGTAAGTCTATTCATGATGATATGTCAAAGCATACTGAGCATCTTTCTCTTTGACACCATGTCTGAAATCCCACGTGATCTGTCAAATACTAATGCATGAAAATCCTAACCTCAAAAAAATCACCCGTTACATACTATATACCTTTAATACATATGTGAAAAATATTGGATTTTCGTACGCACTTCTACTTAACATATATAGAATGTCTAATTGGTGAAGGACTTTACCACAAAAATGTACCGGCATTTTCTCTGTCTACCCATGCATTCTGCCACACATTTGTATGCATGTACATATGTATAATATAAGTGCTCCCACAAGCGTGTAAAGTACTTGTGAGCATTTGATACCCTTATGCAGTTATACGAACAGACATAAAGGCCGCTTACCGCTATGGGAGCGTTAGCTTTTCGGCCTTTAAGCTACATCACCACCTTGCAGCGCTTCGTTTGTACGCAAACGATGTATGCAAGTTTTGTTCTCACCCTACACAAAAGCAAATATACTTGCATCTACATGGCTATAGCCACATACATACATATGTATGGATGACTATCATTTCGTTACAAGTGCTCGAATTAAATTCAATGGCTTACAAATATGTACTTACGCTTGTGGTTTTGGTCCCTTATAGGGTTTCATTGCCAAAGCCAACTTGCGTGGTGTATAATTACATACACGTGCAATACATACATACACCCTTAGCATGTAATATGCAATTGTAAGTATGTGTATGTGTAGACATGCACGATTATACAAATAAAAGTTTAATTCAACTTCCAGTCCATTTCATTTATTTGTTCAGCACTTATTGTTTGATTGATGAGTCTATAAATAGCGGTGTGTGTGAGTGAGTGTGAGTATGTGTGTGTGTTTTTTTGTTATTCATATGAATAATTCAATTTCTGCATAAGGAATTTATGTATATTGTTTCTTTGTAAGTATAACCACTTGAGCGCCTTTGTTTACTCATTTGATGGTTATGCATATCAATGTAATTGGGCATTAATGCAGCTATTTATTTACAGAAGTTGTTGTAATTATTTTGAATTCCTATTATTATTACAAAAATGCTTGTAATGCAATAGCATTGATGAAACCTTCAAATGTAAACGTTTTCAAGGCACTCTTTATAACAAACTTCCTTCAAAATTTATTCAAGTATTCCAAAGGTCTTACAAAAACTCAAATATACAAGTATATATATACATATTTAAATACATATACATATGTATATATACAAGAATATATATATTTATGTCTACACAGAACTAGCCTCCAGCCATCCAAGAACTCAAGAATTAAGTGCCAGACACTTACTGACGTCATAGGCTTTCGCATCTCAAAATAACTAAAACAAATTAATTCTTAGCAAGTGAAAGAGGCGACAAAATTCTTTTACTTCTTAAATATAGAAATATCTGTAAATACGTCAGTTTACATATGGTACAGGCATATGATACGAGTAAATATATGTTATTTTTTTTTATTTCTATGTGGAGCACGCTGAGTACTTCTGTAGCATCCCGGATTCAACATTGAAACGCCGACTGTTTTGTGGAGTCATTAAATATTTACGTCAGCAAAAGATGATCCGGTACCCATTTTTTTATTTAGCAGAGAGCGCATCTTGACATACATACACATATACTTATACACTTATTAGGCTAAAAAATGTATAATGGTATATGGCTAATAAGTACTCGTATGGATTTTCCGTTCGAGAGAAAGTGAAGCATTGAAGTAAAAATGCTGTTATATTTTATACAATTTTTCTTTTTTAAGAAAAAGCATACAGTTATACTGAAGACTCTTTTTCCTATAACATAAATGAAGTGTTTAAATATACGGGATACCGAAAATTTCGGTATTTTGTGCAGCATATGTATTTCAAAGGTAAGCAATAAATTTCTGGAAACAATAAAGATAACAAAAATAAAAATTATTAAAATTACGGGATCCCGAAAATTACGGGATTTTAGTAAATGTGTATAAAATGTAAGAAAAATGATTCTAAAAACAATAAAGTTCACAAAAATAAAAATTATTAAAATTACGGGATGCCGAAAATATGTATAAAAAGTAGGAAAAGTTCTAAAAACAATAAAGTTCACAAAAATAAAAATTATTAAAATTACGGGATGCCGAAAATTTCGGGATTTTATAAAATGTTTGGGTATAAATAAAAGAAAACAATTGAAAAGTAACAAAATCGACAAGAATATTAAATGTCATATACCAACAAATTTTTTGACTTTATTGTAGGGGTTAAAAGTCGAAAGCCGGAAAGAATCCCGTAATTTTTAATCGATTCGCATGTTGAATGACAATTTTGTTAAAGAATTTTTCAGACAATTTCAATTTATCAAAACATAACTACTGTAATTTTAAAAATGTTTCGGAATCCCGTAAGAAATCCCGAAATTTCGGGATTTCAAATATGATGAAAAATAAAAAGATCACCATCAATTCAATATCAAAGTGAGGCGACAGTTCAATCGAAAATCGCTGGAAACGCCACTCAAATATGTATGTATATGTATATGCTTCGAATGACAAATATGTATATGCAAATTTTGTAAACTAATATTTTTTAGAGCTGAAAGCCTCTGTAGCTAGTGCTCCTTATATTTAATGTATAATAATAATTGTATTATTATTTTATAAATAATAAATAAATAAATAAATAATATTTTTTAATATACATATGTATGTACATAAATTGAAAAAGAATTCGAACCCAAAACTGTCATTTTAAAATTTCCATATTTTCCAATTCGGGATTACAAATACGAGGTTAAATAGAAAATCTGACTTCGAAAATGTTTTAGCCTAAGATAACTTTGAGATAATATATGTACTCGTACATACTTGTATGTACATTTTTAAGCGAAAGGCAAGTTAAGCTAAAAATTTGATGAACGGCCATTCAAATATTGTTCTATAACTGAGATAAATGCCAAATTATTAAACGATTTTAATTTTATAAAAAATCACTAAAGTATTTTAAAATATACTTCGGGATCCCGAAATTGTGCTTACAAAATCCCGAAATTTTGGGATTGAAAATATAAAGCAAAATAAAAAAACCTGACTTTAGAAATATTTAAGACTGAGATGTTGTTGAAAAAATTTATTTTCATATCGAAAGAAAAAGAAAGATCTCAAATAAAAATGCGCTGAAAACGCCGCTCATTTAGCGCTCTGGAAGAAAATTAAATTTCGATATTCAGAAAGGGAACCTAAATATCTTGTTTTTCGCAGTTATATGTAAGTTCATATATATACTATATACTATATATGATAAAAGAAAGCATTATAGTTTCCGTTTACCTTGAACCGTTTATATTCAATGACATACATTAGTCTTTATCTCCAGTCAATATATTTACATAAAAGCGCTGCTCAATAGTGTAACCCATAATTAATATAAGCCTTTGTATTTTCGCGATTTTGCATGCAAATTTATTTTGCTATATTTGTTTGAAAATATTGGTTTTTGTCATACATTTACATCCGCATTGTTTTATAAATAAAGCAGATGATATTTTTGGCATTTTGCCTTGTTTTCTTGGGTTACTGGAGTGATTGCTTTTTGCCATAAAGTATTTATGTTTGCAAATATTGTCAAAAAAATTAGCTAAAAAATTTTTTAAACTATAATTTTTTTGGTACGAGGAGAAATTTTGTTAAATTTTTTCTGTACTTTAATTTTTTATAGATTTTAATGAAAAATCATTCCTAAAATTTCCAAAAACTTAACAATAATTAAAAGAAAGATTAGTAAAATCTTTGGAACTTAATACATATTTACATTAAATTATTTAATTATATTATAATTATAAGAAATACATATATGGCAATTAAGTGTTATAATAACAACAAAAATAAGCACAAATAAATATAAATGCAGTAAGAGAAAAAAACGTCTACCACGCGCCTACAACTGAGGTCTTCATTATTCGCAACAATGGCAAGCAATTAATTACGATTAAAAAGAGTGTCAACAAAACCAGTAGCAAAACAGGTTAGTTCCCACTTTTTTCTGGCAGAATTATAAGCAAAAACTTATCCTTCGAAAGCATGAAACGTTAATCGCGAAATTTTACGCTGCTGGATTTGCATATTTTTAACTCCAATAGAAGCAAGTAGATTTAAGTGAGCAGCTATATATTCTTCTATATATGTATATATGTACATGTTTATACTTATATCCACATAACAACAGTATACTACTATCACTATTTAGGCCTTTAATGGCGCTGGTTGGTAATTAAGCAACATCAGAGTGTATTAATGGATAATTAAAGCGACGAATAACAAAGCCAGTTGAAGAATGATGGTAGTAGAGTATTAGAGTGATATTTGTATTAATTAGCAAGGCGAGAAGCATTTTGCATACAATTATGCTTATGCAAAATACTATAAATTATATTCGAATGCCTAAATGAAGGTGATATATTATAGGAATATAAACTTTCTAGCTAATTAGGAAAACATATTGGAAAAAAACCATTCAAAACAAGAATCAATTTCCAGTTGTTTTTTTTTATTCAAAACAAGCAATTATTCAAATAAAACAGAGTGTGGGTGACAATCTAATATTTTTTCTTTTAACTAAATTACGTCGTAATAAAGCTGGTGTCAACGCAACTGAATAATCAGGAAATTTTATGAGAACGCTATACTTGTAAATAGGACTTATTTTTGATAAACAAATGCTTACTCCTTTGAGAAAAAATAATAAGACTTCTTTAAACTCCATTCGATGGCCTTCGGTGCTTATTTTTTGTCGCGAGCAAATGCTTTTGTTTGGTGCAAAATATTCAAAGAGGGTCGAGAATGCGTCGATGACGAACAATGTCAGGGACGGATCATCAACTGATTAGTAATACGTCAATAAAATAAAGCAATTGGTGCTTAATAATTGACGATTAACAGTCAGAGATCTTTCTGACATCGTTAGAACATCGGCAGGATCAATGAAATCCATTTTGGAAGCCCATTTGGGCTTAAGTAAAGTGAAAGGACGATTGGTTACATCTTGTATAATATTTGGGTTCATAACTATAATGTGCGGTTTACCAAAGTTAGCTCAACTTGATTATCATTCCATTGTTAAAATTTTTCGAATATGTTAGAAAGCTACTGTCCTTGTGGATACATTGCAGTATACGAAAAAAAAGGTTTGAAGATAAGAAATTATAACCAGTATTCGATAAAGATTCTTGCCAGACACAAGGCGAGTACCATTTCGAGAGCGTTAAAAGCTAGCCGAATACGTTCAAAAACAATGGAATCGGGTACCCTGATTTGAAGTCAAGAGACGCTGAGAGATGATTTTGCATGTCAGCAATGCTGCTTAAACGCAAAACAAGACGTTTTTCTTTATCGGATTGTGACTGGTGATGAAAAATGAATCTATTAAAATAACTCCAAGCGCAAAATATCAGATGTGTAAACTGGCCAACTAGCCAAATCAACGTCAAGCGGAATATCTACGGCGCAAAGTTAATGCTCTATTTAGTGGTATGAACTTCTAGAACCGGGAAAAACCATTAATGGTGAACGGTACCGACAATATCTCCAGAATTTTCGAATATACACGAGGTAATAATTTTGAAGCATGATAATGCTTGGCTTCATGTTGTAAAATCGGTTAAAAACTATTTGGAAAACAGCTTCTGGGCAGTTTTGCCTTATAGCGCGGACCTTGCTCCTTCTAACTACCATTTGTTCCGGCCGATGCACGAAGCCTTATTTGGAATTACAATATTAAGGGAGTAGTAATAGAGAAATAACTAGAAATCCTATCAGTATTTTTTATAGGGGATGATGACAGATTTTTTATAGAGAATGATGCGAAATTTGGTACACAATTTTTTAACAATATTATATTATATTTTAAATAAGAAATTATGTTAAGAACTCTTAGTTTTATTTTTGTAGAAAAAGTATAAAATGTTTCCATAATGTGTTGAAAATATATGAATGAGTGAAAAATATTATTCAGTGATATTAATTTTATACAAACAGTGTTGAGGTTGAAATAATCAAAGAGTAAAAGTTAGGTTAGGCTAGGTTAATATGGAAGCCCAATGAGCCACGCATAGGCCAGTCGTTCCAGCGGCCTAGCAGAAGTGAAGTTACTTGCTTTTAGCAACACTTTCTACTGCTGTCCTGCTACCCAAAACAGTTCTGGCCGATATGCGAAACGAGGTTACTACCTTGATTGCTGTTTGGCTGTCGACGTAGATGTTGACTCTAGAAATTCTGTTATTAGATTATTAGATTTTGCAATAGCAAAGACCTCTGCTTGAAATATAATCCAGTGGTCCGGCAACTTAAAAGGTTGCCTTATGCCTAATTCTGGACACTATATCCCCGTACCAACTCCTTCGTCCATTTCAAAGACTAAAACAATCAGTCTATATCTTAACAAGATTTTAATATTTTATGCGAGTTTTATTAATTCAAAATCACTTTCAATTATTTTTAACACAATTTCAGACCTTTAATATACCCCCAAAGAAAGAAAAATATTTTCGTAGCTTCTTTAGTAAATATAAAGTATTATTTTCTTTTTAATTTTTAAATTTTTTGCACAAGTTTCATAAACTTGTCTTTGAAGTATTCAAATCCCAAAACAGTCCCTATGGTAGTTCTTATTTCCTGACTAATCAGACTTATTTTGCCATCCCTCGTTACTTGCTCTGCCTTGCAGCGCGCTAACAAGTAAAACCTCTAATTTGCTGCAATCACAATTTAATGTTGCTTGTCGTCATCAACATTACACGATTGTTGTTGCAGTTGAGTAGCAATAATATACACTAACATACGTATTTATCATACAAAGAATGATTTGACAAAAAATATGTATGTATAATGGCAGAAAAACTGCGGCGAACTCAAACTAGTTCGCAAACTAACAAACAACGCCAAAGATATATTAAACACTACATACATACATATATATATCTGGCTAGATATGCAAAAATATAGCGAGTGTTTTAGCTTTTGTTTTTGCTTTTCAACTCAAGTGGTATAGCGTGTTGTCCAGTTGTACGCACACACATATGCATTTGCATATAGACGCTGTGACGATTTGCGCTATGAACTGCTCTGTTTCGAATTGATCTTCTTGTTTTTGAAATTGCTTCTATATTTTTTATGTGTCGCTTGAATGTTTTCAGTTTGCTTTATTTTAGTGTTCTTGTTTTTATTTTTTTGCTTGCTTGGTTTAAAGAACAGATTATTCCGGTTCGACAGCCCTTTCACTTTGCGGAACGTGTGGTCGTCAAGCGTTGTTGCGCTGGCTGCTGCTGAACGTCGCCGCGGAGACACAAGCAGACATATGGATATATTTATATATGTGTTTGTATATAGATATATAAAGATTTGTATGTATATATATATTTGGTTAGCACTTGAGCTGGCAGCCTTTCATATTATTAATACTTAGCTTGCTTTAGATATACTACATACAAACACACACACACTCATAACTGCTTATGGGCGTTCGCTTGTTTGCTTTGCAACTGTTTTGGGCTGCTGGAAATCTACAAGTGTGTCGAGAACCGCTTGCCGATTGCTTGGCGTACCACCAGGTGTCAGCGCGAGAATTTGAATTTCTCAAATAACGATACTATTATAAGCGTGTGTGGATGTATGCGTGTATGCATACGTATAAGTGTTAGTATATGCGACGCACTGTTGACCAACGCTGCTAAAATTGAGCAAGCGTCCCGGCCTATTGGAGATTTTGGCGATTTTTGTTATTGGCAACCCTTTAGCAAACGTAGACTGCAGCTACAACAGAAATAACAACAATCGCCTGATGCTCGTAGCCTGTTACAGCTGCCAACGCGCTGCATTTTAGTCCCAATTCACACACGTGTAAAACGTGCCAGCTGCCAGTTGCTGTCGTTAGGGCGTACAGGTGGTATACGTAACCAAATTCCATGCAGTGACTGCGCTGCCACTGACCGACGCCGCTGCATTACAAGCTACAAATTTGTTACATTTCGCATTATTTGCATTTGTTGACGGCTTTTCCGACACAAAAGTGCATTATACAACGCATTGACACCTGTGTGCATGTGTATTTGCAAGTCCATGTGTATGTGGGTGTGTGTTTGGTCTCCAGCTGTGCTGATTGACAGCAAATATAAGATCACCAGCTGCCGCTTTTAGAATAGTTAAACGAATTTTTATGACTATTGCGGGTGAATGCGAATGTAATTTGTTGTTGTAGTTGTAGTTGTTGTTGCTTTTCCACAGCTGTATCGCTAAACTATTTAAATATTTTGTTTATTAATTAACGCTAGTGACAGTGGCAGTGCGGCGCATGCACGTGTGCAACCGGCTATGGCACACGTGAATGCCGCAACAACAACAAAAGCAAACAAAAACGCCTATAACAAGCACAACAAATAAAGCTGTTACAAAAATGTGTCAGCCGCTGTTTGACTATGCGCTGTTTGAGCATTGCGCAGGCGCAGCAAAGCAGCTAGTTTAGAGAAATGTTCGCTAGACACACTTAACGTCATATGTATGTATTTATACTACAACAACTACACACGCAAACATACATACGTGCATGCAAATGTGTAGTTATATTTGCGAAATGAGGCAAGCTTTTGAATTTGAATGCCTTTTTTTGCGTAATTTATTTCTCTATTTCATTTGCATGTCGATTTTGTTGTTGTTTTTGTTACTATTGTTGTTTTTTGGTGTATATTTGCATTTCATATGGTAGTCTGCTTTGCTACGTTTTCGAAACAATAATTAGCAGTTCGTGGCAAAACAGCCAGTTTGTGAGCTTGCTTGCGAGCAGTTAGCATTTAGCGGGAAAACAACAACAAAAATAACAACAGCAACTAAATATATAGCAGCTACAGCAGTCAAAGCGTAGCCAGCTAAAGCCACACATTGCCATTGAAGTAGCCAAACATATGCATATATAGTAAATGTGCACGCATACATATGTATATTTACATCTACATATGTATATTTAGTTGCGTATGTAGGCAGGCATGCACTTCACGCTCCATTGCGCATTTGGCCATTGCAAGGTGTTAACTTTGGTGATAACTACCGTTGATGGTGTTTTAATGCGCTTCGCATGGCTGATGGCTTGAACTTCTATTCGGAAGAAATAATGCCGTGCAATTGGCCAAACAAAGCGAAATAGAGAGAAAATTAAAAAAAAGAAAAAATTCAAAATAAACTCCATGATGGCGACTTAATGAAGTGATAAGTAATTCAAATGTCTTATTGGTAAAGTTGTTTTTGATAGGTTTGCTTTTGTAGATATTTAATTCAATTAGTTTTTAACGAAAATGAGAAAACACCTTAACTTCTATAGCACCGAAGCTATAATATAATTCACAAGTACAAAATATTCTTTATAAGAATTTTGATCGTGCAGTTTGCTATAGTGGTTCGATATCGGCGGTTCTGGTGATGAGTAGCTTCTTGGAAAGAAAATTATCTGTGAAAAATTTCAGTGTGATATCTCAAAAATCGTTCGCGTATATACATTTCTTACCCAAAAGATCCACTAAAATCATTAGAACGGATTCGCGAGAGATGTCGAGCTTTCATTCCATCTCTCTAACACTTGCCTAACGATTTTCAAGCACTATATTTTTCACTTTTTTAATATTTTCATCAGTTGAAAAGTACTTAAATGAGTTAAGGTATCCACCCTTTGTACCTGGTAAAACTGGCGCATCCTAATAAAACAGCGCAATTCACCACAGGATGCCACTACAAAACAACACCAATATTACACACCACACTCGCGCCAATCCAACCAATAAAAGGAATGGACAACGGGGAAGCTGACACATTCGTCAAATACAGTCCGCACATCAACATACGTTTTCCGTCATCAACCTCGCGCGCTGCAATTAACTTCATTACCCTCGGACCCACTTATTTATATACCATCTATTAGTTGTAAAATAATTTGTTATAAAAAATAAAATTTTCATATAATTTATCTGAGATCCACCGCATTTTCACTCACATAGATAGAATGACTGAAGGGTGTGCCTCCCACTAAGTTGGGCACCCACATTTTCAAAGAGGTCCAACGATCTCTCGACCATCTTTGAAGGCTTTGTACCACTCGTAAGCTTGCGTTTTTGATAAAACTGAATGTTTCATGAAACATATTATTTCTGGCGATGAGTCTTGGATCAATGCTTACGATCAGTCGGCCGAATATCATGGCAAAGGTGAGCCGAAGTCGAAAAAATCGCGTCAAGGGTTATATTGATAGTTCTTTGTTTAGATTATCGAGGTGTGGTGCACTTCGAATTCCTTCTGGCTGGTAAAACTGTCAACAAGGCATACTAGTTGAGTGTTATTCGTTATGTGCGCAAAGCCATTAGTTAAAAGAGGCTAGAATTATGGCTCGACAACCATTGATTTTTTAGGAGAATCTTGCAAATTTTTCAATTTTATAATTTTCAGAACGATTTTAGTCTTTCTGAAGTCACATTTTTGTTGCACAGTATAACCACTTGATTCCAATTTTTTATTCCCATTTTGCTATATATGTATTTTCACAAAACGGAAATACTACTTAAACAAACTCATTTCAGTCTCTATTTAATTATAAAAAATTCCATGTTTCATAATTTGTCTAACTTTAATTTCTCTTAATGCAAAAAAACCGGCTCGACTAAACTCATTGAGTCTGGAAGTAAGTTTCTTAAATAATTTGCTTAATAATGCAAAAGAAATGAAGTATTATGAGAAATGTATGCATTTGAAATGCCAACGAATTATCTAAGATGATGATAAATGATTAGGCAACTCTTCAACTACCTTATGAATTCTAGAAAGTTTCAGCGAAGCAAAAACAAATATAGATGCTTTAATATCAACTTTTTTGAAATTTTTTTTCATCGTTCATTGTAGAATCCTCGAGATATAGTATCACTTTAAGCAGTTTGACCAGACGATATTTAATTTCCGTGACAATATTTATTTGGGTAGCCACAATGCACTGCAACCTCAATATATTTACAGCAAGCTTTTTTCTCTTTCTTCTCCTGTCTCTCTCTTTCGTTATGTCTAAAATTTTGTTGATATGTAATTATTTTTTGTGTGTACTTTTCGGGCCACTGTGTACACAGACGTTCCCTAATAATTACTGAAAAGAAGAAGTTACAGTCTCATTGCTTCCTTTTACTCTCACTTGCCATATTTTTGTATATCATAACTTTCTTCCCTCTTCACCTACCATGTTCACCTCCTTAGCCGGTTTGTTCAAAAAGCCTTTAGCTTATGAAATCATAAATTTGATTTTTAGAAGGCAACTCTGATTCTTTTCCAAAACTTGAATGATTCTACTGGAGGAAGAATAAAATTATTTGCACTAATTTTTGGCGAAGTTAAAAATAATAACAAACGGCTGGTTTAAAAAAAGCACAATAGTAAGTCAAACGAAAAACAACAATATCAAAAAGGTGCTCAACTTCTTCATTTGCATAATAGCTCATAAAGAAGCCGGCGTGGATGCAATAATGAAAGGAAGCAATTCGTTCGGCACATAACTATACAAAGAAGTATAACAGTTTTTTGGGTGTATGTATGTATAGATGTATGTAAAGTCACACTTTTTGTGGTTATAAAATATTGTTGCGGTTATAGTAGTTCCAAGGACGTTTCTTGAACTCTCTTTGATAGCAGTAAAAGAAGTGCGAAAAATATAATAAAAAAATATTTAAAGAAATATATATTTTTCAAAAAAAACTTTTAACAGTTTTAGCAGATATTTTTTGAAAAATAATATACTAAATTCAAAATTTTAATTTTATAATGAAGTATTTTTGTACATAATAAGTTAGGATTGGGTACTAAAAAAAACACATAGGAAATATGTAGGCCAATATTTATTAAGAAAAACTAAGAATGTTAGTTAGCAAAAGGCTTTTCTAATAACAATTATTTTCCTTCTTTAAAATTTAAGTGAGTAAGTAAGAAAATGTAAGATACAATTTTTTTAAAATTTTTTTTTTGTATTTTTTTATCTCATAAAATTCCTTTCCGTAAAGTCACAAAAAGCTCCATTCACATCGAGCACATTCCACTACCCCGAATCAACTAGCACATGCATACTATTTGTATATGTCTTAGATATGCTCATACATTAAGCCAGTATTTCCGTAAAATGCATGCCAAAAATATGAAATTTCGAATGCCATTTGACCAGTTTTGAAGCAGCTGCATATGCGCATGCGCAAACGTTTTTTATATATCCTGCTCTAATTAGATTCAGCTATACTCACAAAAAATGCTAGATTTAAACGATTTTTTGGCTCAGTTAGCTTAAATCGCATGCTAATGCTTAAGTGTGATACTTTTTTATGACCAAAAATAGGTGCAAAGAACACCCACTGCCGAAATTATAATTTCTAATTTTTAATTGATTTGGTTTTGTCTTTTGTCTGTTTAACGGTTTACTTTTTTTCAAATTTTGCTTTCAAGAGAATGCACTCTGCAGACAAACGTCCTTAGCGCGCGAGATAGCCTTGTGGGCGTTCAAAGCGAAACAAAAACAAATTTTCAAGTAGTCATAAAAAAGTCAAAACACGCACGATTTAAAAGACAAATAAAAGTGACAAACAAATGCGGGAAAATAAAACAAAGAAATACAGACTAAGGTTATGAGCAAAAAATAGTAAGACTTTGTTCATAATTTTGAAATGCTTAATTTATATTCAAAATATGTGTCGCTCTCCCCAAAATATTCCCCAATACTCTTGCACGAAGGTTTTATCTTCAAAACAATTGTTAAAGTCAATTTACGGACTCAAAACGGGTTTTCAGGAGCGGTCGTTTGAGTTTTTGAGCAGAAGTCACGCGGAGGAGCAATACAGTGATTGCAGCACGATATCGGTTGAAAAACTCACGAAGAATCAATGTCACATACGACGGTACATTATCGTGGTGCAAAAACCAATACTTCCTCCAATAATTCTGGCCTCTTCTTACGAATGGTTTCGCGTAAATGACGCAAAACACTCAAAAAGTAACGGGTAATAAGAGCGTTACAAAATTTGAAAAAAAATGTTTTAGGATACCAATGAATCTGTGAAAGTACATTCGATGCCATCACGCATTGATGCATGCACGGCACGGCATCGGCCGATACTACTGCAATTTCACGATCGATATTCGTACAGAGTTCATCAATTGTCATATGGTTTGTTTCCATAGACCATATACTTGACGTAGCCTCATAGGAAATAGTCTTATAGTCTTTAAATCGCACGAAGAAAATATTCGGTTATCCCATCCCATTCACAGTAACGTGCCGGTCTTGATCATTATGAAAAAAGTACGGCCCAATGATGCCGCCGGCCATAAACCGCACCAAAACGTTATTTTTCCGGGAGGCTAAATTGCTGCCTGACCAATGGCGCATATTTTGTTTATTGGCAAAGCCATTCTTTGTCTCATTGGCACGAGAACATTTTGTACTGTGCCTGTGAATTAATACTTTTTCACTAAACAGTCAATTGTTGATCTGCAGGACGATTATGACAACCTTAAATAGGACGTCTTAAAGTTGAGGCTACTGACTCCGAATTTCGGTAGTATATTTTAATAATTTCAACTCGTGATTCGATCGCATATCTTTACACGTTGAAATGGCAAATCTAACTGAAGAGAAATGTCAAAAGAGCTTTTGTAGCGTTTTTATTAATAACAACGTTATTCTTTGTTGTCAGTTTGGCCGGTCGGAAAAAATGACATCTCGATAATAGGATAGAACTGTTAATATAACTTTGATTTTTGACCTGCTTTGACGCGGTTTTTTCGGCTTGGGGTAAAAAAAATTATTTGTGCACAAATCAGAAATCATAAAATGAAAAAAAAACTAAAAAAATAAAGGTTGCATTTAACATCCAATATACAAACAGACCTAGTATGACTTATTGTTTAAATATCTACATTACGTAAATTTTTTGCTTAATTTATTTTTTAACTTTCATTTCACTATAAACAATTTTTTTAATTTTTTTGCTCCCAAACATTGAGGCAAATAAAAAATACAGAAATTTCTATGAATTGAAAAAAACAATTGCTTCCAGCTTTTTAACACAATTGAGCTGTTATTTCAAGTTGACTTTCCAAAGTATATTCCAAACTCAACATACGGATAATGAAATGAAAAGCGAAATGAGATTACTGCCTAAATAAGATGTAAATTGTCGAGGGATCTTGAAATACCAATGTACGAGTTTATAAATTTCAATAACAATGACAACAGGTGAACGGTTATTATATAAAAAAAGAGCAAAAATTAAAAAAAAGTAAATAACAAAATTCACGCTTTTTAATTTTTCTTTTTCGCGCTTTCACACTATTCATACCTCATAATTGAGCTTAGCAGCCCGAGGGAACACTCGGTCACTGCACAAAAACCAACTGTCACATTTCGTCGAATATCGGCAATCGGCTTGTGTGGATAATCGATTAAGTTTACACAAAACTAAGCAACAAAGGCGGGTAAAACAAATGCGCTTAAAGGCTGTGCAGAAGTAAAACAATTCGCAAAAGCAAAATTCAAAATAAAAAAAAAGTGAATCAAAAGCGATTGAAATGAAAATGTTTACAGGTACTTATTAGCCGAGGGAGCAATTACTTCGGTACAAAATGTTGCAATTGTATGTCACTTAGTAATTTATATAGTGGCGGTGACAAAATGACAAATTTACGGCTTTGAGCACGGTGGGAGAATGAGCAAAAGCGTGACGTTAAGGTGAAGGCGAGGTGTGACTAAATGACAGTGCACATGCTGACGCTTATATTTATGCAGATGCATGTGCATCTGTATGTGTTAAAAATGTGAATATATGCTTTGGCCATGCTTAATAGGCAGTAAATGGCACAAATATTAGACGAAGAGGGAATGATTGAATACTTAACGCAGTTAAAAAAAAAAAACAGAATTAGTAACAGACATATTTTTGAAGTTTGCATGGAAACGCAATTTTTGGAATAAGGTAGTTTGCTTAAAATTAAAAAAAAAAAAAAAAATATTTCCTAAATTTCAATAAAAACAAAAAAAAAAATATTAATAATAAAATCGCTTATAAAAGAGCGAATACTTTCGTAACTTTGGAGGAGATTCGTAATAAAACGTTAATGTTCAAAAGACGAGTAGCAGGTCTTTGAATGTATTGAAAAAGGAGTCAATGTGCCGCACCGGACCCATGAAAGTTGGTTAACGGCTAAGTCGAGAGCTATTGATCAGTGTTTCTCTCTCCTTTCTCTTGGCAGTCGGGTCAATGTATGTAATCACAATGGACCCGGATTTTCTCCGGCTAATGCCTGTCAACTCGGCAGCATTCTTAAAAATTATATAAGGAATGTTTACTGATTATAAATGTTTACTGAAGCTATTATACAACAACAATATAATTAAAAATATGTTTAATTAATTAATAAAAATATATTTGTATTTTAACTTTTTAAGAATTTCTAAATATTATTTTGGCTTTTTTCTAATAAGTATATGTTAATTAATTAAACATAATTATTTTTTAAAAATAATTAACTTTATTTTTTTTAAGAAATTTAAGTATTTTTAATTAATTTATTTGAAATTATTATTTTTTATTTTTTCTAAGAATTTCATAATTTTTTTGGCATTTTTCTAATAATTATATCTTAAAATAAAAAATATATAATTTTTTTAAATTTTCATATAAATTATTTAATTTTTTAATTTTTAATAAATATATTTTCATTAATTAAAAATATTTTTGAGGATTTTTAAATATTATTTTCGATTTTTTCTAATATTTGTCTTAATTAATTAAACATAATTAATTTTTAGTTTTTTTAAGAAATTCTAAATATTTTTAATTAATTAATTTAAAAGTATTAATTTTTATTTTTTTTAAAGAATATCATAAATTTTGTTTTGCCTGTTTTCTAAAAATTATATCTTAATTAATAAAAAAATATTTCATTTTTTTTTTATTTTATTTAATTATAATATATAATTATTAAATTATAATTTTATTTTCTTAAATTAAATTAAATTAAAATTTTTGTTTTTATTTTTTATAAATATTTCGTTTTTCAATCTTTAATAAATATATTTTTATGAATTAAGTGTTTTAAGAATTTTTAAATATTATTTTGGATTTTTTCTAATTTTCTTAATTAATTAAACGTAATTAATTTTTAGTTTTTTTTTATATTCTAAATATTTTTAATTAATTAATTTAAAATTATTAATTTTTATTTTTTTTTTTTAAGAATTTCATAACTTTTGTTTTGCCTGTTTTCTAAAAATTATATCTTAATTAATAAAAAATTAATTAATAAAAAATATTTTATTTTTTTAAATTTTTGAAAATTTTATTTAAATTATTTTACTTAAATTATGTTTTAATTTTTTTTTTAATTTTTAAAAATATTGCATTTTTCAATCTTTAATAAATATATTTCTATTAATTAAAAATATTTTTTAAGTTTTTAAGAATTTTTAAATATTATTTTGGGTTTTTTTAATAGTTATATCTTTCTTATTTTTGTACATATCGTATCAGTTTTTATAGTATTTCTTTAAAAAAACTTTAATTTATTCTAAAAATTATTTATGATTTTTTGCATATATTTTTCTTTGAATACGTTTAAGAAATTATTACTTTTCAGTAACAAGAACTTAAAATTGAAATATTGTAAAAGTAAAAATTTCTAATGATAATTTTTTTTATTTTAATTACATTACTTCTTGGAAATTTCTATTTTAACTATATATAAGTAATGCTTCTTCTTCTTCTTAGCAATAAAATAATACCTTTAATTATTTAAATTTGCTTGCATTAATATGCACATTCAACGACACTTTAATTGATTTTCGATATATTTACACCATTTTATTAATTCATAGCACTCATTTTTGGGAGTGTCACGACAGCGAACGATTAATCTATTAAGCCAAACAAGTCAACCTGCTGACCAACTGACTGACTGACGCCCACACGACGTGGCATGATCACGCGCACACACAAGCATGCTATAGACGACGCGGCAACAACAACAACAGCTCAAGTGCGCGGCACCATTTACAGCGCATGGCAATTCCCCGGCCAATAACGAGTTGCCAATTTGAAATTTTGTTTTCTTTTTTGCCTAACAAATAATCGATATTTTATAGACATTAGTCGACTGTTTACGAACATGCGAATCGCCTATTGTAAGTAATTTATTTTAGTTGCACTTGAGTAGACGCAGGCTTTGAAATTAGCATTTGAATTGCATAACACAAAAAATATATAATAAATACAATAAATATAACAACAACAACTGTGTAAGCTGCAGTCAAAAACCAAATGGAATTGCGAACGCATTGCATGCAACATTGCATTTTTGGTACGCGACCTCTAGTCTGTGTTGAATGGCGTTGTTTTTGTTGGCTGGTCTGTTGCTGTGCTGGTGTGGGCATTCAGTGTGAAAGATCATCGATCATGTCAAATGTGGATTTTATCGAATTTATTTATTTGCAAATTTTTAGTTTTTTTTTTTTGTTTTGTCATTGTGTGCTGCATGCCACACACAGCGTTATGCAAATTTCGTTGTTAATAATGAACCGTAACTGATCGCTTGCCAGCTGATCAAGTGCTAGCAATTGAGCGCTGAACGCTCCCACGAACACTCGGACGGGTCGGGTGCAGTGTTGGACCATCAGAAGAGCAAGGTGCAGCTAAAGATTTATGCTTTTTTAATCTTTAGTCTGGTTAGTTGACCTTTTGTTATTTTTTTAAGCGATTATTTTGCAGCAGTGTGCGAAAAGGATGAAAAATCAAGGAAGATGAAATATAATACTCTTCGTAAACTGAAAAAAATATTTTTTTCTAAGAAAAATTATTTTGATATTTTTATTTATTTTAATTTCTTGTGTTTCTTAAATTGATAGTTTCTAAAATTAGCAGCCATTTTATGTTAAACAATTTTTTTTAGTCTCAACTATTCCCGTTACTAATTAACGGTCTATCCATTGACGCAATAGTCGAAAAGAAATCAAAATATACAAGAAAAAAGCATGGGAACAACAGTTAAACTATTAGTTAGCACACCAGCTAAACTCGCGGAAGTGTGAGAATTCACGCTGCTAATCTATAAATATAATCCGAGTACGAAAATAAATGGAAAATAACAATTAAAAAACGTCAAAAGCCAAAAAAATTCTTAAATCACACGAACAATAGTTAACAACACGCGTATTTCGGCGCCTCGCCGAGTTCATTGTGCTGTTCTATTTCGCTAATTGGACTAACTATTATTGGCTTAGCGGTGTCTGGTGCTAAGATTTTTTTGCAATATGCACATATATACACATACACATTAAATGTATTTCTAAACATAATATTAGGTAATTAATGCCTGTTTCAACATTTTTTTTCTTATTGACGGACTCATGTTTAAAAATTTGTGGCGATGGTGGGATGTTCCCAACATCATAAAGATAGATTATAAATCAAAATTTTCTAGAAGTTTCTACTATCGGAATTATAAAATTTATCGTAAAGTTAAACATTTATAATGTTATTAATACTCAGAATGTTTTTTTCATAAGAACGCTAATTGTGTTGT
This sequence comes from Bactrocera dorsalis, assembly GCF_023373825.1. NCBI lineage: Eukaryota > Metazoa > Arthropoda > Insecta > Diptera > Tephritidae > Bactrocera > Bactrocera dorsalis. The sequence goes on from NC_064305.1 coordinate 75,206,028, forward strand.
TTGCAGTAACTTAAAATATTCATCTCAGCCAAAAAAATTAAATTAAATAGTGAACATTTCGTGCGACTGTTTTTAAAACTTTCAACGTGGCTTAAGTTATCAACAATCATCGTCGATGAACTTAGTTGGGTTTTTAGCGGTGAAGCTACATGCAAGGACCGGTGTTTAATGATAGTATAGTGAGATTAATCAAGTTCATAGATCAATCTAAGATGAGTTTTGTAAATGTCACCAAAATCAGTTGTTGTTCCGGAAATCATTAATGCTGTACACAAACTGATATTCCAAGATCGTCATGTGATCTATCATTAGGAAGAGACCACCTATAGTTGTTGCATTAATGGAACCGGCGCCTATTGACCACTGAATCAACATTCGACTTGAACAAAATTTGTCCATGTTGGATACCACACAATTTGAAAAGCGCTCAAAACAAGGCTCGTATCGATTGGTCGAAAGAAATGTTAAAAAAATAAATAATGCGATACATGATGCTTCAAAACATGTCTATAACAAGGTGGGAGCTGATGAATCGTAGATTTATGCGTTCACTATGATGATGCTAGCTCTCATTCATCGAATGAAAGAACTGTATTTTTGAGCACTCAGAACATTGATTTGATCAGTCATTAGTCGTATAGTCTTGACTTGGAATCGAATGAGTTCTTTTTATACTCATACGTACACACTTAACTAAGATGTCAACGTTTTTGAACACCTGAATAAGAGGTTGCAAAAATGTATAGTCCTTAATGGAGAATATTGTTAAAACAAAAATTCAATTTTTGATAATGAAGGTTGATTTCTGTTTCCTAATCTCATCTCAAAATACAAAAGGCAACCCTTGTGTGCTAGACTACTATAAGGAAGGGTCCAGAGTCTGTATGTAAAGTAAAAGAGTTTCGAAGTATTTATATACTATCTTCAATGCCTGAGCAAGAAATATGTATGCTGAGTTTTCGATTCGTATTTTTTTTGGAAGAAAATTTTGAGTTCAGTTCTCTTCACAAGAAAAAACTACATGCCAAAGAAATGACAACTCATTTAAGTGTCAAAACCACTTGTTATTCTTTCTACTTCATTATGGGAGTCTGTGTGACTTATGAGAGTTGTGTGTTCGATTCGCTTTAATTAAGTTGTTGAAACTATTTATATGAAATTATACTGATAACCTGCGACTGATAAATCTAATCAGTTTAAATATTTTTCGTTATAAAATTATATGAAATTCTTATCTTCTCAACTTTATATATGTTTTAAGCTAGTTATGGTTAACATCAGAAAGCCATAAGGAAGTTCTAAACATATAACGGCATAAAAAATGCTAAACAAATATTTTTAAATGCAGAAGAGCTTGCTAAAAGCTTCATTACTTAAAAAAATACAATAATAAACAAAATTTATAACATAATAAAATTCGATGTATGGCACTTTAGAATTCGCTATATATAGGCCTATAGTAATTCATTCTAAATATATAAAAGAATATTTTGTATAACAATGCTTTCATATGCTATTATTGTCATAAATTGAATATAAAGTCAAAACAAACGCATATTCGTACCATAAGCTTGGTCTCCACAGGCTTCCAGCCACAAATTGAGCAGCTACAAATATTTCTATATGTCAATACGAAGAGCTTATAATTAATGTGGACAGCGCTAATTTGGCTTTACAAATTTACAATTTGTGAAATGAAATTAATATCTCAAATGCCGATTTAATATACCGGATTTGGACGAATATGGAGTGCCTAAGCCAGTTTATGGTGTTTGTTGTATTCTACACGTATTTATATACAATTTGAATTAGGTAATCTAAGCAGCCTTTCAATTATATTGATTATTTGTTTATTGACAAATAAATTTTAGCTATAGAGCAACAACAACAATTGAGCAGATTTGTGGGCAGTGAATGGAAGGTAACTAAATAAATCGCTGATGCAAAGAACTTTCAAAAATGCTAAACGGAAAATACAGCAGATTAATATTGAATGAAAGGAAACCTATTTGAAGTCGAAAAAATTGAAAGATGAGCAAATTTGCGGATGTGTGGATGATAATGATAGACAGAAAGACTGCGAAGCTGATTATGCTTTTGTTGTGGTTTGTTTTTTTTAAATCAGTTGCTGGAATATTAAAATATTAGACAGAAAGACAGACATTGTTTGGGTTGATAAATGAGCGTAACAATCAATTTTGCAGAAGAATAGAATGTGTTTGAAAAAAAGTTAAAATAAAAAACGCAGACAAAAAAGAAATAAATCGCAAAGATATGACAGCGACTGCAAACAATTGGAAGCGATCAACAGCTGGTTAGGTTTTTTGAAAATGCTAACAGCTAGCTAAAAATAAATTTGAAAAAAAATATTCGAAAAGCAGTTACAGTATAGAACGACGTTTGACCATTTCCTTAAGCCAAAAGAAGCTAGACAAAAGAAGCAGCAGTCAAAAGGAAGCCAACAAAATTAGAAGGCGATTAAATAACAAATAACCAATCAAATCAGAGTCATAAATAATGACAGCGATAGTGACGAGAGTTGGCGTGATGGACAGCAATGGAATATTACGTGAAAAAAAACACAAACACAATAAAAACATTAACACTAATAATCATATAGAATAACAGATGCAATTACCGCACAGCAGAGCTGTCACGATCGGCGCAGGCAAAAAAGCGCATGCGCTGATCAGTACGATTTCAAGTAGGTGTCGGTTGCACACACATAAAATATGCAAACATATGAACACACAATTATAGCGATCTACCTGCATTTCATTGCTGCTCTTGACTAGCAGTCGCTCATAAATTGATTATCTTAATTAATTTTGTTGTATTAAAATTCCATAGAATTATCGCCATATAAAGTATGTACGTCGGCGCTGTCAACTCGTTGAACACACATCAACACACATACAGCTGAATGTGTAGAGAAATTTTTAATTGAAAAATAATTACAATAGAATTGCATTCGAAAAAATAATAAAATATTAAATTAAAATCACAGCTGTTTAGCATTCTAAGTGAGTGATCGGCGCTGAATGTTTTTATATATCTATTTGTTGGTGTGTGTGCGCCTGTGTAGGGATGATCATTGTGCTTATTAAATGACAGAGAGTTAATGAATAATGATTTATTGATTATTAATAGCGGTATTTGTAATTGCTTGCGAGCAACCATGTAATTGTAATTGCTTTGCTTTTGCTAATCAGAAATGAATGTCTACGCTCAAGAATCTCTAAATTATGTATGCGGATTAAGTTATTTTCAATCAGATAAGCTGACGATAGAGTTGTAACGATCGCTCGTGGTTGTCTTGAGAGATTAATTGTTTGAAAATGTATACAATTTCTTTTTATTTTTTTTTAAATATTATATTATTTAGCAAAAGATATGCTTTTAATATTTTATTGTTGTCTAATTAAACCAAAAGTTTTAAATATATTTAAACTAAATTTTTTATGTAAGAAAATAATAATAATTTGCTTTCAATAACCCATCGAGTTCAGGTTTTTATTATAATTTCCCCTAAACTTGTCTACACACCTATAAAAAATTAAAAAAAAAATCTATATAATAATAAAAACCTGAAATAATAATAAGAAGCCGATACATATTAAAACAAATATTTTTTTTTGCTTCTAAAACTAAAAAATTCTACCAAAAGGATTTTAACACGTTGGCTGTAAGTGTATCACCGGTGATCACGACAAAAAACTATCCTCAATTTATCACCGGTCATATACGCCTAGGCCAAAGTGCAACATATATTTTTTGGTTTGCCACCTGAGAGTAAATTTTTGTCGTGATCACCGGTAATACACTGGCAGCCTAGCCGAGAAAAAACGCTATGTGCAAATTTTACCTTTCTTGTAATCTTCATAGAACGATTTATTCAGTGAATGTTTGAATAATCATAAAAGACCAGATATTACTAAAAAATTATTTCTTGTCACATTCTAATAATTTTTTATAGAAATATTTAATACTTGGTATATAAAACAGATTTTTTTTTTCAAAACTTCTCATGTGACTTGACTGAAAATGTGTACATCAGTGGACTGTCGTACCGCGTACCCAAAAGAGCAGTCTGCATGTTGGCTGATGTGTAATTTTAAGGTCTGTATTTTTAAAACTACAGTAGAAACCAGTGGATTAAAGTCAGTTCAGCGCAAATTTTATTAAAAAAATTATGGAGATTTGTTTAACGCTGTTTTTTGCGTTTTAGGATTAATTTTTGATGTTTATGTTTACAAAAAAGTTCCGCTAAATGATGCTGTGGTGAAATTTTTGGTAATTTTGGTTGTTTCCTATTTTTTTCTCCTTTTCATCAGTCCTCGAAACAATTTTTGGAATGGACTTCATCTCCTTCACTTGTTGACTTGTTTGCATGCCAAACTCATAAACCCATGTTTCATCGGCAGTTATAATGCTCTCCATAAATGTGTGATCGGGATTCGCACAATCAAGCAAAAATAGACCTGTTTACGGTACTCTTTTTGAAAAAGTCAGCTTTATCGTGACGAGTCGAGAAAGAACGCGTTTTATACCCAAAATATCCAACAAAATCTGTCGAATGGATTCGCGAGAGGTGTCAAGCTCTCATTCCATCTCTCTAATACTTGCCAGACGATTTTCAAGCACCATATTCTTCACTTTCTTAATATTTTTATCAGTTTACTCGATATAATATAGAAATAATTATAATTCCCTCTGTCTCAACTCAGCTTCAAACATATATATATTTATAACACATATCTTTCTGGCCCAAATACTTCAAATTTCTTTTCATATACTAATATGTATAATGGAAATATTCTAAAGCTAATCACCAAAGCTCGGAATCAAACGTTGCTAAAAATGGTAAAATCCCCTACAACAAATAATTAGGATTTTATGTTTGAATTTGCATATTAAAAAAAAAAAACATAATTTGTTTGATATTTATGACCCTGCCAGTCATCTGGCATTCAGAAAGGAGTTTAGTAGGCATCCGGATCTCAACAGTGGGTTGAAGTTTAGCAATTGATATGCAATGAGCTAATGACCGATAAGGGCTTGGCGAGGCGTGACAAAGAGATTATGTTCTGGGTAGATAATAAATCTGAATTAAAGTTTGTTTCTTTAGAAGCGAACAATGACACACACACTAATACTAATATGCAGAACTGTCGCCTACATAATATTATAATTATTTGTAGGTTGAATACCTACTAACGAATGCAACATAGATATTGTAATCTGGCATAATATTCGTATATTTGAAGGCATTTAAAGCAGTATTATTAGTAGGCAGAGTTGCCATGTAGCTTTAAAATGGTAAATTATTTAAGTCATGCTTTTTTTTAACAATTGATTACCAAAAATCTGTAGTTTCGAAACATTTTAGGCCAAATGTCACACCTAAGATGGCATATATGTAAGCAGGGTTGCCATGTTTGTGTATGCATATTATACATTATGAATTTGTAAATATGTTTTTTTTAGATTTCATTAAAATGTACCTTTAAAAAATTATTTTTAAAATGCGCATACAAATATATTGCAGAGTAGAGTTGCCATGTGATTAGAATATATAAAATAATGTGAAGTAAAGCAAAAAATCGTAAGTTATGTGCGCTTTAAGTACTATTAAGAAGTTTTGAATAGCTGCAAATGCATATAAGTGAGGATAAATCTTTATTTTTCGTTAGGGCTGCCACTTAGCTAAAATAATAAAAAAAAAAAATAATATTTAAACTACAAAAAACACAAATTGACGTTATATTAAAGATAAATTTGAAAATTATTATTTGTTTATGTTTACGTGTATTATTTATGTTTACATATTTAAACAGGGTTGCCATATATTTTTAATAAATTTTATATTTAAAAGCTGAAAATCGCAAACTGATTTTACAATAAAGATAAATTTACAGATTTAAATGTATTATTAATATTTGCATACTTAAACAGGGTTGCCATATATATTTAAATTAATTTAATAAGGTTAGTGTCAAGTACTATAATATACCTGTGTATATAAATAAATATATGAGCATTATTTAAATATGAAAATTTTGAGCCTGTAACATTTCAGCTTCTCCTTTTCATTATATTCAGGTTAGGTAAACGAAGCTTAAAAAAAACCAAAATTTGTAAAAAAGAAAGTTAGAAATGATTGCATTATTTCACTACGCAGTCGTTAAATATTTACAATACGTACACGTAGCGCACAAAAATTAAGTTTAAACATTTTTATTTTATTTATTTTCAACTTTTTTTTAATGTTATTAAATGCCACTTTCCTTCTAGGGATCATTAGTAATTCAACAATGTCACGTTTTTGTGTACCGTAAAGGTGTTAAATTCAGACATATTACAGATTTATTTGTGGAGTTAATAACTTAAGTCACAAATTTATCAACCCGCCCTCGTATGCACATATATTTTTACATGTAGTCTCGTACAAAGCTAGAGACGTCAAGAAGTCGCAGCAAATGGTTATACAAAGAGCGCTGCTTTGACATTTTGCTAATATATTTATGTAAGTATAGCTACATATGTTTGTAAATTAATATGTATGTATATGTGTATGTGTCAATTTTTATTTTATATTTTTTTTGATGAATTTAAATGAATTTTTGCTTGAACGCTTGGCTATCAAATATATTGCCTATTAGCTGGTTTATTTTCGTTAGCGGTGTGTGCATTGATTCTCTATACCAAATATGCACACATATGTATAATATACATACATTGTATATGTATATATTCATATGTTTGTAAATGTGTATAAATATATGCAAATGCATATGAGTGGCCTGCTACAGGTTAAGCACAGAGTTTAATTAAGTTTGTTTATTTTTGTCATCATTTTGATAATTTTGTATTTTGTATTATTTTTTTTTAAATTTATTTTTTAATTTTTTGCTTTTTTATTAATATTTTTTTTTTATTATTTTATTGTTTTTTGTTATTTTTTCGTATTTAAATTTTTTGATTCCTTTTTTTAATACATCCCATAAACTTTTTAAAAATTTAAAACTTTTTATTTTCTGTTCCATCAACTTCTGGTTTGTTTAACTCGCAAATCCGTGTTTGCTCTGCTTTATTCGTGTTTTTTTCGTTTTCAAGTTAATTTTTGCTCGCTTTATGTTTCATTTTTTACTTCTTTACTGCTTCGTGCTAATTTGTGAATCATGCATTTGATCGTTTTTGTTCAAGTTTAGCTTAGATTTTAGCTAATTTTTATTGTTATTATTTGGATTATGACTTTCTTGATCGTATACTTGTATGTATATGCGTATGTGTGTGGGTGTTTGATATAGTTTTATAGTATTTGCTTTTATTTTTTATAATTTATGCTACAAAATTGAGTGTTTTTTCTATATCTTCGCTTTACTGTTAAATCATTTTTAATTCATGCGAGTGCTCTATTTGAAATGAGGAAGAGATAGCGAAGTAAATTAGAGTTGGTTGGACAATAAAAAGTTTGAATTGAAATAAACAGAAAAACATGAAATAAAATTATAAAATAAAAAAGCAAAAAATTAAAAAAAAGTATATATAAACCAATGAATTTAGGAAAAGAAAAAAAAATTATTTTAATTTTTTTTATTTTTATGCTAGTTTTTTATTTTTATCTTTTTTCATTTCTAATTTAATTTTGGTTTTTTATTTTAATGATCTATTTGGATGGCAAAGGAGACCAGAAGTGAAAATAAGGAAACTAAATTAAAAACAAATAATATTTAAACATTTTTTTAATTAATTTTATTATTTTTAATGCTAAATATTTATTTTTTCCTTTCTAATTTGATATTTTTTTTTTAATTTTAACGCTCTATTTGAATGGAAAAAGGGAACAGAAATGAAAATAATGTAATTATAAACAAAAAAACACAAAAAAAAAATTGAAGTAAAACACCAAAAATATAAAAAAATATTAAATTAAAAATGTAAATTATGTAAAAACTGTAAAAAAATTAAAATATTATAAAAAGTGTAAAAATATATTAAATTAAATAATTTTCTTATTTTAATTTAAATTGTTTTTTAATTTTTTTTACTCGTTTTTGTATTATTATTTTAGTTATATTTTTTATGTTTTTTTTATCTTTTTTCGTTCTGTTCGTTTCGTTTTGCCCTTAGTTTAATTTTTTTTGTTTTTTCTCTGTAATAAAAACAGATTTCCAATTATGTTTCTTCAAGAACAAAAAAAAAGACAGAATTGATATAAAAAAAAAATTAATTACATAAAAAAATAAAATACTATAAAAAGCATAATTAATATATTCAATTAAAAAATTTTTTGAGTCGTTTTTAATATTTTGTTTTTTAATTTTTTTATTCTTTATTTTTATAATTTTTGATGTATTTTGTATAATAGAAACATATGTCCAATCGTATTTTTTCAAATATAAAAAATAAAAGAGTATTGAAACCCAAAAATATAAATAAAAAAAATCAAAGAAATTACCCAAAATTCAAAAATAATCAAATATAATGAGATTCACATGCTGGCAAGATGCCGCAGTGAACAGAAGCAGCAGAAAGAGCTGAGGAAAGAAGACACAGCAACCTCAGTGTTAGCCCATATTGTCGCCAAGCGGCTGAGCTGCGCTGAAAAATAGTGTCACCTACATAACAGAAGCATGAATAATACATATCTACAACTTTATACACGCACACACTTGCAATTTAATGTAAGCATATTTTTAGTGCGTTTGTATGTGTGTAAACACATGTTTTTTACAATAAAAACGCAAGCAAGCAACCTGTCGATTAGATAACGCGCACCGCAATGTCTAACTCAGCAAGCGGCGCATCAGCGTTCACAAAATGTTACATTCATGTATGTATCTTTGTGCTTAGTTACATTTCGCAGCATTTCTTTGCGACTGACACCAGTTTAAGTGACGTCTCAATGCGTCGGTGGCTGCGACTGCGCACAACAATAAAGCATAAAGTTTGATACTCATACACACGCATACATTCATACATATACTTTTAGATGTGAGTATATGTAATTATTTATACTTGCCTGCCAACAATTGTGGGAGTTTTTTGTTGTTATTGTGCTTTTCGCCGGTGGCAGTAGTTTGCGAGTTTAACGTCGCATGCCCTTCTTCTTCTTCATATTAACAAAGAAATTCAACTTTTGTTATTACTTTTGTATAATTTCTTTTATATTCCCTTTTAATTTATTTATATTTTGTTAGAGCAAGCAAACATATTTTAAAAAAATACGATAAAAATTGTGTCAACGTGATTTCGTAATTTCAACATAAACGCATACATACATACATATATACAAACGAACATCTTTTTTATGAATGAAATATAGCTGGATGCAGGTTTTAACTATAAATAAAAAGATATTGGTTACAAAATTTGCAGGGCTTAACTCAGCCACATATATCGAATATTTTGAAAAAATTTCTGGTTTTTCATGTAAGAAATGTGGGTGTATTTCAATGGCATCATAATCAATTTTAAGTGTTGAGGCAAATGCTTTTTAAGCCGGTAAGACGGAAGTTTCATGGCGAATTTAACATAAATAAATATTATTAATTTTAGCTGTCTTTAGTTCGTCAAACCGTGGAGAGTGGCGAATAGAATAAATGGTTGTTATAAATCACAAAGACTCGCCTAAGGTATCACTTACTTACTTTTATGAGATTTTCACATACTCACTTGAATTGCATGCTAGTGTATCTACTTTATTGTTTCATTCACATGCAAAGTTTTAACACAAGAACGCAAAGCTCGAACATGCCAAACAAAGAAGTGGCGAAGCGAAGATGCCTCTTGTTACTTATAGCAAAAATGTAGAATAATAAGCTAGTGAGAGATGAACTGCTGACTTTATATATAATTTAAAGCCGATCTAAAGCACATGTACTAAGTTTCATTTTCTTAGGTTATGATACTGAGAGTCATGTACTTATTGCCTCCTCATAACTATTTGGATCCTCATTCAAATTCAACTGGGTAACGAGTAATATAGGCATCGAAAAGGCAGATGAGCTGGTGCAATTTTACATTTGTAATACCGAACATACCACACAGGGTTGTGTTGATATTATATCGGTATTCTGCTTGAGACGATTGTCTCATGTCTCTAATTGTCACAATCTTAATTTAATGACTCTGTTAGTCAGGAGTCTCATTTTGGTATTCTGGCAGATACAGTATACTACTATACAATATACTACTACACTGTATCTGCTAGAATACCAAAATGAGACTCCTGACTAACAGAGTCACTAAATTACTGTAGTCACTATTAGAGACATGAGACAATCGTCTCAAGCAGAATACCGATATAAGACTGATTAGAACATTTCTATGAGTTCTTATAGGAAAATAACATTGTAAAGGTGAACACACGGAACCTACCTCTAAGATCTCATATTAAAAAAATTGGTAAAAGGCATTTGGCGAAATGCAGAACATGCACGGAAGATTTTGAGTTGCTGAAACATCGTCTTTGCGAATGTCCAGTCTGCAATTGGTGAATACTGAATTTCTTCTATTGCTCTCAACATTTCAACTTAAAATAAATTGGGTGGCTGAGGTAGAAAAAAACTGGTATTTCACCAAATCCTTGAAGTTGCTGGATTAAGCTTAATTGGTTACCACTCGAGAGCACAATGAGTCTAATAATGCAGTTTGGTGCTTCTGCGCTACTCTTTTAAACCAATCAACACTCATTTTTGAGGTTAAGGGAGCAAAAATTGGTATTAGAAGTCGAAAATTAGTAAAAGTTAGCACAAGATAAGATATTATTGAATATAAATTGTTTAAGATTAAAAAAAATTGAATAGAAGCGGAACAATATCTTAGAAAGAACATTCATTTCAGCATCAGAATACAGAAGTGAACTTCAAACAGACTTGAATGGAATAACTTTTTAAGAAAGTGGTAAAAGATAATTATTCTCAGTTAAAGCTACTTAGTTTCAGAAGAGCGTTTTTCTTCCACTATCTGGTACCATCGCTTCCATTGAATCTTAACTCTCCCCATTAAAATTTTTGAGACATTAAATTCAATTTTTGATCAGATCAACAAACTGGTAGATCATTGAACGAACAAGCAGGAAAATTAGTGATCGATTTATTTGTCTCAGAGCAGTTACTCAAGTAAATTGGAAAATAGTTTTTTGAGAAAAACGGATTTATATATGAACTGAGGCAGCCGATTGAACTAAGCGGATACAATTGAAATGGCTGTAACTCAAAATATATTCGAAATATCGATTAAAAATTCACGAATGTTATTTTTAAAAGTATAAGCTATCGAAATATGAAGACAATATTAAATTTGCCGCTTGTCAAATTTTATAACTTTTCTCATTATATCATTCATTAGAATCGGCTCTTTTTTGTGGATACGAGTATACTTGTTTCCATATATGAATTCATAAATTCATGAACTCAAACGATCGCTCCCGGAAAACTGTTTTGAGGCAAATAATGACGTGAATCGCTACGCATATTGAATGCTATTCCGAAAATTGACCTTAACAACTGTTTCGCCGGGTAAAAAAAAACTTTGGCACAAGTATATTGGGGATAAAATGGGTTACTTTAAAGGGGATGACATAGGTTTCTTCTTCTTTACTGGCGTAGACACCGCTTACGGGATTATAACCGAGTCAACAACAGCAGGCTGTTTTTTCCTTTTCATTGGGGGTGTTTTTTTTACGTGGCGTTCCCAAACCCAGCGCACAACCCTATGCAGGGGATGTTTCGCCTTCTCACTTTAGCCAAGAGGATACTTGGTCAAAGATAAGAAGTTGTGAGCTGCTTGAGTCATATGTAAAAGAATCGTTTCTGGCCACTCCCAAGTGAATGGCGATCAGAGAACTTTCCTCACTTGCGTGAACTTCTGCACATGACTCCATCCTCTAGGTTTAGAAGAATAAATTAAGAATTTTTAAATTATGAACAAAGTCTTACTATCTTTTGCTCATAATGTTATTATAGCTTTTGTATTTTAGAGTACTCAGTGTTGCATTGAACTAGTTTAGGACTCGATGAACAGAATAACAAGTGCTGAAATAACATAAACAGCTGATCCAAGTATTGACAAGTCATGCTGGTATGATATGAAAATTAACATTACGTTACTCAGGTTTGAGTAGGTTTTGAAAACTATTGAACACTATGTATATAGACCATAATATAAAGGAATGCTAACAATTTACTTGTTAAATATATTTGTTGGATAATTATTTATATATTTTTTTAGAAATATTTTTAACAGTCATTCAAAAACACTTACCTTTTTCTCCTTTCTTAGTTCGCCGCTTTCCGGAAGTTAACTTCTTATAAAATGTTATTATTTATTTATCGTTGCACACAAATATTATAATTTTTTAACACTGAATCAGAATCGTAATCTGATTGAAAATAAGTTTTTTCTTTTATTTTACTTTGCACTTATGTAATTGCAGGTTGAGGCACACACACACACAGAATTCTTTCCGTTCCTTGGAGAGAAAGAAAAGAAATTAAGGAAATGGTGTTAAATTTTTTGAAGTAAAAATAATAATTATATTAACTACAAAAAGGCATGCACAGATATAAAGAAAAATCCGAAAATATTCAGTTTTTATAAAACTAAAAATATTTTTTCATTTTAATTAAATTTTTTGAGTTTTGGTTTGAAGCAAATCCATTAAGAACTATTTTTTTCGGAATTTCGATTAAAACGTTTTATTGGAGTATCTATATATTTTCTTAAATATTTTTTTTTTTTGAATTTTTCATAACGGTTGTTTTTCAAAAACGTGAAATTTTCAGTAGTTTATAAAAATATTTCAATTAACAACAACAACAACAAAATCAAAAACTCCAAAACTAATGAATAGCTTCTGCTCTTTACGAAAATATGAATCGCAGAAGAAAACATAACAACAAATACGCCAAAATACAGCGCAAAGCGTCCAGTAAAAAATTCGAAAACTTCGAAAAATGCAACGAACACGCATGCGATAACTAGGGGCAAAGCAGAAAAGTAAGTAAATAAAATTCATACGCCAAAGGCAGAGGACGAGCATATTCAATAATGCAAACAGCAGCAACAACAATAACGCCAAAAATATTAACGCAAGCAACAAAAACGGCAGCCAGACGGCCGTGACTGCGATGGACAACTGAGCCGGTGGCAGCGGCAACAACTACAACCACAGCAATAAAAACAACAACAAATGGCCGCAAGCTTTTGGCGTTTTGTTGGTCTGTGAGCTGACCGCTTCAGTGGTGTTTATCAGCGCGCACGGCGTCGCCGCTGCCACTGCTGTCGGCTGCGGCTGATCTTATGCAATTCTTTTTGCGATCTCCGCTTTGCTCATTGCCTCCACCAACTGTTGGCGCATGCGTCAAGTCGCTTTTTCAAATTTTTTTATGCGCTTATGAGTTTGCTTTGTGCATGGCTAGCTGAGCAAGCGGTTGGTAGAAGTCGCCGATATTTTTGCAAAGTGCATTTTGATTTTGCGGTAAAAAATGATAATTTCTTTTGTTTGTTTGTTTCGGTTTTTGCGGTTTCATTGCTTTTGCCATTGTTTATTTGCAGAAATTTTCACAATTTTCTATGCTCTCTTAATTGTTGCGCGATTTCCGTCTGCGCATTCGCGTCCACTAAAAGGCATGTTTGTAAAAAGTCGCTTGGCTGCTTTGTGGCGCTGTGCTCCGCTGACCAAGATTCGCGTGCGCATGCGCATGTGCCACTCACTCGCCAAAGTGAAAAGCGCTTGCAACAGTGGAAAATGAGATGAGAAAATAAAATGAATGAAAGAAAAAATGGTGCATTTGGGGGAAACACGATTAAATGCCCAAATTCAAGTTCAATTTCTACTGTGCAAGTTTTGTTTACGAAACAATTAATTATGCTAAAAGAAATTTAAATGGAATTTGCGGTGAAAATTGGAAACTTTTAAGTGTTTTGTGAAAAGTGAAACGAAAAAAATATATATAAATTATATTTAATTGCCTTAAGTTGATTTTTTTCTGCTTGTTAGTCTTGAAAGCAATTGAGAAAATTAAAAAAAATTACAATTGGAAATCTGTAAAATAAAATAAAGTAACGGTTATTGCTACCAATACCCAGCGTTATTGGAAAAATTTTAATAAAAAATTGTAAAAATTCAAAAGCAGATTATTGCAAATTTTTATAAATAAAAAAAAGTTATTCCTATTTTTATACTTTTTTAAAATATAAATATAAAATTTTTTTGCATTTATTTTTAATTTTGATTTTGAATAGAATTATTTTTATTTTCATAATATTATTAAATTTCAATTTTTAATTTTTTGGGTTTTTCATTTATATAGTTTTTATTTATTTACGCTTTATGTTATTGTTTTTGTAGTAGCCAGTATTTTTAAAGATTTTTGATTATATTTTTGCTATTTATTTATTTTTTTTTTCAATTAAAAGAAAATCATTCAAATTGAACACTTTTTGACAATTTTAGTATCTCCAATTTAAAATAAATCAAAATATTTTTTTTTTTATTTTAATAAATAAAATTATTTTTATAAATAAAATAATAGTGAAACTATTTTAATAAAAAATAAAACAGTCCAAAAATTAATATTTTTTTATTAAATTATTTCTTTTTTTAATATCTTATTTTTTCAAGAGTAAATTTTTTTCAATAATCCAAAAAGCAAATTAAAAAAAAAAAATAATAAAAATAAATTAAAAACACCTCAAAAATATAATAATTTAATAAAAAAAAAACATTTTAAGAGTCTTGAAATAAAATAATACGATATATAATTATTCAATTATTACGATAGAAAAATATTTTAATAAAAATTGTATTTAATTATTAATTTTTTATTTTAAAATGTATTACAAATGATTCGAATATAAAAAATATTTCACTATTTTATTTGTGCTGTTCGGAAGTGGATTATTTTAGTTTAAATTAATAAATAAATTTTTTTCCAAAAAAAATTGTTTGTTTTAATTTAATTTGAGTGTTAAAATAAAAATACTATATTTAAGTAATAAATTTTTTTTATTTGTTCTGAAAGAAATTTTGTTTTTACACAATATTTCACGAGAAAATTTGTTTTCAGTTTCGTTACGATTGCAAAAATTTTGTTGTTGTTTTGTTTTTATTATTTCTATAAAATATTTTTTTTTGTTTTTAAAAAATTGTTTTGTTTTTTTTTAATTTTTTTAAGCGAATGGAAATAATTCTTTTTAAGATTGCAATGAATTTCGAAAATTTAAAAAAATAAAAAATAGATATAAAACAAAAAAAAAATAATTATTATTTAATTAAATTTTGCAAACATCTGCTTTTAATTTTTTTCTCAAATTTTTGCACTAAAATTCTATTTCGGTAGTAAAAACCTTTGTATCATTTGAAATTAATAATTTTTTGTTCAAAACTAAATTAAAAAGTTGTAAATATTTAAATTTTGAGATTTTAATTAATTTTTTTTTTTGTTTTTTACATTAATTTATTTTTCCCGGATGGCACAAAAATCCTTTTTTTTATATTCAGTCACTAGTATATTATTTTTCTATTAAGTAATCAACTTCATTTATTTTTAAATTTCAAGTGTTAAATTTTTTTGGTTTTATAATATAAAAAAAAGTATTATTGAAAAAAAAAACGTTTAATACTGAATTGTATTTAAAATAATTTTTTATATAAATTTAATTTTTAATTTATTTTTTTTTATTTCCATTTTAAGCGAGAAAACGTTTCTTGAGGTGTCAACACCAAAAAAAAATTAAGTTGCTCAAAATTTAAGTTAGCCAAATGTATTATATTTTTACTTCAAATTTCAAATTTTTCCCTAAAAAAGTAAAAAAAACAGTTATTTTAATTATGTATATGCGCACAACACATTATTTCAAAACTAAACGCAAATAACTTTATATCATAAAACCTTTATCACGCATGCGCAGTCGATTAAAGACAAAACCTTTTCTAAATGCACACCATATATCACAAACAAACGCATTTCCAATGAATTTTCTACTTTCAGCAAATATTTAACACCGCCAAATTACTGTTTGCTGACAAACAGCTGAAAAAAGTGTTTGCATTTTGTATTTTTACTTATTTCTTTGCTTTTCACCCAGCAATCAACGACGAATTCGCTTGCATTTCCTACATGTCAACAACCAAAAAATGGCAATTTGCCTCTTCCCTTATGCGCTGCGCTTTAGCGTCGTACACTTCACTTTGCACTCTGCACTTTTCGAGCGCATCTTCAACGAAAATGCACTTAAACACTTGGTAAATTGTTGTTTTTGTATTATTTTTCATATGTTGCTGTTTTTGTTTTATTTTTTTATTGTTGTGTTTTTGATTTTTTTTTGTGCTTTCGGAGTGTTTTTTGCCATTCGTTTGTTGTATGTAATTTTGTATTTGTTTTTGTTGTGTTTGTTTACAGCGTTTTTTTCTTTTGTTCGTCGCTCGCTTTGATTTTGGTGTTTTTCTTGCGCTTTTTTGCCTTATTTGCAACACACAAGTTCGCACTTTCGATTTCGTTCACAAGCGCATAACGTTTATCATCTTCTTTATTCGCCTCGTTTTATCGTGGAAATATTTCCTTAACCTTATTTGCTTCAACGCACCAAAAACAAAAAAATATGTAAATTCGTTTCTTTCACTTCGTTTTATTGATTTTAAATTCGTTTCTGACACGCTTTATTATTTTGCTGCTTTATGAAATATTTAGTGAAAAATAATGCGAAAAAAATAATTTGTTTTAAGAAAACCACACGAAAATGCTGAAATTCACCTCAGCGCTCGGCTCCAAGTAGTTTGGCGCTGCCGTTGGAGACTTAGCGCGCAGCCCGTTCACACAGACGTTAAGCGGAGTTGTACTGCCGGATCCGCGTTCGTCGACCCGATCGACACGAACACTGAAAAAGAACTAAACTCACTGCGATCGCCTGACAACGCTGCTCAGCTTCGCTGCCACGACGATGGCGATGGCGATGACGATGACGAAGATCGGCCGAGCACCACCGCCAAATGTGGAAAAATAAAAGAAGCTCCAACTGGCCGTTTTTGTTGTTTGCCATTATTGTTGTTGTTGTGTGCGTTCACAAACTCGCGCGCTTGCTCAGCTGTAAGCTTCGTTTGTTATTGCTGTTGTTGTGTTTTGGCCAACAACATTCGGTTGTGTTTGAAGCGCGTTGCGAAGGTGTTGAGCGCCATGCAAAACCGCGTTAAACAGCTGAGCGTACACACCTGCCTTACTGGCTTTCGTATTGCTGTTGTTGTTGTGCCAACATGTTGCGTTTGGCGGCCAAAGCGCCAGTGTTGCACAAACTTTTCGTCTGCTCACGAATTGTCACTTTACATAATAGTGTTTTTCCAACGTTTGTTGCTGTTGTTTTTGTATTTTCACACGTCACGCTGACTCTGCAATATTTGCCGTCTTCACTTGCTCGGTGCGATCTGCCTTGACGACCTTGACTTCCTTCATCATCTCACATTTAACACTTGTTTGTTTACACACACTTTTTTAGTGTCTTTTTTGTTGCTGTGCTGTTGATAGAAATTTTTACGGAAGCATTACCGGGCGGTTTATCGACACTCATATATTGTTGTTGTTGTTATTGTTGGATTTTTTGTTTGTCTGCTCTTAGTTTCCCATTGGTGCCAACTTCTTAGTTCACCGCTTGTAGGTGATAATAATAGTGCTTTTGTTGGCATATTGTTGTTATTGTTATTGTAGCTGAAGCTATTTGTTAATTGTCGTTTTGTTGTAGCGCAATTCGCATTGGAGCTTAGCATTTTGGCGTTGAGCGGAAAAGTTGGAGCATAACCAAATTATAGGTTATTACTCGGCAAATTTTGTTTGTTGCGATTATTTGGATCAGGTATTCTAGGAAATTTTGCTGTTTTGTGTGCAAGTCATGGGTATATATATACATATATATATACATACATATATATGTATATGCAAAACATACAGTTTAATTGGAAGCGGTCTTTAAAAAGAGCAGTAAGAAGAATGTTGAGATTTGAAGTATGCATTTAATTGGCAATAAACCACCATAAAATAAATGATTACCAGATTCTACCTACATATGTATGACAGTTATTGACAAATAAGGAAGTGATGCTTCGCATGTAACCGAACATTTAGGGATTTGTACTATGTATAGTATAACGCTCTTCTCCCAGCGAAGCCCAAAAGGTGCGATGAACGAGATAAGGAAAGCCTTGAGCCAAACACTATATTTAATAATTAATATTTAAAGCTTGAATTTCCGAAGTGTGCTTCGCTCGACCAAAACGAAAATTAACTGAAAATTCGACTTGATTTTGTTCGAATTTTCGCAGTTGTAGCATTATTTCAGTAAAATTTTTCAGCTTTTGCAGACATCTCAATACAATTTTTTTTATAGAAATGAATCAAGACTTTCTGCGGAGTTCTTCCTCTTCATTGCTGGCGTAGACACCGCTTACGCGATTATAGCCGAGTTAACAACAGCGCGCCAGTCGTTTCTTCTTTTCGCTACGTGGCGCCAATTGGATATTCCAAGCGAAGCCAGGTTCTTTTTGCGGAGTTGGTGGGTGTATTATCGTGGTACAAAAACCAAAAGTTGTAGGCTTATGCTTCCGGCCCCTTTTTACGAATAGCCATACTCAAACTACGCACAACTCCTAAATAGTATTCCTTTTTGAAAGATTTCGATCGAAAGGAATTCAGAGTGCACCACATTTCTGTAATCCAAGAAAACTGTCAAACATAACCTTGATTTTTGACCTGCTTTGATGTCGTTTTTCGTTTTTGGCTAACCTTTGCAAATATATATTCAAGACTCATCGCCAGTAATAATACATTTCATGGCATTCTGTTATTAGGGAAACATTGTTTCACAGATGTTGATGGGACGCTGGTTTTAAAAAAAAATTTAATAATTTGGAACCAACAGTGCTTTCACATTTATTAGGTCTATTCCGACGATGCCCGTAAAATCACTGCCAGCTAATCGTCGATTCTCAATGCACACAAGCCTTTATTTTATTGACGTGTTGA
This sequence comes from Bactrocera dorsalis, assembly GCF_023373825.1. Taxonomy (NCBI): domain Eukaryota; kingdom Metazoa; phylum Arthropoda; class Insecta; order Diptera; family Tephritidae; genus Bactrocera; species Bactrocera dorsalis. Next base: position 75,225,047 of record NC_064305.1, read on the forward strand.
TTATCAGTTGATATGGATGGTAATCCTTGTTGTGATTCGGGCTTTCTCGCGACAAACAATTGTCACCGAAGGCTTTTTCAATATTCTGAACTTTATGTACTTTACAAAGACCAGCGTAGGCTTAACACCAATGATTGTTTTGATGTGACTCACCTAGGAAAAAAAAACAATTCGACAAATGTCTTTCCGAGCGAAATTTAAATTACAAAATCTTATTATTTTTTGGTCACAGTAGTATACACACCAACATAGAATATATTCATATCAAGGGTGTTTTTCATATGAGTAGTTTTAAATTACTCAATACTTTTTTCATAGTAGGTCGTTTTGACCGCTGTTAGATGATAAGTTTGCTCTGCGAGTATTAACCTGATTCAACCCTTTAGGCCGGAACAACGTTTGAATATCGTGCAAATTTATTACCAAAATAATGGTTTAGTTCGACACAATCGTCCACAAGAGCAATTAATTCGATCAACTATAGATCGGTTTCATTGGGTACAAAACCCAATTGTCACAAGAAAGTTTGTAAAGCATTGTTCATCTCAGGCTATAACATTTTCTCATATTTCTGGCAAATTGTGAGTTTTTTCTCAAAAGAACCGCGCCGGATTGTCGACTTGGAAAAAACGATAGAAAGCACGACCAAGAAGCAAAACTTTCTAGGCGCTGAGAAGTTGCTGGTTTCACTCGGTTTAAACAGCTTATATAATATTATACCGCGCTCTTTTGATCCCACTACTTACAGAGCATTACCTTGGCGTCATGGGTAATTGTCATTGGATTGTTCGTAAAGCGTTCATTTTTTACCAACAGACACAATCCGGTATAAAACTGACACAATTCTGATTTTTTTAAGCGTTCAGGCAGCATTTCTGACATGTAATCTCGTTTTTTTTCTGGAGACTCCAGCTCTGAAAGTATTCGACGCTGGAAGGACCAAGTGGAGAAGCACCTGGCTTCGCTTGGAATATCCAATTGGCGTCAAACAGCGAAAAAGAAGAAACGACTGGCGCGCTGTTGTTAACTCGGCTATAATCGCGTAAGCGGTGTCTACGCCTAAGAAGAAGAACATATCGTTTTTCAATGCCTCTTGGCTTTAATGCCCTTGTCTTTGAAAATATCCGTTGGAAAGATTAGGTGGAGAAGGACTTGCCTAAACTTGGAATCTCCAATTGGCGTCAAACAGCGAAAAGGAAGAACGACTGTCACGGCTATAACTGCGTATGCGGCATCTATGCCAATCAAGAAGAAGAAGAAACATTAGCACTGACGGAGGTTTTAAGCACGGTTGAAAAAAAAATGCTCATTACAAGAACTTGATTTCTATCGTTCAGTTTGTATGAAAGCTATATGATATAGAAATCCGATCTGAACTATTTCTTTGGAGATTGGACCATTGCTTTTGACAATAATTCGTGGCGAAATTCGAGAAAATATCTCGTCAAATAAAATGTTTTCTATGCAAGGATTTGATTTTTCTCATTGAATTTGCATGACAGCTATATAAAATATTGATCAAATCTAAACAATACGTAGGGAACTTATGGTATTGTCTGGGGCAGTAATCTATGCCAAATCACGTTAAGATATTTTGTCAAAGAAACAGTTTTTCTATACAAGGACTAGACATTAAACGACTAGTTTGTATGGCAGCTATATGCTATAGTGGTCGATGTAGACGTTTTCGACATGTTGGCAGTTTTTTACGAAGAAAAGAAGGTGTGCAAAATTTCTGCTCGAAGTCCCGAAAACTGAAGGAATGGTTCGCGCATAAACAGCCAGAGAGACCGACATAGCTGCATTAGCCGACATGGCTAAATGAACCGAGCTTGTGAAGCTCATCGTTTATGTATATATCTACCATAATTACCATAGAGTCTCCAATGTTTCCTTCGGGGTGTTACAAACTTCGTGCAAACTTAGATGAGTAGTTCGAGAATGAATATTTCAAATTCTACTACGCTTACTTATCTTCTCTACATTTCACTTTTAATCTTGAATTTATCATGAAAAATTTAGTTTTTGGCAGACAAAATAATGATCTAATTGGCTTAATATGCATTAAATATGCATATGAAGCAAGCGTAATTGCGAGTAAATTTCCAAAAATATCCGTCGCTATTAAATGCGCTCCATAAATATACCGTAAATTCCATTCAATTACAAAGCACATAAATAATGCCACATTTGCTAGAAAAAGCACGCAGGCACACCAAACCGCCACCAGCGAAAGTGTGAGTGCGTGTGTGGTGTAAAAATAGATCATGCTGTTCATTTCGGTTATAAATGTGTGAGTGTGTATAAATTGTAGCCTATAAGTATGCAATGCATTTATGACATTAATTTCCATAATTACACTGTTGGTCAACAATTTAATGTCGCATCATAAACAAATGCATGTGTTGTAAATAAAATTAATGACCGGCTTACAGCAGTTGTTGCTGTTGTTGTTTTATGATTGTTATTGTTTTCATTCGGTTATTATTATTATAATTTTGCGCCAAGTAAATTGTATTGCGCTTACTTGGCCGCCTGTGGACACCATCATTTTTGCATAAATTTGTTCGCCACAGCGGTGGCAACAACAAAACAAACATAACAACAACAGTAGCACAACAAACAGCTGGACATTTTGTGGCAAGCTGTAGATATGTAGCAAGTTGGAGGGGTAGCCCTGCGTGCTGCGGGGCATTGACTTGATGGCGAGAAGAGACCGCAAGTAAAAATAACTCAATTCGAGAAAGCGTTTCAGTTCGAGCAAAAGAGGTCATATTAATTGTGTATGTTCGGCTATGTGTGTGTGTGTGTGTTTGTGTGTAAATATAATTTCAAATAACTCGGCTCTGAGATTGCATTGCCGGCCAAGGACACATACAAACTATGAAATAGACGGAGTGCAGATGGTTTTCTAGCGGCTGTTGGCGTATTTTTGTTGAAGCGGTGTAAAGAGAGAATGAGAAAATGTTAGGATAGGAAATAAAATGTAAGTAATAAACCGCCAACCTTTGAAAAATAGAGTAAATAAACGAAAAAGTCAAAGTAGCACAAAGAAAAGGTTCGAAGTTAGACTTAAATGGCAAGGAATAAATATGAAAAAATATCAAAAAACAAAAACAGCTTAACTGCTTTTGAAAAAAACCTATAATACCCTTCACAGATGCATTTATTATAGGATTTAATGACAAAAACTAATTTTTCTTGATTTTGAGCAATCAGTTTGTATGACAACTATATGTTATAATAGACCGATTTGCACAATATGCTCGCAGATTGTGGCGCTATCATAGGAAATAGTACATGTCAAATTTCGTGAAGATAACTTGCGAAGTAAAAAAGTTTTTCATACAATAACTTGATTTTCATTGGTTGGATTATATGGCAGCCATATGCTATAGTATACCGATTTAAACAATTTCTTCGCAGATTGTACAGTAGCTTTGGAAAACAATGCACTCCAAATTTTGTGAAGATATCTCTTAAAATAAAAAAGTTATTCATACAAGGACTAGATTATGATCGGGTCTTTTATATGGCAGCTTTATCCCATAGTGATCTGATTTCGGCGGTTTCCACCGAGGAGCAGTTTCTTGGTAAAAATAGGGCATGTGCACAATTTCATGTTGATATCTTGAAAACTAAGGGAGTAATTCGCCTATATGCAGACAGATATACCGTTGCAGACAGAATACTCGTATTCACATATCTTTTCAGAATAAGAAACTACAAGCAAAGTAGTGTGAGTGAGCAATAACATGAAGAAATAGATATAAAATCTTGAATCCGAGCTGAATTTAAGGCTAAAATTTATGCGAATCATCCAGCCACACTCACAGATCATCAGGCTAAAGTGTATAAGAAATGATGGCTAAATCTTTCAATACGTAAGCGATTGTATACATACATACACCTCCATGATATAAGTATATACGTATATATATATCTTCCGCAACCATGGTCGCCGCTACGCTCGCAGCTATAAAAGCTCATAAAATTGCGCGACAAAATGCAAAGCCTGCAAAAATCATTAAATTCCGTTTAGCGCCAAAAACTGTGCTACCCAAACATACCGACACGTAAACACACATATACAGTTATACAGCTACCCAAACGTTAGAGTCGTGTGACTTGCGGTCGCTTTGGTGACTGTTTTGCTGGCCGCTTTCGCTGCCGTCTCCTATCCACTGGCAAATTTAATTATAAATAGGCAACAAAGGCAGTTTGCTCACCCTCCATGCCTTGTCCGCTTCGGTATTTCTATTATTTTGACGACCACAATGACATTTGAAGGGTATGGCTGTGGTTGTGTCTGTGTCTGTGGCTGGCAGAGATCAGTCGGCTTACTTTGACTTGCTTCCTGTTTTTCTACGTCTAGTATTTTATTGCCTGCTTTCGCCTTGGAGACGACATTGACAAGGGTCATGGGGTCACAGCGAAAAGAAGAACAACAACAAAAAATATGTAAGAAATAAATAACGGAATACAATAATTGACATAAAGGCGTTGCATAAAAGTAATGAAATAATGGGAAGTGTAACTAAGTCTTAGGAGCTACGCTGCACATGGTACGTATATGGTATATAGGCATGTATTAAATATGTATGGTATATACTTGTATATAGGGTGTATTTTAATCTGTAATATAATTAGGAGGCAGCACCAATATATATTAGATTTATAGGGTTCCTTTGTGTTATTCAATTCCTTACATAATCAACTATAAAGCTCTAAGCTTCCATTACAGTAAAATATTAGAAATACTTAAGTATATAAAAGTTTTGCTATAGCTGAATTTACAGTTCCCAAAAAATTATTATAAATTCGTTAAAAGAATTCTGAGAAACACCAGTTATGTTTAATAAATATGGAAAGACAAACTTCGCGAATACTTAAAGTACGAGGCATGGCAATTAAGTAATGAGACTGATTCCATAAAAACCGTATATTTGAAAATTATTCTACAACTCTGCCATTCCCTTCAAAGTAGTCCCCTTGGGCAGCTATACAGCGATTCCAGCGCGTTTTCCATGCTTCGTAACATTTCTGGAACGCTTCGACTGAGATTACCGCGAGCACCCTCGTCACGGCCGCCTGAATGTCCGAAATCGACTCAAAATAGGTTCCTTTGACCACCGAATTTGTTTTAGGAATCAAAAAATAGTCACAGGGTGACATGTCGGGCGAATAAGGCGGCTGTTGCAACCTCGCGATCTCTTTAGAGGCCAAATTCTGGGACACGCTGAGGGCGGTGTGGCACGGCGCGTTGTTGTGATGAAGGATCCAGTTACGAGCGATGTGTGGGCACACCCTGTTGACTCGTTTTCGCAATCTTTCGAATACTTGGCAATAGTAGACTTGATTCACAGTTTTCCACGGTGGAACGAATTCTTTGTGGACGATTTCACGGTTATCAAAAAAGGCAATAATCATCGTTTTCACCTTCGACTTGCTCATGTGAGCTTTTTTCGGGCGGGGGGCGCGTGGAGACAACCATTGTGAGCTGGGGCACAACTACGATCACTATCACCATACACTCTTACAATTTTAGCGTACGTTTCCGAAGCTGTTTCGCCCAATTTGACTAATCGAGATAGATATAGAGTTATATATATATATAAATGATCAGGATGACGAGAAAAGTTTAAATCCGGTTGACTGTCTGTCTGTCTGTCTGTCCGTCTATTCGTGAAAGCTGTAAGTTGAGTAAAAATTGAGATATCTTAATGAGACTTGGTATGTGAGTTCCTAATAATTTTTTTAAATTTTTCGTATGCCAACTTATGGCCAAAAATTTTTCAAATCCAACCTAAACTGTTCAAGCACCTAGGCACTTAATATCTAGACTCCACTATCTATAGTTGACTTTTCACTGAAAATATCGGCCAATGTATAGGATATATAGTACAATTCAAATTCAAAGAGAATCCCTTCCTGACAATGGTAACTCTGTTTGCTAATAATGGGTTGAATGCCTAAGCATAACAGTGTATCTTTGCGCCGAAAACAGCTAAAATTGGGCGATAATTTGACCGAGTCCTAGGATTTTCGAAAATCCTGCTGAATTTACTACATATGATTGGTGATTGTATGTGAGGTACCTCCATGAGACCCTGTGAACATTTTATTGGTATATGTCATGATAATAGTTAATACATTCCAAATCAATATTACCGGAGCATAAACATGATGCACCAAACCACGAATATCGAAAACAACACTAAACATCACCTTAATTTTCAAGTGGGCTTGGCGTGGTTTTTGGTATCAGCTAGTTTTTTTCCTTCTATTCAGATGATTGTTGGATGTATTTCGTCTATCCAAAGGGAACTGTATACGTCCCTTTTTGAAAAAATTTAGTCTTATCGGCACGAGTCGAGCGAGAACGCGTTTCATACCCAAAATATCTACCAAAATCAGCTCTCTTGTCAACTCTCAAACGCTTCACGGATGATTTTCAAGTTTTTTAATATTTTCATCAGTTGAAGGTCGTCCAGAACGAGATATGTCTTCAGGGACCTCTCGAACGTCTTTGTAACATTCATCGATTTCGCACACGAAATTTGGTTCTAAATACAAAATTTGAGAAAATTTTTTTTGGTCGATATTTTTAACCATTGTAAAATTCAGAATGCTCTCTGAGGTTCAGCGAGTTAAGCAGTGCTGTAAACAAACTGGTTGAGAGATCGCGCTCATATTGGCATAGTAATTCAGGACAGTTCTATCAACTTAGCAAAATAAATTTTTTTGAAATATCATTTACTTAAATTACATTTGTTTACTTATCTGTCAGAATGTATGTACCATTTTTGAACAATTCGCGATGTAAAGGCTAATTTATGCATTTTATAGAAGAGAATAATTTTTTTGGCCTTCTGTGGCATAATCGCCCATAATTTTATGCATAAAAGCACTTTACTACTTTACTGTTTCTTTTTTTTTAATTTTCTAGACCTTAATGCGTCACTGCAGCATTTTTATAACATTAAAATAAGCCACTCAGCTGAAGTAGCCTATAAATAAGTGCTTCTTATAATGCAACCTTACATTCGTTATATTTATAACCGTTTTATAAACGTCTGACATTTTATTTATACTGTTTAAAAATAAGTAAAAGTTTACGTAAAATCAGCTAAATATAACGCACAACATGAAATTTTAATGCATTAAGTGGGAGTATTCGTCAATTAGCTTGCATATCCGATGACGTAGCGCCGGTAAGTATGCAACAAAAAAATGCGAATACTTTGTGAGTGACCTTGGCGCACACACTTATCTTAAATTTCTTATTTGAAAGGGTCATATACTTAGAAATGAATGCATACACATACACATATGCGTTTTCAAGTGCAAAAACACATGCATAGAAAAATACATACATACATAAGTATATTGTATGTGTACCTGAGTGCCAAATAAAAGTGAATGTACGCATTTGTACCAAAGCGACGCGCCACAAAACACACGTCGCACTCCCACACCCTTGCTCGACACTCAATTACTGGTGCGTTTGTATGTGTTCAAGTGTTCATAATTAAGTTTACGTCTTAAGTCGCGACGATTATGTCATCACCTTATTGGCAGGGCTTCCGACTTGAACGCACTCCAGCGCGCTCACATTAGCGAGCGAAGGCAGCAACAGCTTGCGCGGAATTTTCACCAAAAAAAGGAAAGAAAAAGTTGAAGAGAGGGTGTTTGCCATGCACACACACACATACACCACTTTAGACAAAGAAACGCAAATACAAATTTACTGACGAAGGGAGAACTAAGTGGCAGGACACAGGTTGGCGTTGCAGGAACAAATACAGCGAGTGCGATGCTGCCAATTAACGCTCAAATGCGCATATATATATATATATGCATATAAACAATATTTTTAACAGCGACGTTGACCTCAGCGTTGACTTCAGGCAGCGCTGTTTGCTGGCATTTGATGACGTCAGCAAAAAGTGAGTGTATGGAAAATATTTGCGTGTGTATTGGTGAGTATTTGTATTTGTTGTGTGTGAGTTAATCTGAACAAATACGAAAAAAATGTCTGCAAACCCAGCAGAGAAAAATTGTGGAACGTAGGTATAGTAAAACAATTTTTAAGATTTTAAAAATGAGAAATTTTTTTGAAGAATTTTAAATTTTCAAATTTCATAAAATAAAATGAATTTTTTCATTTTTAGAAAATTAAAAAAATATGAAATATTATATCTAATGACAAAAAGAGTGTATTTCTGCTATTGGATGCCCCCAAAATAAACCTAAGTTGGGTCAGTTATAGGACTCCCTTCATCATCTTCATTATTTCCTATGAGCACTATTCTCCTAATATTATTCTATATTTTCATAAAAGTTGGTAAAATATTCATATTAGATGAAATAAGAACGTCCAAAACATAGCTTCAGTACTATATTGTCATTCATTCTCATTATAAATAATGCGGGGGGTCGAAAGTGTCAAAAATAATTTTCAATTCGCAATTCATCATATTTCCTTAGAAGATTTACTGCAAAGAGAGCCTAGCAATCGAGTCTTTCATGGAGGGCAAATTTGAAGGAGAAGGTAATAAAGATATCTGTTGCCTTACACTGTTGTAGAGAAACTCTTGGGAAGAGGTAAGGTCACAGACGACATTTTGGTTTTACGAAACTGTAGTCCAACCAATAATATTTTATTCATTTGCTGGAGGACGCTTGGAAAGTGACGCTCGCTGAAAAGCTGGTTCTCATTGCCATCTTTGGTGTGCTATGAACAACATCACTAATTAAATTGAATCTAATTCTACAAATATAACATATCCATAAGGCTCCAAAACCGCTGTAACACTCAAGGAAGCTGGGTACATGAAAGATTCCAAATTGCGACATTATGAAATTTTCTTGATAACTTAAGTTGCAGATACTACTCATAGCTCTTTCTTTGCTCACATATGCTCACATACTGTCGATTAATATGTGGAGGGGGCGAAACTGCTGGAGAATAGTCTCCGTGAGCGTTTCCGATAGCATCAAGCTACTTTATTAGCCTGTTTAGATGAAATCAAGATAGGAACTGATTGGAAAACGAGTTTGGTATCCATTGTCCTCTTGTGTTCTAGCGCCGGACCTCTAGATTTCGCTGGTAAACAACTAGCCCCAGTACAACTGCGAGACCCTTTTGACGCAGTGTAAATCGCAGGAGATCCACTGAACTAGTTTTCATTAACCTTAAATCAAACTATCAAAGTTGAATGGGGGAAGGTGAGGTGGAAACTTTCTGACATTTTTTTCATCATTGTCCAACTTTTGCAAGACTAAGGTTGAAGCATTTCAATAGTAATATCTTTAGCGAACTAGAAGACAAAACATAAATTGACATTAGACACCAATTTGAGCACTTTGTCGAATTTCAGGAGAATATATATACAGTACCTTCGAGCAAAGCTCGGCTGGGCAAACAACGACTACATGATCCCACTTTTCAACTGGGAAAGAAGATTCAAAATAAGCATAGAAAAAAATGGCTGCCGGAAAGGTATGTTAGCTACGCTTAGGTCTTTGCTATTGAAAAAGCTGCAGAGCTGGCCTCTAATGTACCTGCCGGAAATTCCGAAGTCAACATCTAGGCCAGAAGTGCATATTGGCCAGAAGTGCTTTGGGAAGCATGGCAGCAGTAGAAAGTGTTGCCAAAAGCAAGCAACTTCAAGGGCAATGAAATGACAAAAGTACACAAAATTCTTATTGCCACTCGATTGAAGAGACTGTAGGAATATGATGAGAATGCTAACTGATCACTGTCTGGTGGCGTCATACTCCCGGAGGATGAGGCTGATAGAACGAGAAGACTGCAGGAAATGTCTAGAGCATGGCACCAGGGAAACAATGGAGCGTCTCTTGTGCACTTTTTCCGCATTGGCAAGACTATACTGGAAGAGGTATCGATCTTGAAGCCGCAGAGTCTGTTAAAAATTCGCCTAGCAACTGAACTCCATCTGGTATTGCAAAGCACCAAACTGGTCTATACGTGGCTTATTGGCTTACCAGATTAACCTAACCTAACCTAACCTATATACGTATCACAATAGATCACCGTTCTCAGCTGCTAAAGTGGAAGCCGTTTGTGGAACGATCTTTTAAACTAATCTAACCCCTAAAATAAGTCTTTCAGCGTATTTTCTCATTATTATTAATTTGCTGTCATAAATTTGTCAAAAGTGAAGAAGAAAATTGCGTATTTTACCATCATAGGTTATTACTGAGAGTGGTAGGGGTAATAAAGCTTGCCTACATCAGGCAATGAAAATGTGAAACAATTTTTAATAAATCTGTGTATCTACTTATTGAGCTTGTCAATTTTCCTTCATTAATCCAAACAGATAACACTGTCATACCAACAAGTACAAGTACAAGTGTCAAAATTACAAACAACCAGTTTCGTATATGGGCTGAGTTGAGGAGTATGCGCTCTCCCAATTCAAAATGTTTTGTTCACCTACATAAAGTCATATTGTGTACGTGTCAGCTTGCAGGTATTTTACACAGTGAGTGATGTCATATGTTGTAAATGATAAGCCATTTGATGTAAGACAAATAGTAAGCGGAAGCGAACTCACTTCGCACACTCAATATATTTCAACAAAGAGCGTAACATAGTTTTCTCTTCACTTTGCGCATCTCTCTTAAATCGCTTGTATATATGCTACACACTACACATAAACATATAATTTTTGTGAGCGTTGCATACTTTTTGGCGTTTTGGCTTACACACGTGAAAATATTGCCGATAACTGCTGTAAGAGCATTTCCGCTATTTATAGACAAACATTTGTATGTTTATATGTGTTTATGTGTCGGCGAGTCATTCGTTGCTGAGGACAGCTGGCGAAATGTTGCTGCCTCAGCGGTATTTATGGTGCCACCATATGGAGTGAAAAGTGGCATGATAGCGAAATACGGACCATATGGTTGGTATGGCAAGCGTATTATAGTTAAGCGTGCTAGCAATAAGCATTGTAACATATTTGTACAGCACTTACAAGCAACAAACACACACACCCACACTTACATAAACAAATACATACACAAGTCCACACACTTAAATTTATAAATCGCATTTGCAGCGCAGGAAAGGGTCTCCTCCCATTACATGAAAGCGTTTTCAAAAGGAATTTGTAAAAATTTCTTACACACACATACTGACACACATATGTATATAAGTATAATCGTAGCCTTCCACTTGCATTGTTGTGATTTGCTATTGAGGAAAATAAACAGTTGTTGAACTCACTCAATCATTTCAAGTTTGTCAAATTTATTGTGTAATAAAATCGAATTTCGCGTCAACGCAAATGTAAAATCAAAGGAAACGAACGAAATTGAATCGAGCAAAATATTTCGATATTCTGTTTACTAGCGCTTTGCATTACTCTGAGTTATTGGTGTAAAAGTGCTGCTGCATCGCTTCTTGTATTTTTGAAATATTTTGTAACTTTTGCAATTTTGTATGCATTTTTGTAGTCAGAGAGTGGATAATCAAATAGTATTGATCTGTAATATGCATTACAAAAATAAGTTTCCTTTGAATATAGTTTTATTACTTAACTAATTGCCTAAAATTTTCATAAGCTGATTCCAATGAGCCTTTGGCGGTGGTAGAAGGAGCTTTGATTTAGGGGACTTTTCTAATTATAATTATTTCAAATCCAAAAACAAACAAAACACATTACATATAATGATAGATGAATATAGATAATGAGCGAAGAACTCGTTCAAATTTTGATTCTGAAGGCTGCCTCAAAGAAAAGTAAATTTTTGTGAAAAAGATGATCGAGAAGATCTGCAGGAAATATCTAGAGCAGGGCATTAGGAAAACAATGGAGCATCTCTTGGGCACTTGTTTCGTATTGGCAAGACTACGCTGTAAATATCTGGGGTCCCCACAGTATGATACATTGGAAGAGGTATCGATAGCCAGGCCATAGTTTCTGTTGAAATTCGCGTCAATCGCAGACTTCCTAAAAGATAACTACTCCTCATGGACTTAGCATCTGAACTCCATCTGGTATCCCAAAGGACTAAATCTGGTCCATATGTAGCGCATTGGCCTACCAGACTAGCCTAACATTTATGAAAAATCGGCTACCCCGAAGCTAATACACCCTTCACAGGGGCATTTCTTTTAGTAACTATGTGTTTAAGATACCTCGTCAAATACGAAAGTTTTCCATACAAGAACTTGATTCTGATCGTTCGGTTTATATGGCAGCTATATGCTATAGTGATCCGATTTGAACAAGTTCTTCTGATACTAAGAACAATAACTCATATTTCCATACTCGATCAATACTAGATTCCGATCATTCAGTTCCTATAGCAGCTATATGCTATATTAAGCCGATTTGAACAATTTCTTCGCATATTACATTATTATCTTAGAAAATAACCTGTGCAAACTTTTGTGAAGATACATTGTCAAATGTGAAAGCTTTCCATACAAGAACTTGATTCCGATCGTTCAGTTTGTATGGCAGCTATATGTTATAGTGGTCCGATATCGGCAGTTCCGACAAATGAGCAGCTTCTTGAAGAGAAAAAGACATTTACAAAATTTCGAAACGATAACTTAAAAACTGAGGGACTAGTTCGTATATATACAGACGGATGGACGGACAGACAGACAGACGCACATGGCTAAATCGACTCAACTGAACATACTGATCATTTATATATACATATGTATACTTTATAGGGTCTCCGACGCTTCCTTCACTCTCCATTCCTTCCACTTTTGGATGTATGTATAGAAATTTAACGCCATAAAAGACTTGAATTTATTATATATTTCTAGCGATTTTTGCCGTCATGTATTTTCAACTTTATTTGTGTGTGTTTTGTTGACAATTGTGGTTAGTACTGAGGTCAATGACACCGCATGGTCAGCGGTTAGTGTGACAACTTGTCCACTTGACAATAACAGTGAAATATCAACTTGTGCCACATCACATTGATAATTCCTATATACTGGATACTTTGATGTGGTCCGATGTGCAAAAGCTGAAATGCTTCCTTGTGCTAGCCATATACACACAGATACTTAGAAGCACGTATTTACCGACTTTGACTTTTTCCAGTGAAAACCAACATTGTGCGTTGTTACAGAAAATCTCATATTAACATTACAACAACAAGAACAGGGAATATGTGTTTTTGCTTGTGACCAAGTGTGTAGAAGCTTGTGGCATGTGTGACTGAAGACATGTCTAATGAGATCGTATATTCGCCTCAAGCTATCTCCTCACCACTACAGTCAACAGTTACGATTGCTTTGTAGCATGCTTTTAGGGAAAATTTTGCTTTGCAATGAACATGTACTGATTTTCCAAACAATCGAAGCAATAATCAGATTATATTATTTTGTATAAAGTTTTCGGGATCCCGTTAAATTTCGGGATTATTAAAATTTTAATTCAAATAAGAATAAGATACCAGCATCCGAAATTTCTGGACTACAATGTTAACTTTTTGGATTGATTTTTCTTGATGTTTCTTTTGAATGCATTAAATAAAAAGAAAGTTGAGGGTCCCGAGACCGAAATTTTGAGACAAAAGAAGTTTTCAGATTCCGTAAATTTTCGGGACTGCTAAAACGTGTATTCAAATTTATTGAATCTTATATTAAATATGAAAATTGAGAAATCCGGGATTTGAAAAACAAAATTAAATTGTCGTTATCCCGTAAAATTTCGGTTCTTTTAAGACGTCCTATATTGCAGCTATTTTTTATATTTAATACATTTATTTATAGTATATTAAAAGAAAATGATAATTCATCAATCTCAAGTTTCGGGACTTCAAAATTAAGATTTCGGGATCCCGTAAAATTTCGGGATTATTAAAATTTGTTTTCGAGCTAGTTTTTTTATATTCAACGCACTTATTTATATAAAGTTTTGCGGATCCCGTAAATTTCGGGATTATTAAAATAAGTATTAAATGTGTTTTTTTATTATGAGCTTATATTGTATAAAAATGGCTAAATTTTCGGTACACCAAAATAAAGGTTTCGGTACTATTAAATTTTTATATTTCCTGCATTTCCAGCAGGGTGTCTACACTTGCATATACACATCTATATCTATACACTTGTCTGCATGTGCAGACACTTAGCTTCGTGCCAGCAAAATCTCACAGTAACATGGAAACTGTGGTCAAATATATTTATGCACACTCCCATGCATTCGTTTGTATGTGTGTGTTAAGTCATGAGTTTATGCAGTCGTTTCCGTGTTGTTGTAAACGCTCTCTTGTTTATTTATTTGTTTAGCCAAAAGTAATAAACTTTAATATCCAACACTCATAAGTGAGATTTACGACTTAGATGTGAATAAAGTAAGCAAAATCGGCGGTGATTCGAAAAATATATAAGGCGCGTTCCAAAGTAAACAGGACTTTTTGAATATATTTCTATGTCGACTGTAGCTTTAGAATCTGCTATCTTTATCGATTGTCCAGTGAGAATTTCATGATATTTCATTTATTGGAAGTGAAGTTATTGCGTTAAGTGTCAGTATGTTTGCGTTATCGGTGCGAAAATTATCTTCGAACAAAGAGCCAACATTAAATTTTGTTTCAAAATTGGTAAAACTCTTACCGAAACGTTTCAATTGAGGAAACAAATTTATGGCGATAATTACCTATCCCGTAGCAGAGTGCACGAGTGGTTTAAACGTTTTCAAAGTAGTCCTGAATACATAAATGACGATCAACATGTGGGCCAACCAAAATCCGTGATCACCGGAAATTCCATAGAAACTGTACGTGAATTCATTAAAAATCAGCCGAAATCATCATTGAAATTCATGGAAATGGAATTGAACATCTCCAAAACATCGATTTATCGCATTTTGACCGAACATTTGGGCTTACGAAAGGTGTGTACACGGTTTGTTCCGCACAAATTGACTGACGACCAAAAATTGCTCAGAATCCAACATACGAAGGACCGATTGTGACCAATTTATGGTCGTCATAATCATTCTGTCAGATCAACAATTAAGCATCTAGTAGAAAAATTTGTTCCCGTGCCAGTGAGACAAAGATGTGCCCGTAGTGTCGAGAATATTGCTGAAGCTAGCTCATCAATTAAGGAAGACTCAAATCAGTCTCTCCCATGTTGTTCTCAAGCTTTGGGCACCTCTGCGACGTCGTTGTGGCGAATTTGGCGAAAGGATCTTAGCCTACAACCCTACATCATATGGACACGAGAACTGAAGTCGCTTGACCACCAGAAACGTCGTAGGTTCAAGAACTAGGCTGAGCAACAACTTGAGAATGATCCGGATTTTCAACGAAAAATCATCTTCGGTGATGAGCGTCATTTCTGGCTGAATGGTCAGGCAGCAATCCACACGTACACTAAAGTCACTAATTTATCCTGAAAAAATTACAGTTTAGTGCGGTTTATGGGTCGGCCGAATTGGATGATATGAACCTGGACTATTCATTTTTTTCGTAAAGATATTTTTGGCCCAAATTGGATGATATGAACCTGGACTATATCATATACGTAGCTCTCATATAAACTGAGTGATCACAGTGGAGTCCTTGTATGGAAAACTTTTCTATTTGGCAAGATATCTTTACGAAATTTCGTGGAAATTTTTTTCCGAGGCAACGCTTTAATCTCCTAATATATAATACGGATTGAATCACTATTTCATATAGCTGTCATACAAACTGACTGATAAAAGTAAACCCCTTCTATCGAACCTTTTTATTTGACAAATAACTTCGGTTCCTATAAGAAATGTAGTCGTAAAGGGTATTCTACTCACTGCAGCTTAAGTTAACATTCTTTCTTGTTTTTTACTTTCTTTAATTTAATAACACAGACACAATTTCCCTTAGGACCAACAGGAAGTGATTTTCTTTCATTCTCATTTTTTATTTATTTATTTTTAATACATATTTACTTAACGGAAATTTTTGTTGTTGAAATTTAATCAATAAAAAAGTAGCATCTTTGCACAGCTGTTAAAAATAGAAACACACCACGAAAGGAAGAAGAAAAAGTAAAAACCGGAAAAGTTACACAACCCAAACAATGAGTGATTGGTGGTGAGTGAGGTTGAAAGCAGGTTGCATGATTATGTGTGTGTGTGTGTGTGAATGTATGTGCAAATAAATAAAAGCCACTTGAATGCTTATATGTGCGCACACAACTCCATTTAAACATAGTTTGCCATTTTTGCCTGAAAGTATGCTACACTTTTTCAGCACAGTGAATCTGCAACGCTCACCAAGCCAAGCGCAGTTAGTTAGTTAGTTAGGGATTCAATTGTGTGGAGTTGTAAATTGGCGAATTTTTTCTTTATTTGTTTTTATTGTTGTTTTTATTTGTTTTATGTGTTATTTTTCGACTTGTGTGGTTTGTTGTAAAACAAAGACAGGAAAACAGACTAATTTAATAACAGCAGGCAAAGCAATAAAACACGTGCATGTGTATTTATATATATGTATGTATGTGTTTGAGTATGAAATGAAAAAAAGCTGCACAAAAAGTAAAAATAGCGCAAATATCTTTATACACGCACTCAGTTCGTATTTAACAAGGGTCAACGCTTGAACGCTTCCCACTCAGGCATACGCTGCACAAATGTTGATTTTATTTGGTGCGCTATTTTTATGCCAGTGTAGTGTATTTGCAATTGTACTCATGCACAAATATATATTTATGAATTTACATTTGTATTTTGCGCTATTTATTTGCGCTTCATTGATTATGTATTGTGTGTGAATATTGAAGTGGAAGTTGGCATGAATGCTGCATATGGCCCGAAATAGCTGCGTAAACACACGCTTGTTTGCACGCTTACAAACACAACACACACATATATATATAAATGCACATATTTACATTTCTTACACACGAATTTTCGCATGTTATGCAGCCGCAAATGCATGTTGCGTATACGCCATGGTGCGCTCGCCGCTTGATAGTCAACGGAAGCAGCGCAGGAAATTGAGAAAAAATATAAAACAAAACATTTAAAATATAAAAAAAGAAGAAAACCAAAATTACAAAACAAAAACATTTAAAAAAATAAAAATTGATAAAAAAAATTTCAAAAAAAAATATTTTAAAAAAGGTTTTACAAACCCTGCACCCGAGCTTTATGCGCCCAAAACTGCACATGAAAAATTATAAATGTGCGAAGAAATAAAATAAAACGTTTGCTCGCTTGTAAGCCCACAACCCAAATGCAGCAAGTGCATGCATGTGTTTGTATGAAGCTCAAAAAAAGCGAAAAGTAAGCATACTTTACGTGTGTAAAGCTTTAGATTCCCACAACTCCCTGCTGCATATTCAAATTGTTTTATATTTTTTGTTGCTGCTTTCTCATTTTGCTTGCACAAAATGCCACTATATGCTGCCGTGCGCATCAGTTGGTTAATTCGAGTACATTTTACGGTTGAAAGCAGCAATTATTGCAGTAGTGGCAAGCAGCTTTTTTACTGTTTTGCGCTTTTAGCAGCAAATAAAATGGACGAGGTGAATCATACTCAAAGCAAATGCATCTTTTTGGAGTCATAGGGTAATATTTAAATTTGTATGTGTTTAAATAAAAACTTCAAAAAATTCGTAGAAAAAGTTTGTAAGTGGCTTTTAACATAAAAATTTAATTTAAGATTGAGTGACTTTGAAGAGAGGACAAGGAAACTGCTGAGAGGACAAGGAAACTGCTGGCTTATATAAAAAGATGTGTATACATAAATATGATATGTATGTATAAGTTGTATGAGTATACTGTAAGTTAGTAAATAATAGTTCTTCTATGCATTGCACTCAGCTTGCAAACCAAGTGAAAGATTTAGCTTTTATCTCATATGAGATATAATCAAGGGAATTTAATAATGACAAGAATGTATATTCTTGGATTTAAACGAAAATAGAATATAGAAGAAACAGACTTTGGACATTTCGAAATCCTTAAAACAAAAGCGTGTCTAAGAGAGATAAATATTGCATGGCACTGAAAATGAAAAGGGCTGAAGAGTTTTTGCACAGAGAGATGGAAGCTCAAGGAAAGTGTGGTACGGATGTTTTTTGCAGTGAACTATGGGGAGCAATTTATATATTGCTTCCCAGATGTCAAGAATTGACGAATACTTTGAGCGAGTGAAACATAAAATGAGCTGATAGCAAAGGAGAAGAGCTAGAAACGTCACAAAAGTTACTACATAAAAAAGTATTCATGTAATACTATGCTTACTCAGAAATAATCTAGTAAGTAAGAAATTTAAAGTCTATTCTTAATCTTTAATTTATTTATTTATTATACACCCTGTGAAGATAGTATCGGGAATTTATAATTAAAACGAAAATTTTTTCAATCATCATCATCAATTCCCGATACTTTCTTGACAGGGTGTATACCCCTATCACCTATTCTTAATAATTTATTAATTGCCTGAGTAGATTTGAATATCGTGAAAAATAGCAAACTTCGCAAAATCAACACAGACGTTTCTTAAAACTTTTATGTTTTAGTCCCGAAATTTTGGGATTTTTCAATTGCCCAATTTCAATACCGAAAATTGTTTAAATACGCATTATTTAATCCCGAAATTTCGGGATCTCAATTTTACAGCGTCAAACTCTCGAAAGTTGCGCAAGTATGTAAATTTTTCGATCTCAGAATTTCGGGATTTCATATTTACATTGTTAAAATCCCGAAAGTATTGCAGTATGCAATTTGTGCTGCTTCAATCATGAAATTTCGGGATTGCAATATGGCTGTGTTTCAATTCTTAAATTTGCAAAAATTTGATTTTTTTTTCAATCCCGAAATTTCGGGACTTTTTTCTAAAATCCCAAATTTTTGGCAAATATAAATTCCGAAATTTCGGGATTTTCAATGTACCACGCTTGACCGTGTTAAAATCAAATATTTTATTCTTCTGATTAACTAAGAAGGGTGTTTTAACGATGGTAAACTTGTCCTTTTTAGACAAACCCTAACGAAACATTGATTTAACAGGCTGCATTGGTTAGATCTGTATATTGCTATTTGCTATGTAAGTATTTCAAGAAATATAAACAGATAAAAAAATCCCGAAATTTCGGGATCCCGAACTTGATAAGGCAAAGCTGTCAGAAATTTGGTTATAATTGGCACAGCAAAGCAGAAAAGAAGAAATAGTAAATAATAAATCTAATTTATTTATTTTCTCCTTCCTCCAAGCTCCTCAATTTAAAAACAAGAATTGCAGCTACGTACATATGTATGTACATACATACATATATACTTGTACATACCTAACACAGCTGAAATTTTACTATATTTATATTAATTTACATTGAATTGTCATCATCATCATCAGTAATATACAGAAATACGTTTACAAGATTCTGAGTTTCGGGATCATGAACATTTGATGTCGGGATTTATTTGTATAAAGATTGGTGGAGGTTGCACGGTTAAATAAAACATTGCACAAACTAATGTGAAGTGAATCCCGAAAATTTGAGATGCCGAATAAATCCTAATTACTTTTTAAAAACCATTTTCTTTACATAAAATAAAGTTTCTAAAAATTTGAATTTCAGGACTCAGCAAATCGGAAGTCGGGAATTTTTAAAATTACTATTAATTATTACATAGTATTATAAAAAAATTAAAGTGGATTCCGGATTTTCGGGATCCCGAACTACTAATATTTATCAGGGGACTCTTACTTATATTTAAAATTTCATCAACTTTATGCAAAATTTGGCTTTTAAAAATTTTAATTTCGGGATCCCGAATATCAGAAGTCGGGATTTATAAAAATTTTTGTTAAATAAAATACATATGTATGTATGTGGTATTTCAATAAAATTAAAGTGAATCCCGAATTTTCGGGATACCGTCAAACTAATAATTATCAAATTTTGTATATCAATAAGACTATTTTCGGAATATAAAATCACTACTTCGAGTTATCTTCATTGCCACATCACATTCTGCACTACATGGCCACACGTAATTAAATTTTATGTAACCCCTTTTTATCTTAACTTTAATGAAGAGTCTGTTTTGCGGAAACTGTGATTTATAAGAGCATCACCCAAAAAGTTGCCGGCACTGTATGCAAATATACACGTAAATATTGTGTTGCCTACAAAGCTGCACAAGTGAAACAAGCTGCACAAATAGTCGAACAAACAAGACACATAAAAGAGTTGGGCAAATTTCAACTTTGACTTACCAGCAACACCAACAGCAACAACAACAGAAGTGCCAGCAGCATATACATGCAACAACTATGAAGACAGCAAAGTCGTAGCATGCAAAACATAAACACAACAGTTTCACAAAACAGGCAACCAGCAGCAGCACGACTTTATGTAGTGACAGGAAGAGAAGCAATGGCAGAAAAAGAAGCAGAAGAAGAAGCAGAGCAAGTGAAATTTATGCATTGCAATGTGCTTGAGTTATTATGATGAGCAGCTTCCGCAGCACACGCGCCACTGCCTGCTGAATACTATTAAAAACCTGAAAATAAAAATAAATTTATTTACTATAAGTATGTATGCATGTGTATGTATGTATACTTGTATTTGTAAATAAAATGAAATGATAAAAATGTAATGAAAAAGTTATAATTAAAAAGTCAGCTCGAAAGGATGCACATTTCAGAGTGTTTTTATGTGCTTATATACATATGTACTACATACTTCATAGGTATATATGTATACACAGCATATATGTATGTATGCACTCAACTTATCTGCACAAGCAGCTCAATTTCTGCTGAGCGCAAATACTCATTAAGTATAATTGTTTTTCGTCTTTTTCCTCGTAGTTGAAGTTGAAATTTCATTTTTATTGAAAGCCTTAAGCTGCTCTGCAGAGTTAATGGTGCCTATAAGCGGGTTAATAAAGATATACTTACAGGGCTCTGTAATTATTTTTACATGTATATTTTATTATTGACACTTGATGGACTGTCACAACAGTGTCACTGAAGCCAATAACCCGCATTTGCTTCAATAAAAAATATAATGAGAAAGTAAATATGTATATGATAAGCTCCACTTCAAGTAAAAGTGGAAGGAAAGGTATATTTTTTGAAAACTCATTTTAGTTGAAGGTAAATCAAATGGAAGCAATCGATAATAAATTTAAAAGTTCTTTTGTGTGCGCAATAATATTTTCAAGGAACCATGAAACCCTTACAAGTTCTTCAACTAACGAAAATACGGTTAGTAAGTTAACGATAGGCAAATCTATGTACTTGAACATACATAACTACGCAGTTTTCATAAATTCATCATTCATAGATTTCTGGTGAAGTAGTCGAATTTATGTTTATAAAAATTATTTTTGTAAGACAAGCTCTTGAAAAAAGAGTAATTTTAGAGCTTATTTTAATTCTAAAGTAGCAAATAGTACGTAGAGCAGTTTAAACTATGAGGGAAATGTTATGAGTTCATGATAACTGAATTTTATGAATCATTTGAGAATTGCTTACAACTAATAAATTGACTGAAAAATATAACTGGTTTATATTTAAGGAGCCTAAAAGTATACTCTCAGGAAAATAGTTTATACTATGTAAAGAGACTGTGGCGAATAATAAGATGATAATACTTGTATGTATGCTATATTATCTCGCTGACTAAAATAATTTTGGTGATATCCTTTGACTTTTTCAATTTTAATATTTAGAGAAGAGCAAACAAAATTGGGCGAATGTAGACGCAGAAAGATAGTACTTTAGCTAGTCACTTAACATTTTTAAAGCTCTATTTGGTGTGTCAGAGGAGACGAGCTGCTTCACATAGAAACCTCCAGAAGAGTAACAAAGTGCATATTCCTTCTATAATGGTAAAGTGTCTTACCAAACCATATAAATTTAGCATCTCAAATATTAAAAAGAAAGAAATCATAAATGATCTAATTGAAGAGCTCGGACGTCACCAACTAATGCAAAATTAAACCGATTTGTATAGATGAAAGGCATCTTGCCAAGTAGAACTTTGGAAACAAATATGCTCAATATGTAAAAGTGAAATATATATGAGAGCAACAATATTACGTGGAAAAGGAAACATGTAACTTACATATCAGCAATAAACCTGTGTATGGAGTGAACCAACATTTTGTCTACTCTCGAGTTAGATTATAGAAGATCTCTTAGAGATTTCCTCTTTGCAATGACCAAATGAGAGCACTAGCTCAATTAGGCAAAGGTTAGGCTGTAGATAAGCAGCCAATGAGGAAAAGTTAGACATTTAAAAGGTTTCGCATAAAACAGTATTTTTTTGTATGTAAAATGAAAACATCAAAAGCTTAACAGACTGAATTTGAGACTTCTGAACTTTTGAATATTACGCAAAAAAATCAGGCTTTAGAACACCAACAGGAAAATGCCAACAAAAAATGTGGTTGGTTCGTTATTATATTAAGCCCAGCAAAAAAATTCAATAATTCTACATTAAATTGAAGGCATTAGCTTACATAGCCAATATATCGTAGCTATTTTGAGAGCAATTTTGTATGCTTAGTGTCGCACTTAAAGTAACACTCATCATCGGACAGTCGGTATTTTAAAGCTTTGCTTGAGGCGAATTTTTCACCAGCAAAATCATTTGCCATTGATAGGAAAAGATACTGATCTCTTGTTGTCGGGATGGTACTATAAAATGAATGAATAGCAATTTCCCAACAAAGCTACTGGAGCTTTTGGCGAGTCAATATCGATCGCTGTCCTGATGGAATACAATTCATTTCCTGTTTGCCAAAGCTGGCCGCTCCTAGGTGATTGTTTCCTTCAGCCGGTTAAATATTTGACAGTTCAGATCCAACTTAAGAGTTTCGTCGTAGGGGAGGAGATCATAGCCTAGAATTCCCAGCTCCAGCAAACTCCACTTCAGATATCGAATTATGGTTTTGGCTGCGATTCAGCAGCGATTAGCAGATGGAAATTCCGCTTTTTTGCGTTAACTCGTGTGGTACCCTATACATTGAGTTTCGTTTTGCATAGACCTTTACTAAAATGTTTCCAAATATATTTTTGAGCAAAACTAAGCTCCTGTAAATTAAGCAGTCTGAATATTGCTGCTATGGAACTCGACGATTTCCATTATTTTTTGATATTTTCAACAATTGCCCCTTCCGAGGCATCTTTAACATCACAATTACCAGAACAGAAACAGAATCGATGGGACCAAAATTGCTTGAGATTAGCTGTTAAAGTACCAAGACACTAAAAATAATTTACTGCTTGGCCTCAGTTTTAATTTTGATCGCAGAAAATCAGTGAAATATGACTTATTTGAAGAAGTAATCCCAAATCTCTTTGAAATGTTCTTTTTTTGTTCAAAAACTTTTTTCTACCGTTTAGCGGAATTCAATCGCACTTACACAAGTTGCCTTACCAAAGTTACCTATTGAAAAAAATAATGAACTTTTTTCTATTAAACATTACATCTTAATATAAAAGGTCTACTTTATGGCTTAAGGATGGCCCCTTCCTATTGAATATGTTCTTGACCAATTTTAGGCTAACCTATTCTCCTTCTTCTTTATGAGCGTAGGCACTGCTATGACCTAGCCACATTGCAGTGGTAGATGAGAAGGCTAGTGAAGAAAGTTCTCTGAGCGCCATTCTTTTGGGAGTGACCAGAAACGATTATTTCACATATGGCTCAAGCATCTCACTTTCGGTCTTAGACCAATTATCCTTTGGATAGCTAAAAAAACGTTCGTTTGAAGGCGAACTAAGTGAAAAGGCGAAACATCCCTCCCCAGAGTTAAGCGCCGGGTTTGGGATCCACAATGTAAAAGACACCCCCAATGAATGGAAGGAAACAGCCTATTCTCCTATCTGTGTTTTTTTAATGTATGAAAAATGCTCTTTTATTTTAATCAAGACTATTTAAGTCGCTTTAACTTTTAAATTTTGAATCCAACACAGGTTTACTCTACAATCGGTAAAAATTTCGTCGCACTTGACTTTCAGAAATAAATTCTTTCGAGTCTTGTTTTATTGCTAACGTCACACAAGTGTGGCTAAAATATAAAAAAAATACGTTTAACAATTGAGGAGTGTCGTTATTTTAAATATTTATTACCTGAAATGAACCGTTTGCCATCCAAAGTACTAAAACACAAATAAATTTGGTCAAATCCCCAATTCACCAAAACATGTCGAGGCGGTGGATCACGTTATCAAAGGGAAAAAAAGAGAAAGGATTGTTTCCAGCCATAAGTGGGCAAAATAAAAGGCTTTACTCGCTCAGTTAAGCTCAAGCGTATGCATGTGTGTGTGCATGCGTTTACATGCTGGTGACGATAAGCGAAAACGTCATTAACACAAATCAACATTTGAGCAATAACAACAAAGATAAAAGTGGGCAGCATAAGTGCTCGTTGACAAAAAGCTACGAAAGAGTTCGTGCATAAGTCGCCGTGCTTGTGTGCGAGAGTGCGTTTGTATGTATGAATGTGGCTGTTGTTGCGTCTGTGTGCGCGCACTTTGTTGCCATTTTATGCAAACAAACGCTATAAATACAACAAATACTATTAAAAGCGACGAAAAGCCGATATTGACAAAAAAAACAAACAGCAACAATAATAGCGTACAAATATATACAAGTATTAGTTTGTACGTATATCATGTATATGTACGTATGTATGTATGTATGTATTTTTCCAAGTGCCTGTGCTCATGGAGGAAAGGTTTGTTTACGCGAGTGGGCGGCGTATAGCCGATTTGAACTTTATGCGATTGGACCAACACGGCAAGGCAGAAATCAATGAAAGCAACAAAAGCGTTCGTTTGGGAATTGTTGGGCGATGCTGATATTTTATTACAGTTATGCTGCTTTGTTGAGTTCTTTGTTTGCAGTTTGTTAGCTAAGAGAGTTTAAGCGCCCATTGTATGTTATATAAATAGGCATGGCATAGAATATTATGTAAATAGTGAGACAATAAGTAAACATAGAAATGTATTTTAAACTGAAAATAAATTAAAAGTGTGTGTATGCAGTATAGTCTTTGTCCTTGAACATATATTTTTAGAAGTGAAAAGTTTTAAAGCTTAAAAAAATTTAATAATTTTAATTTTTTCTAATTGGGATCAATTAGGAATAGGGTAAGCTTTGAATACATAAATTATCTACCAATAGGGATGACGTGACCTAACAGTTCGTGGCCATGTTTGTTTACAGATTTGTGTAAAATTTTGTCAGTTGCTCGGTTAGCTTTGCCATTCCATTACGTCACGTTTCACTTTGGTACAACGCTTGAAAAATCACCAAGAATCTTATGCAAATTCAAATTCTCCCGAAAAATTCACATTCATTGAAAAATTATCATCTCAGATTTCTGGCTTTTTTCTTTTCTACTGGCATAGGCACAGGTTACGCGGTTATAGTCGAGTTAATGACAGTTCGCCAGTCGTTTCTTCTTTTCGCTATTTGGCGCCAGTTCGAGATACCAAGTGCATCCAGTGTTTTGTTGGATTTGATCATTGAACTATGTCAATGTCGTCGTATAACTAATACAGCACATCGTTCCATCGACTGCGGCACTTGCCGTTGCCAATTCGCAAAAGGCCATAAATCTTGCGCACAACCTTTCTCTCGAAAACTCGTAACGCCTATCATTGTTGTCATCGTCCATGCTTCAGCACCACATAGCAGGACGGGGATGATGTATGTTTTGTAGGATTTGGCCTTTTTGCGTCGAGAGAGGACTTTACTTCTTAATTGTCTACTGAGTCCAATGTAGCACATGTTGACAAGGATTTCAGCGTTCAACCGTGAGCCAAGTCGCGAGTCCTTATCCACTCTTATCTGGTTTAATGACTTCATCAAAGAACAAAATTATCGCTATTGGGGTGAGTCAAATCCTTGTATGGTTCAGGAAATGCAATTGCATCCCCAAAACTTGACCTTTTGGTGCGGAGTGTGAAATGGCGGCATAATTGGGCTTTATCACTTTTGAAATGAGGAACGAAATACCGTTGCCGCCAATAACGAGCGTTAGAATACGATGTTACAGACATGTTTTGTTCCCGGAACTTCATGAAATTGGCTCAAAAGATCTCTATTTCTAGCAGGTTATGTTTGCTGCCAATTTTGGCGACTAGTTAATTTCGATAAATATTCCATACAAATGGCCACACAATATCGTGTGATTTAGCGCCTATAGATTATTTGCTCTGAAGGTTTGTTAAATCAAAGATTTACGCCAATCAATAGCAATGCCCGAGGAGCTCGAAGACTAAATTTAGTGAATTATAGCAGAAATTCCAATCGAAATACCGCAGTGGGTCATGCTAAAGCTGTTTATGTCAGTCGACCTCAGCCCTTGCGTCGAATTTGTTTTGATGACTTCAATTAACTCAAAACGGTTTCCCCGGAACGGTTCTTTGAGTTACAAGAATAGCCAGAAGTCATACGGAGCTAAATCATGTGAATACGGTGCTTGCTAATAATGATATTTGTTGAGCGTATGGCCAATGTTTAAAACAAATACCTTAAAAGAATTTGTAAAATTCTAAAAACATTACTGAGGTCGTTTGACATAAACAGCTGCTGTAAACACACTGGTACAGATCGAGCTAATTTTTGGCAACAGAGGTACAGTTTTACCAACCTAGGAAAAAAATATACCTGTCTTCCATATAAACGGGTGATGAGAGGGGGAAATGAAAATTCCCGATACTGTCTTGATAAGGTGTATAATATTCTAATTTTCGAATAAAAGTTTCGTAAACTACAAATTGGTCTTCAAATACAAAGCTTTAAGTTGAAAGCTTTCGCTATAAGGCTTTTTTAAAATAAGGAAATTGGTTTTTTTTTTAGAAAATTTTTAGTAGCAACATCTTTTATAAATAAATCTTTAAAAACTACTGAACAAGATTTTGTCATATAATTTTAATGGTTACCCTATCGAAATGGGTTGCCATAGAATTTCAAGATAATATTTAAAAAAAATTCTCCGGCATACATATGAGATTAAAGCATTTTCACAAAAATCTACAGAACGCAATTTTAAACTGCTGTTGCACTTTTGGTTGGTACGGAAAATTTAAGTACCCAAAGGACTCGAAATGTCACGATAGGAAAAGGGAAGTAGCTTTGAATGGGAAGTAAATTATAAAAAAGTAATGCAAACTACTACATGCTCAGCACCATCAACGTGATTATCGTCAACACAATACCAAACTCAACAGCAATTTCAATCGATTTGCAACGTCATCGGTATTGACGCTCGATTGTAGACAAACCGGTCAACATATTCATGCTCCATATACATACATATGTAGATATTAACATCTAACCATCGACTCTCGTAAATTTATTCCCTAACAGCACTTGACATTTTCGTCATAATTTATTTTTTCTTTTTTTTTAATTTTTTTCTTGTGCCGCGAGGACTAAATACGGGCACGGAAACGCGACGCCGAAACAGCGTGTGGCTGCCGTTCCTTACTCCTCCATCTACAAATAATGAGAGTCATTCTTGTGTATGTTTACCTTCAATTTGTGGAGGCTGTTTATTTTCCTTTTAGTCAGAGAATTTAAGCCGTGCAGCTACTTTTAGCTTGAAGAAGTATAACGGATGAAGAATGAAGGATGAGTGACAATGAACTTTTGTTCACCAACTCACTTTATTGTCGAAAATTACTCAGCTGTTTTCTGATTATCTGTGAAGCACAAACTCTCACAAATAATTCTGCTGCCCGCAGAGATTCTCTCCTCTCACATTTCATATAAATTGATTTTCCTTTCTAGGCAAAGGTAAAAGTAATTCATAAAAATTGCACGTGCAAAATTGCATTACTCCGGTGAGTGATCGAATGTTTCAATGATTCCTGCAGCCGCCTTACAAATACACACTCACACTTACGTACAAACTCGGCAGCCTTCACTCGGCCAAGCGACTAGCAATGCTTGCAGCATTGGTGTCAAGAGCGTGTGTGACGTCATCGTTTTTCACTTGTGCATAATGGTGTGTAAGTGTGTCGGTTTGTTTGAAGTGATGACGTTTTGTTAGAGGCAGCCACAGAGAGCCCTTAATAGCAGTCAATTTGGTAGTGAAAGTAAAGAGAAAGTGCTGGAGAGTGTTGTAGCTGCGAGAGTTGAGAGTGTATGGTAGATTGCTCTTTATTAGGAGTGTTGCCCATAAATCGCTTTCAATGTTTTATAATGCTCTACAAGTTTTTTCATTATTCCAGTCGTATTGCTAATTACTTTGGTATAGGAATGACCCACAAAAAGGCAAAGGTCGATAAATCCCGAAAATTCGGGATACCGAAATTGCATCCCAAAAACTTTTTTTTTAACTAGATCTTTTGGTTGTTGTTTTTTAATTTAGTTTAGTAAAAATCCAAAAAAATTTGGGATCCCGAAAAATAATACCGATAATTTATATGTATGTATTTCTAAAAATAGCTTTTGGTGGCTGATAAAAATTAAAAAGTCTCAAATATGTATGTACTATATGACAACATGTGTGCACCCAATTTTCACGCTTATACTATTTGAGTACAGTAAATTCGGGATCCCGAAAAATATTAATTTTTATAACTAAAAATAGTTTTTCTGGGTTTGAGTGTGTATTAAATTTTCAAGCATAAATTTGAGTACAGTAAAAATTCCGAAAATTCGGGATCCCGAAGAAGAATGATTTTTATCCTGAAAAAGAATAATTTTTATTTTTTAAAATAGTTCTTACACGGTTGTTGTTTGTTTCGATTAGTTTAGAAAAATTCTGAAAATTCGGGATCCCGAAAAATAGTTTCGATTATTTATATTTTTTTTAGTTTTTAATACATATGTATGTAGTTCCAAAAAGAAACAAAAATACTTGTGTGTGTGTGGGATCCCGTAGAAGAATAATTTTAATCCTGGAAAATAATAATTTTTATTTTTTAAAATAGTTCTTCCGGGGTTGTCGTTTGTTTCGATTAGTTTAGAAAAGTCCCGACAATTCGGGGTCCCGAAAAAAAGTCTCGATTATTTATATTTTTTTAGTTTTTAATATGTAATTTCAAAAAGAAACAAAAATACTTGTGTGTACTAAATTTTCAAGCTTAAATTTGAATACAATAAAAATCCCGAAAATCCGGGATCCCGAAATTGAGACACGATAATTTTTATTTCTAAAATAATTGATGTTTTTGCTTAAAACAAATTTTAAGCGCTCATAAAAATTTAAATTGAATATAAACATGGCAACATACCCCCGAAAATCCGGGAATCCGGAAGGATTCGAGACACGACAATTTTTATTTCTAAAAATAAGATCTGACTGTTTTTGTTTAAAAAAAAAAGCAAAATTTTAAGCGCTCACAAAAATTAAAACTTAAAAAAATAGAAATATGGCAACACACCATCACTATCACTACTTTCGCTCACACTCTCTCTCTGGAGAAAAGCGCCAAACAGCATTTTCCACCACTTGCTGCACTTTGAAACAGCAAAAGCAAATTGGCAATACTCTCTGTTTGCACGCCACGTGAGCGTAGAACGTTGTGAGTAGTGAAAATCAGGCAAACAACAAGAGAGCAGGTGTGCGCGCTGCTGTGAGGGACGTGGTGGAGGACGTGGTAAACACGACGCTGCCAGCAATGTTGGCCGCAATGAATAAAAGCAAACAGCACAGCGTGAAATGGCTCAGTTTCAGTGGAACTGCCGGCGGTAACGCGTGGAAAACGAGATAAATAAGAAAACCGAAATAAAATAAAATAAGATAATATTTAAATAAGAAAAAATAAGAATATAACAAAAACACAAACACACTGTAACAGCAACAAAAACGAAAAGATAATTTTTTTGTTTGTGTTTTCGCTGATTTGAGCAAAGTGATAAAAAACGCTGACGTATTGGTGGCAGCCAAGAAGTAGCCGTCGCAGCAGCAACAACAACAACCACAATAGCAGTGTGTAGAAAACAAAAATATTTTTGAGAATATTTATAAATACAAATAGAAATGTCTAGTAAATATAAGATTGCTGCGCTTATAAAAATAAAATATTTGAATACAAAAATAAATATGAAATAAATTAAAAGCAAATGAAGTGGTGAGCAGCAGCAGCAGCAAAAAGCAAAAAAGAGTGGGTGACTTTGTTCGAAGCTTTTATCGCTTTCTGTAAATATATCCTATATGTATATATATATATCTATATATTTGAGAAAAATTATTGCAAATAAATTTAAAAAGTGTGTGACAGCGTAAAGTCGGTGCACAGCAGCACAACAAACACAAGCGAAAACAAACAAATAACAAAGAAATTGAAATACAAAAAAAGAAACAAAATAAAAAGCATCAAAAAAATCGAAAAACAAAAACAATAAAAAACTGCAAACGAAAGAATTTATTGCGACAAGAAGTTGGAGTGGGTTGACATTTGTGCGACTGTGTGCGATTGTGTGTGTGTGTGTGCATCAATGTGCCTGTTTACAAACACTCACACATCCAAATAAAACCACCAAAGGGAGACAGCCGTCGGCTGAACAAAGTGTAGTGCATTGTAAGCACTGGCGACGCGGCGTGCGACGCGGCATTGCCTGTGCCTTGCTGATGTGGTGTGCTGAGCTCTGCGGCCCGCTGCTGATGATCTAAGGTGCGCTCTAGTTCTTTCACTTTCCATTTTATTTATTTCTCGTGTTTGTAAGTGTTTCTTTTTGTTGTTTTTCTGCTTTTGATTGATGAGCACAAATTTGATAGCTTTGAGTGGTAAAAGTTTAGGCGCGCAGCGCAGGCTCTGAAGTTATTTTTACAAGCATTTCCTTAAAATAACGAAGGCGAAAAGTTATGCGAATAAAACACATTTCACTTGACATAACTATGAGAGATTGCATTCTGTTAATTGCAAAGTTCAAAGCTTGCCCAGGTTGCACGCGTAGCCAAAGGAATTTTCGTTGCAAGAATTAATGAAATATCGTGCAGGAATTCGATTCGAATTGCTAACTGGATGTTATGAAATATTTGCGAAAAGTTTAGTGGGATATGTGTGAAAATTCTATGGTTAACATTTATGAAGATTTCTTGGTATTGAAAGTTAGCTAGAGCCATAACTTTGAATACTAAGAATATTTGTGTAACCAAATTTGATGAATGAATCTATTAGGAAGAGCGGCTAAGCAATTTTATGAGTTTTTTCGGAATGAATAAGTTATATGTTTGTCTGAATATTTCATTCGGGAAATATTTTTGTGTAGAGTTGTCGGCGGTTTGGAAGACAATCTAGTATTTATTTCAGCACATTTTGTTAGTGAGTTATTCACTGGATAAAAATTTAATGTTTAGAGTGAAATTCAACAATTTTCCCTTACAAGCTTACTATTAAATTTTAATTATTATTAACCTTCCTTTACAAGCTATTAGAAGATTTATAAAAGAACCTTCAAACTTTTATAAAAAAACAGCATTATCAATTATAAACCATTGCAACTTATATGTAATACCATAATATAAATTAGAGGAAATTTATAATCAAACATTATTTTAAATAATTTATACATTGTGTTGGAAGTAAATGAAAAGTAATGGAAAGTACTACATTATCATTTAATACTTTTAAGTATTAAAAATGTATTTTACTGCTTTCGAAAAAAAATGTATATAATCATTATATAACTAATTGATGGTAATGATTGAATTACTAAAAGCTCCCTTTATGTGTTAAATTTTTCTGCTTTCATAAGCCAATCAATTCTTGAAATCGTTATATAATGTAGTAATGTTAACGATTACTTTACTAATTACTTTTTCTCAAGCGTTACAAGCTTTTATTCTACTGTGTTCATAAATCAAAAAGTAATTGTAATCATTATGTAATTAATTGGTAGTAATGATTACATTACAATTATTCTTTCTTATTATTAAAAATTGATTTAATTTTTATTTCATTATTGAAAATAATAATTGCAACGATTGCATGCCAACAAGAAATTTTTTTAATTACTTTTCATTCAAAATAATGCTAATAATTACTTTCTTTAAGTGTTAAAAGCATTTATTTCTCAATTGCCAGACATTAAAAATAAATTTTAATCATTATTTAATTAATTAGTGGTAATGATTACATTACTAATATCTTTTTTGATGTACAAAATTTTATTAACAATAATTGTAATGATTATGTAGTTGATTCATGTAGGTTAATTCCGTTAATTACTGTTCATTGATGATTCAAATGAATATGATTATTCTGTCAATAATTGCGTTCTTTAAAATTTAATAGCGTTATTTTCTGTTTTCATAAATCAAAAGTGAATAGTAATCATTGTATAATTAATTATTGGTAATGATTACATTGCAATTACTGCCTTTAAGTATTCAAAATTAAATTATTTCTTATTTCATTACTAAATTATTTTATTACTGAAAATAATAAACATTACATCATTAATGAATGTTGAAAATTTCCATTAATTATTCTTTAATTACAAATTTATTTGATTATTCAGCAAATAAAAGCATTAACAAATAATTACAATTCATAGTTCCAATTACTATTGACCACAATAAATATTTTCCACCAACATATGTTTACAATATACAAGTAGAAAGACAATTTTATCACCACAACAGTAGCGTCGTAATCTCTTGTTCGTCGGCCTATGCCAATAAATAATTTATGCTTAATTTAGCAATATTTACTTTAGAAGCAACAAATTTCACTTATCTTCAGAGTTTAGCAATTTTGACGTCATTGAATAACAGTAATAATAATTAATATTAATATATTCTAAAATTTTGAAGCACAATAGAATAATTAGAAAAAAAATTAAATTCCGAGATTTTTAAATTAAACTTGAAATTAGTAATCAAAATGAATTTTAAAATTCGATAACCGCAATTATTACTAAATTTATTTCCATAAACAAAGCAGTGATAACCAAATCAGTCAAAAGCCTATACACAAAAATTTTTACGGCTATTGGCCATTACCAAATCATAAGGGATTAAAAATCCAAAATATATATATAATATATATTTTTTTTTATTTAAAAATCTTAATTTTAATAAAAAAATTTTAATTAAAAAAAATAAAAATTAAAAAAATTAAAGATATTTTTAAAAAGATATTTTCAAGATATTTTTAAAAATTAAAAAATATATTATATTATTTTTAATTCAAATTGAGTTAACAAATAAAAACTAATAACTTTCAAATTAAAATCTCATTTAAATATTCTTAACTGAAACAATAATTAAATAAAAATAGGATAAAAAGAGTTCGAATATGTTGATATTTTATTATAAATAAGCCTTCTTTCCTCTGCTTCTCTAAAGATAATCAAAATGGTACCGAAACGTAAAAAAATAAATAATTTTGAATAAAAAACTTGCAGATTAAAAATATATTTTAATCCAGTTTTCGAAGTCAAAAATTAGTATATTTTAATATAATAAACTCTATTTTTTTTCAATTCACTAGTAGGGATTTTAAATTTTAATTTTCGAAATAAGAAAATAAAAAGCAATTTTAACTTCAGTTACTCACTGAACTATTTAATGTACTATTTGCAACTCTGGTCTGCCTACTTTTGGAAGTTCTGAAACTCATTATTTTTTAAGTGTATATAAGACTAGAATTACCGTTACGATATACCGTTTAAAAAATATTTACAGACTATCAAAAATATTTGAAGAGGTTACCAGTAAGCTTTATAATTATAATCTAAATGACAAATAAATTGTCATTAAAGCTCTGGAGCACCTACTATTCAAGATATAAAATACTTATATGCATTTTGATTGTTAAAAGTGACATATAATAAAATCCGCTTATAACTAATTGCTGCTCAAAACTTCAAAGGGTTGTCAAGAAATCAAGAGGTTTTTAGACAAACATTATTGGTGCGACTACCCGGGCGTATACGTTATTCAAGCTATGTAATTATTCAACAACTTTTTTTTATAGTAATGATTATTCGTTTATTGCATATAAATAATAAAATTGTATAAATATGTGCTCAATTTATATATTACGATTTCGAGCGACTTTTTTTAAATTTTATAAACTTAACTTGCGCAGCACTTTATCTCCACACTGTTCTCATATTAATACGAAAATAGACAATATAATAAATTTGAAAGCTGCTAAAATAGGCTGCGCCGCCCCAGAAAGCATCTTGATCGACGCAAAAAGAAAAAAAACATTACCCTTTCTGCCTCATTAAATACTATTTATGCTAATTTATACGCACATGAACAATGCAAAAATTTGCATAAAAGCACACGCACACGCTACACACACATGCGCAATTTATAATTTACAATTTATTTTTTTAATTTTCGAGTGTATTTTG
Organism: Bactrocera dorsalis; assembly: GCF_023373825.1. Lineage (NCBI taxonomy): Eukaryota > Metazoa > Arthropoda > Insecta > Diptera > Tephritidae > Bactrocera > Bactrocera dorsalis. Next base: position 75,259,341 of record NC_064305.1, read on the forward strand.
CTTTTGCATACTATACCGATGCGTATAAACAATGGCCGGTCGACTAATGCGAATGGCATAACCACAACAAGTGACAGAAACAATTTGTATTATCAGCGTTTTTTGTACTGCTATGTATGTGTGTGTGTGTGTGTGGGCGTGTGTGCTTGCGGTTTGTTGCTGCAGTGGCGAATGAACGTCTATCCAACAAACTAACAACAAAACAATGGGCATGTAGACACACGAACAACAACAAAATAGATGTAGGAGTCAGCAGGCACACACACATACGCATACATTCTCACACATAAATATAGCGTCTCACTTGTAGGTGCGCTAAAAATATGAATAAATAGGCAAACAAATGGGTTGACACGCGTCGCAGCGCGACAAAGCGAAATTAGCATTTAATGGTTTCTACGAAAAGCGTACAAGCGCACATAAGCAAGGCGAAAGCGAAAACAAAAACAAAAATAACTCCAAACAAATATAAAAATTTTAACGAGGTGTAATTGGAAAATATCTAGAGGCGTTAAAAGGTTCTAATTAAAAGTTATGATACCGCAGCCGGGAATATTTATATTTTTTGCTTTCGCAGACAGACGAATTTAAGTGGCTGAAACGAGTCTGGACTAATGCCATATTATGCCATTTGTTGGTTGTAAAATTTTGTGGCAGGTAGCTAAATGGTTCTGGTAATGGTTTTCGTATATGCGGTTATTAAATTGTGGTAACTATTAGCTACTAACCGCTAAATTTGGGTTTAGATTTTATAGTAGCTCTTAGGAAAAATCATTGAAAATTAAAAACAAAAACAAAAATTTATATTTTGGTGGACTAATGAATAGGACTATAAATACATATATTACATCATATTAAAATCTTTATAGTGAAAAGTTGTTAATTTTGAACTTTATGTATATCTGAGGCTTACGTATTTTTATAAATTATACTCGAGTATTAGAAACCATACCTACATATACTCACAAAATAAAAATTTTTACGTTTATTTTTTAAAATCGAAAAAAGTATTATCTTCAAATACGCATATCTTTAATATTAATTATTTACTTAAGGTTGCCAAATAAAAATAAATTTATTTATATATTATACAATTTAAAAATATTTTTGACACTTTTATATTTTTTAGACAGGATTGCCAACTTTCAAAAAAACTTTTTATCAAACAGAGTTGCCAACACTTTTCAAATGCATATTTTAAAAAATTCTAAAAATTGCAAATTTTGGATTTTTAGACATGATTGTCAACGGATTTTCAATAAAAACTTTTTATCAAATAGAGTTGCCAACACTTTTCAAATGCATTTAAAAAAAATTATTTAGAAATAGCATATTTTGGATTTTTTAGACAGGATTCTCAACGATTTTTCTATAATAATTTTTATCAAACAGAGTTGCCAATAATTTTCAAATACAAATTTAAAAAAATTTATAAAAAATAGCATATTTTGGATTTTTTAGGCAGCATTGCCAACAATTTTTCGAAAAAAAATTTCTTATACAGAGTTGCCATCCTTTTTCAAATGCAAATTTAAAAGATCACTATTTTTGGATTTTCTAGATAGAATTACCAACGATCTAATAATAAAAAATTGGTTTTAAAAAGAGTTGCCACCTTTTTTCCAATTCAAATTGCAAAAAAAAAATTACAAATAGCTTATTTGGTATCCTTAGACTGATTTATTAATGAAAATTTTGTATCAAACAGTGTTGCCAACAATTTTCATATACAATATAAATTTTAACAATATTTTTTGTCACATTTAGAGAAATCAAGCTATTAAAAATTTAGATTTTTTCAGACAGTGTTGCCAATAATTTTTTAATAATAATTAAAATTCATTTTCTAAACTTGAAAATTATTGTTTGTAGCTGTTGTAAACAATTATTTAAAAAAGTTTTAAGAAACATGATATTCAGAGTTGCCAACAACATTTGAATAAAAATTTAAAAAACATTCATTACCATATCGACAAAATTAAACATTTCTAAAAATAAAGTATTTCACACTTTTTCCGGACAAAATTGCCAACATTTTTAAATTAACAACTTTTTATCAAAAAGAGTTGCCAAGAATTTTTAAAGAAACATTTTTAAAATATTTATTGTCACGTTTAGTGAAATTTACCTAATTGGAAATAATAATGGAGGAATATTTCAGACAGGGTTGCCAACAATTGCCAAAAATGATATATTTTGTCGAAAAACTCTGTATGGGGCTTGCGGATATTTAGTAAATGAAAGTTATAATAATTTTTATTATATAATTTATAATTAAAATATTTTAACATAGGAGTGTTGGAAAATACACAAGAAACCAAATTTCTTAAACTACAAGTAGGCTTCCAAAATTTTAAAATATTTTAAAAACTTTTAAAAGTTCAAACTAATTTTTCATAATGTTTAAATAAAAGTAACCGAAATATTTTTTATAAAAAATATATATTTTTAAATATATACATACATAAAAATATGTAGGTAATTAAGAACTGATAATTATTCAATGGGTTGCAACCAGTTTGGTTTACACAAAAACGGACAGAAATATCACTCGAGTAGAAACCAAAGTTCGAATAGGTTGAAGGGAAGTCTTCACTATACCAAACCCAATTTATAATCATTATTTTTCAAAAAAAAGTGTTCCTAAGGTTGCCAAGTTTTTTCAAAATTATAATTCGTACGCATTATATAGATATTTATGTATATACATATATACAGTACAACTAAATATGCGTAATATCAAACAACACAAAGCACATGTATTTTTGCTAAACGAAATTACACTTTAAAATTCTCAGAAAAATTTTATGAAAATAATATTTATTCAAGTTCAATAGTTCAACTTTAAAAAAATTCGTTTCGATTCTCTTTATAGCAGCATTTGCTTACATACAGCTTTCTTATCTGATCGTCTGCTTGCTTAAAATGATAAATAATGCGCACATTTTTGCCTCCCAACTACTCAAATATGCATTTTTCACTGTCTTTTGGCTCGCATATGCTCCCAGAGGTTTTGTTTCTAGATTTTTTTGCATTCTGCTTTTATGCAAATATTTTTTATGCATAAGGGAAAGCGAAAGAATCACTCAATCTAATGCCCTGAATTAAAATTATTGCAAAATTTAAAAAGTATACATTGAACGTATTTTCATTAGCAAATGCAAGCAATAGAAATTATTTACTACAAGTATATACACTGAACAGGGTAAATAAAATGTGGCAAGAAGGAAATGTCGGAGACTCTATTAGGTATATAACTATATAAATGATGAACTGAAAACTTTCACACGTCCTTTTCTCTTCAAGTAGTTGCTCTCTTATCGGAACTATGGTTATCGGACCACTATAGCATATAGCTGCCATACAAAGTGACCCATGAAAAGCAAGTTCTTGTATGGAAAACTTTTTTATTTGACTAGATATCTTTACAAAATTTGGCATACATTTTTAGTCACCGCAACTCTATAATATCCCAAGAAATTATTTAAATCGGGCTAGCATAAGCTATAGCTGCCATACAAGCTGATGGATCAAAATCAAGTTACGGTATGAAAAACTTGTTTATTTGACGAGATATCTTGACAAAATTTAGTATATATTTCTAATCAAGACAAAGCTGTAATCACCTACGAAATTGTTCAGATCGGATCACTATATCATATAGCTGCCATACAATTTGGCCGACAAACTGCTTTTTACACCCTTTAATGATTTAAAAATTGCAGCTTTGGAAGGTATCACTAAAGCCAATATTTATTCTTGTTTTCTTTATCAACTGCAATCAATATAAATTAAGTTTTTATTTACTTTGAATCAAAATCTGGATATGTGTGTGCAAATATTTGCTTCATTTGCAGAATTTTCAGAGCAAACAACAAAATCTATGAATATTTGGCGGCAGGAAAACAAAGACTTGCACCAGCGCTTTAATACAAGCAAATCGACAAATCAAAGCAATCAATAAAGTACAAAAAAACTACAATAAAATTACAAAAACAAAATGCATGCATGCAAAGAAAAAGTGGCAACAGTAAATCATTGCTGCCGTAAATGTAGAAATAATAACACAAACAATTACAAAGAATATGTCTTGATAAACTTGTTCGCACGCTTAATGATGCATGTAAATATATTTTTATATATAGGCAAAATTGTGTATATGTGCATATGTATAAGAAAATATGTATATATGTGTGTTAATATATATTGATATGTGCTAAGTGGTATATATGCGCGTGTGTGTGTTCATATCCTTCGCTACTAAACCGAAATAATCGTAAATCTTATCATTTCAATCAGCATTTCGCACTAATCCACTTCCGCCAGCAACATTTCAGCAACGCCAAAACAACGCAGCACACACACACATACGCATATATGTGTTAGTATACAACTTTGCGCAAGCAAAGTTATAATTTATATTGCACTTAATCTCAATATGTCAATATGCATATACAATACAATAACCCTCCGCTTTTGTAAGTATATGTGCGCCAGCATATATGTATATATGTATGTGTATTTCTGCGCGTGATTTGTGCTCATACGCTTTATTTGCCAATCGTCTGTTCTAACTACAACGTTTGCCCCTTTTGTCTGCCAAGCCACACCAATAATGTATACGTTTGTATGTGTGTGCTGTCGTCATTGTTTTTAACAAAATAATCGCACAAACACACCCCCACAAACACATATGTATATAAACATATGGGGATATTGAATTTTATTTTTATTATAATTACTGTCTACGAGCGGCGCGTATGGCCGACCAGTTGCTCATTTTCCCTTATTTTTTATTTATAGTCATAAGTGCCGCTACATGGGATTACACTTATGTGTGTATGTATGTATGTTTGTGTGTGTGAGTTTAACGTATACCACGGCAGCGTAGTCTGATTGACCTTAATATATAAAGCGATTTGCGTGTGATTTTCTTTTTTAATATTCGCATATAATAATAAAAACACACATATATACGAACATATATGTCAATCTTGCTGTTATAAACATGTATTATTATGTACATTAGGGTGTTCCTGATTTTTCAATTTTAATTTTCAAATTTACTATACAGTTATTGGTATAAAAAATTACCAAAAGAACTGCAAATTTTCAATTTAAATTTTTTTTCTTTTCCTATATATCTTGCGATTTTGTGATATTTTGCATTAATGAAGTAAATTTAAAACTTCGAAGGTATGATATTCTAATAAAAAAATGTCCGCTCTACAAAAAAGGTTTTAATAATTTTTTAAAAAAAACTGCTCTTTTCAAAGTTACGTGCTCTTAAACGTATGCATCAAAAGCACTGAGCATTCATACAAGTGAATTATGCATTCTGTGTTGCTCATACGACATGGTGTATTATTTACTGGAAATTTCAATTTAGTACAACTCTTGAAAATTAAGATGACGTTTGCAAAAAAAATATCAACTTGGGTAATAACGAACACCGTAATTTACTATATACTAAAATGCAAAACAATGTATCATCAAAAAAAAAAATCAAAAATAGCTAACAGATATAATAACCAATATATTACACATTTATAACCATTTTATAACCAAAACTCAAATTTTGTTTCAATATGAGAGTACGATAACCAATATATAACCATTTTATAACCAATATGAGAGTGTGATAACCAGTATATAACCATTTTATAACCAATATGAGGGTATGATAATCAATGTATAATCATTTTATAACCGAAACTCAAATTTTGTTTCAATATGAGTGTATGATAACCAGCATATGACCATTTGGTAACCAATATGAGTGCATGATAACCAATATATAACCATTTTATAACCAATATGAGAGTATGATAACCAGCGTATAACCATTTGGTAACCAATATGAGTGCATGATAACTAATATATAACCATTTTATAACCAATATGAGATTATGATAACCACAAATAACCATTTTATAACCGAAACTCAAATTTTGTTTCAATATGAGTGTATGATAACCTGTATATAACCATTCAGTAACCGATATGAGTGTATGATAACCAGCATATAACCATTTGGTAACCAATATGAGTGCATGATAATTAATATATAACCATTTTATAACCGAAAATCAAATTTTGTTTCAAAAGCGGTGTTTTCAAATACATCACTTTTCCTCCGCCTATAAAGTTATGAAAAGTGATGTTACGTCATTTTGAATTTTAGATGACGATATACATACATACATATCTATATACATATATTATAGATTGGTATATACATATATTCATTCATGCATGTGCTCATTTTATATTGTCTACCGACGCGTCGCTAGTGATTCCGTGAAAGTCTCCTCAGCTCTCATATCGGCATGCAATCTTGCTTAGACTAATGACACTGCTACAAAGTTGTGCACAAATACATACATACATTCTACATATACAATATACTAAGGTATACCATTATAATATATTTATAGTATATGATACATTTTCAGTCAAAGTGACAGCACTTGTTCAATAACTGTTATTTCGTTGTCACATTTTGTATATAATTGAAATTTCGTGGAAGCTTCGTTCAGTTAGGCGAATTGCAGTTATCGAGCGGAATTTCGGACTAAGTAATAAGGGTATATTATTAAATATTTTTTACAATTCGTGGGAATTCCGTAAGAATCTTCATTTGCAAAGAAATTGGAAATATTTTGTTATTATGTTCGAAATTGTCATGTTTGACTAGTAAAATATTAAGAAAATGATTAATGAATATAAATCGAAGAAAACATACATGTAAGGTCTAGTTAACAGAAAACCATTACTTTCGTACTAAAATGAGTGTTTCATTTAGTGTAGCCAGTATGAACTGATTTAGCTCAAGCATGCATCTTTGTAACCGATAAATTAGAGTAGTTTTGAAGATAATTTAATAATGCTACTCTCATAGAAGCCCATCTCCTCATTGCAAAAAATAAGATAGTTGATGTTTAGAAACCTTCTTGGAGCAAATTTCATCAGCAAAGTCATTCATAGACAGGATTTTTTGCCTAAAAATGGCTAAAAGATTAAGCACAAATATTTTTACATATGTGTATATATATGTAAATCTGCGTACATTCTAGTTTGTATGTCAAATCGATTAAGAATGAATGGTCTTGTGCATAACAAATGCCCAAGGCACAAAAATTGTTCTATGTTCAACAAGCAATTATATGCATACCATTGTATTCACATAACAATATATTTGTCATATACCGCATCACGTTATCATCTTCTAGTAATAACATATACGTATACTCATCTACAGAACAGAGTAATTGTTACATTTACCTGATAATAATGGTTTGTTTATCAAAAACTCGACACGGACTACTTTGATTGAAATTATGTGTTCACGTGTTGACCTGAGAATACCAGCACACGTTGCACAAGCAGATAAACAAACAGAGAAAACGAATATAGCCGCATATGTGTAAACGCAGATGGCAAGATAAAGATATACCTGTATACGCTTGTACATAGACATGTTTGTGGGCGTATAATGTATTTTGTAAATCAAATATGCAGATAAGCACAAACAGTATATATTGATATGTAAGAGTGTGAGTGTTCGTCCAGTATGTGCATATGCAATAATTGCAGTGGAATATATGAAAGAGTAGAACTTTGATATAAAAATATGCCTATACATATAAATTAAATATTAAGTTATTTTTTCTGAGACGTCTAGTTCAAAATTCGATGACATTGTTTTAATAAAAGAAATAGACAATCAGACTATTTACTTAAATTTAAACCAATTTGATTTGAGTTTATGGTTGAAGGTCTCTTAGGTATACTATCATGACGATTTTTTTATTGATCTTTTCCTGTCAAACCAAAATCTCATCAGAGGAGCTTATCTTTGGAATCATTGAAATATATCGATCACGCGATCAACTTTAGTATTAAACTGTTTGGTCAAAAAGACCGAAACCTACTATATATATCGTCGACTTCTTCTCACTCCGATTCATTCTTCTTGACTTCTTCCTTCCTTCAACGGCAGCGCCAGCAATAGAAGCTGGGGGAGATCCAGCGCCAGCAACAAACTTTCTGGGGTCCTTGATGAACCCTTTGATGGTAGCAGCTTCCTTTAAGTTCACTTCGGTGGCTGCAGCCATAACTAATAGATTGTTGAAACCATTAGCTATGGTGTGTGGTGTCGAAAAAATAGTTGGGTAACCAATCTGTAACGATTTGGCGGCCAAATTGGCAACACCAGCTTCGTATTTTGTAAGCAGATGTTCGGACATGTTCATATGTTTGAAAAGCAACAATTTTGATAACAGGAATCCCAAAAATTCGGTCATAAATTCATATTTTCTACGCTGAGTGCTTTGGTAAAATTACAGTCTTAGCAGATTATATGAGAAGAATATGAGTTTATTGCATTTTATGGTTTCAGAAGATAATACTGTTTTCAAAAATATTATAAAAATTTAAAATTTTATATTCTACTAATAAATAGGTTGTCATGAATATGAAAAATTACCACTCTGTTCACTATTTTTTTCAGAGACACTAAAAAAGTTACTTCTCAGTTTTGTGATTATCAAAATATATCTTCAAATACATTTGAAATTTGAGCTCATCTTAATAGAGTGCATTTTCAAAGCGGATTTTCTGAAGTCTAAGTGGTAGATAAAGACCTCTGCACAGGTTGTTGTGTTAGCTATAACCTTTTAGCAGTAGTTTGCTTCTTCTGCTCAATAAAACTTTACCAAGAATATATGAAGAGTATTGTCAATGAAAATAAAATTGAACCTAGCACAGCTTTAGCAAGAAAATCATCCTTCAGACGCAGCTAAAAGATTGGGGTATTTTGACTGTTAACTGGTAATTTTATTAAATATGTATATATATGATAAGTGTGACAGCTGTGTCCATGTATCCGTGTCTGGCTGCCTGTATGTGGGTGAACTAGGCGCTTTGTTTTAGATATAGATACGAAATTACGTACAGGTTCTTTCCATCCTAAAATGCTGCTCATTTGTTGAAATCGCCGTTATCGGATCACTATAACACATAGCTGTCATATATACTGAACGATCGTATGCAGGTTCTTGTATGGACAACTTTTTTGTTTGATAAGATATCTTTACAAAATTTAGCACAGATCACAACCTAATATATTGCCACAATTTCCGTAGAAATTGTACAGATCGAATCACTGTAGCATATAGCTGTCATTTAAACTGACCGATCGTGTACAGGTCTTTGTATGGAAAACTTTTTTATTTGACAAGATATCTTTACGAAATTTGGCACAGATTACAAATCAAGTTATTGCCACAAACTCTGAAGAAATTGTTCAGATCGAACCATTATAGCCTATAGCTGCCATACAAACTGAATTATCAAGATCCCGATACAAGTTTTTTTATACACTTTAATGGCATGATAAATGCACCTGTGAAGGTTTATAGGTTTACTGCCGCCTAATTTAACGGGTTTTCTTATTTTTGCATATATTTATTATTCTTGTCATATTAGGAAGTAAGATGTACGCTTACATATCAATATTTGCAAGAAATTTTCGGTTACGTATACGCAGTGTTGCACCCATTTACAGAAGCACAACTAAGCTACTATTTGTACAAATGCATAGGTGTGTATACGTAAATATGCACTCAATTATGTTTGGCGTTAAAATGCGCCAAGCACTCAATCATTCATGCGCTCGCTCGCTTGCAGTCGATTACGCCACCGCTTCATCATTCGCTGCTGCATTTGTGTAACACAAACGATCGATGGCTGCTTAACGGTCATAATGCAGCAATTGAAATGTGCCGGCAATCGGTAGTACATAGCTATCCATATTTGTTATATGCTAGAATTAGCGAGCGCTTGTACGTCATCGATCAATTTGCTTGCAGCGCAAAATATCAATCAATTTCCGAATCTCGCCGCCAAGGTGAGCTTGTGCGTTAATGAATGTTTGTGTGCGCGTGTGTGCACATTTCTGAACTTTTATTGCCAGCTTTGCTTTAAAATGCTGACAAATCGCCAGTTTGGCGCTTACAGCACAAACATTTTTGTTGTTGTTATTAACACTTACCGCGCCGCGTGTGTGTGTAAAATTGTTGCCTTTCATTTGTTTACACAATGTATGCTTGGGCTAGCAACATTTATAGGCGTAATGATTTACTGCTGATGAATGTATTGTTTCATATTAGCTGTAGTTGCAAAGAACAGTGGGACAATTACGTTGAAATAATGTGAAAATTTAAAATTATGCCAAAGTTTGCCGAGAAATCTTTGAAGAACGATGCTAAAAGATTTGCAAACTATAATTTATATTTAAAAAAAATTTTTTAATGGTTGTTTTTATATTCTTTGCTGCATTAATGTTCATTCAAGTATATAATTGTGGTATAAAATTTCTTTACTTCTGATTTTAAAATGAATTACCGATTTGTCCACTAATAGCTTATTTCTTTCTATTTTTTCCACTGTAACTTTAGAGCTATAAAGTAACATTGTAAACACTGAATCATTAACATCATTTGACTTATATATACAATGTATTTTTAAAGCATATAAAAATTTCCAATAAAAGGAAATTTGCTTAAATTTAAATTTTTTATAATTTCAATTTACAAAACGCACTGGAGACTAATACATAATTGAAAAAAAAATAAAACGCATTTTTGTTATAAAAAAATTTGTACGTGTATCGTTTCAGCAGTTCTAGTAGTAAGCAGTTTAACGATTTATTGAGAAACTTTATATTTGTGTTCATTAAGCATTAGTGAAGCAGCTTTAGAAAAGTATATTACCTTTATAATATTTTCCAGCGAAAAACGTATTATCTTTTGTGGTATATAACAACTTTTAAATAAAATGCTTAATACGGAACATTTTAAAAAAGATGGCATAACTAAAAAACAGCTTATTAATGCTAAACGCCACGGCGTATGCGTAATTTTTTTTTTGCATAACTTGCTTCATTAGGCATTCATACAAGTTAATAAATGGGTATGAGCTGCCTGTCAGCAGTTATAAGCTATCAGATAGTTTTTGCATAAAGTTTACTCTATTTTATGATTTTTCAGTATTATTAAACTAATTTTTTTATTTTTATTTTTAATTTTTTTTTTTTAATTTTTTTTTATTTTTTTTTTTAGAATAATACAGCCTTTTAAATAATTTCAATAGGAAGAACAGACTTTAAAAATATCTCAAAAAGATGTGTTTTGCTACAGCCGGCTAAAAATTTTGCCAAGTTCTTTATATAAACATATCTTATAAAATTACATAGATAAAAAATATATATTAATTCTGGCATTATTTTTTTTATAAATTTTATAACTATTATTAATAATTTTTTCAATTATTACGATCATATGTGATGCTGGAACAGTCAGCAAAGTTTTTATAAAATAAACTTAAATAATATTAACATTTCTAAACAAAGTGTATGAACACGGCGTATGAGTAACTTTCTGTGTGTTTTGTATGGAGCTAGTGAGTAGCGAAAGGATATAAAAACCGACTTATATCTGGGCTTGCCTATATATTTTGAAATTACACTTATAGTTTTGACTTAAATATTGACATTAACTTAAACTATTTTGTAAAGTCACAGAAAATTGAGAATAAATTAAATAAGCAAATACGTTTCTTGCATATTTTAAAATAAAAAGGTGAACAAGCATCTGCTAATTTGAAACAAGCACAAAAATATCCACAATAGTTTGTTGAAATGATGATGAATATACTTTATTTTGCAGATGAATATGATTTATTTTGGAATAAAATGCCTCAGAGAACCTTTCTAGCAAAACATAGCAAATCAATAAACGCTCATAAGGCTGCAAAAGATCGTATAAAGATTCTTCTTGGTAGTAATACTCCTGGAGTTCATATTATGAAGCCATTGGTAATTTGCAAAGTAAATCGACCAAGATCGTTTAAAGGTTTGAATATTAACAATCAATCCAATTATTGGAAATCCAATAAAAGAACTTGGCTTACCGCAACGTTGTTCAATGATTAAAAATGGGCTACCTTTTAAGGCCCTTCTAGTTCTTGATAATGCCCAGAACACCCAAGACTTGCAGCATGAAAATGTTGAAGTTGTCTTTTTACCTCCAAATACAACTTCTTTGTCGATATAACTTAAGCAGATAGTAATGAATTACTGCAATATTAGGAATTAAATGTAGAAGATTTAATTAAAATGTTGAAAAACTGTGAGGAAAACAGTGCTGAATATGTCGTTGAATCTGACATAGAAAACAATGAATCCAATGTATTCACAGCTAAATTTGTTCACGGGGGAGTTGTACTAGGAAGAAAATTTTGAAGCCATTTTCGAGAAGGAGATGTTATTTTAGATCATGGTCCTCAAAAACCAAAGCACCAAAAGCTTATTTCAGAATATGCTCCTAAAGAAAAATCTCTTCAAACTATGACTAAAAGCAATGTATAGTAGAAGCAGAATCTAATGAGTTGATTTTATCTAGTGCTGAATTAGATATTATACAATTTCATATAAAAAGGCTATTCGTTGACCCTGACAGCGATTAATTTGCTTAAAAATAGGGATGAGCTATATTTATAGATACCTTTGCCAAATTTTGTTTCATATATGTATAATGAAGTACATTTACTCTTATAATGAAATATTTTACTTTACCTATTTTTATGTTTTTTATTACTTATAGATCCTTTTATATCTTATTTACAGTACAAAATCATATTTTGTGATCAATAAATATTTCAAAAAGCTTATTTCTAGTCGGATTCGCCTTACGTGGGTTTTCCATATAAAAATGTTCGAATCGATTGAGGCGATTTTGTTAGGAGCCTATCTACCGCCTAAACCGAGGTACAGGTGTATTAACAAAACTATTACAAAACCTTATAGTGTGTATTAAAAAATCATAAGTACCTTATCTATTTTTCCTAAACTCTGTAAACGTAATTTATGTCAGCCGCACTGCGTATACGTAACCTTTCTGCATGACTTGAAGTTTAAACAGTCAATTAGTATGTGTGTGTAATTCAATGGCAGCAACAGGGTGTTATACACTTTTGAACACACTTCTAAAGACTCTTCATTAATTTTAATTTTTTTCGAATATTAATTTTTTTCGAAAACTATTACTATTACTTTTTAAATTGCCAGTTATTCTATACGCACACATAAATATATTATCTTGATGAAAAGTTTGTATTTTTTTAATATTATTCTCTATTTCTGTATAAATGAAAACTTAGAAATTTTCGGGAAAAAATGTATGCAAAATAGTAAATATAAGCAAATAAAATACATCATCTTCTATAAACGCCTCAACGACTTGCTTGGAGCGCTAATTATATTTTTATTGTGCAATAGCAATCAAGCAGTGATTACCGGCATGTTGTAGACTTTGCAGAGAAATAAAATTTTGTTGCTACCAAAAATTAATTGAGCGACTGAAGACAAGCAGTTGTAGATATACAAAAGAAAGTTGATTTTTGGAACTTCCCGCTTGCATTTTCCTTTCTGAGAACATTCAAAATTGGAAAGCAGAAAAGTTTTAAAAAAGCTGCAGAGGATGCTTACTTATTGTTTAAGTTTTTTTTTATATAAATCGCTCGATTTTCCTAACTCAAAAATCACAATGAAAACATTTTTTCATAAATTTAACTGCTTAAAGCTGTGAAAAACTTTGATAAATGCGTTCGAAACTTTTTAGAAAATAAATAAGCAACTAAATAATAAGCTTGCATATGAAATATACACGGAAATCTTGTTACTCATACGCAGTGGTGTCTCATAAAAGCATATAAGCACACAATTTACTTAAGTAAATATTCTTATATACATGTATAATATTCATATATGTAAATATGCTTCGAAAGCACTGTAAATGAAAGCAGAAACTTTTAATACGGCGCTGACAGGGGTGTTTGGCAACCGGCTGCAGCAGCGCCAAGCAGCCGGAGGTGAAGGTCATTATAAATATTATATACATTTTTGTTTATTGCACAATGAAAAGAAAAGTTATCACCTTAGGTATTTTTAAGTAACTTATATTAATTTCTAAGCAAGTATATGTGTGTAAGTATAAAATATTGCCTATATTTAGGCGCAGATTAGTATGACGATATTATTCCAGAAAGGAAGTAGATAGATAAAAAAGGTGTCAAAGATTTCTAATAAAAATAAAAAGAAATGCTAGTTTTAAGAGGAAAATTCGCAAAAAAAATTTAATTTTAGAAATTAATTAAAAAAAAAAATTTTATTAACATTTGGTTTTAGAAGACGACAAGTAATGTGCAAAGGTGCTCAAATTAATAAAAAATCAGTAATATGTTAAAGTGAACCGCTTCATTGTAGTGTTTTCAACAAGCACAGATATGTACATAGATATAAAACATGAGTTGGTGGAAAACGTTGCCTACATTTAGGATTATTTCATATCAATTTTATACTCAAATGCAATAAAAAATGTTCCAGAAAGTTTTTTCTTTTACCGATAAATAAAAAATCATATATTTTCTAATTCTCATTATATTAATAGATTTTGAAAAATAAGCTTTCCTTAAGGTTGCCATTTATTTTTAAAATATGAATCTAATTGATGTTACTAAAATGTTAGAGTAATGAAATTAATTTTTAGGTATTTTGTAGTACATTTAAAACTTGTACAATTAATTTTGCAAAAAAAAGTAATACTATTTTTTAATGCAGAGTTGCCACACAAAAAAAAATTTTTTTCCAAATTTTCAAAAAAAAAAAATATTAAACTAATGGTTGGATTGCATTTAGATAGTCATCATTATGAATTATTGCTTGCAAACTTTGCGAAAAACAAAGTTGCCACCTTTTTATAAACAAACCGCTAAAACTTAACGTTCTTACTTGTTTCCTCAACAGAGTTCAACCCTTAGCCATTAAATCATTTCACATTTTGCCCTTTAATTGTATCATGTACTATATACTGCTTGTGTACACAAACATTTCGTGAAGTTCTTGCTTATGGCCACTCTACACAGCTAAACTTTTCAGAATATCTGCGTAATAGCATTTTCATGGGAATTTCGCAAACTTCTTTGGCATGCATAGGTACACAGTTAACGCGAAGAATTTACTTACATGAAAATAACTGTTTTCTAATATGCTGCCAGTGACACTTGAGGCAGCATGTGTGTATGTGTGTGGGTGAGCATATAAGGAATGTGAGCGAGTGCATGTCAAACAGCTTTGGTTACAAGAGTTCAAAAGCAAACAAACAACAAAGAAACAATAGCAGCAACACTTAAGGCCCAGTTGGAAATAATTAACAGCTAGAAATTATTTTGGTCAGAAAAGAGAAGGCGAAAATTTCAAACACGAACCAGTTGCTAATAGCATAGTACGGATTAAATGTAAGCTGAAGGACATTATAGTTTTGTTTTTAAAATTTTGAGAAATAAATATATGTGGAAAATCATGTTAAATTTTATTGTTTTGTAAAATTGTGCAGGGTTACCAAATTATTATTTTTTAACTTTTTGTTGTTTATTTAATATAAAATTGAAGTCAAATATCAAATTCCAAAAAAACAAATTAATAACAGGGTTGCCACCTACTAAAAAAATAATAATTGCAAATTTTCATTGTACTGAAATATAGTTCTACATAAATTCATTAGCTAAACTAAAAATATCATATTCATAAATGTAAAAAGTGAAATTTTATTTTTTTGTACAATTTTGTAAGGTTGCCAGATTAGTATTTTTCTTAACTTTTTCTTGTTAATTGAATACGAAACAGAAATCACTCAAATGTATTTTTTTTAAATTTTGTAAAACAGTGTTGCCACCTACTAATAAAAAATAAAATTTGAAATTTTTTACTGTTCTGAAATACAGTTCAAATATCCATTAGGTGAACTATAAAGAGCACATAAAAAAAAAAAAATTAGAAACGTTGCCACTTATTTTTATTTAGAATTATATTTAAATTGATTAATTATAAACTAACACACATGCTCACAAAAAATGCTGCAAGCAATAAATTTGCTTTAAAAATTTTAGAAAAAGGCTTACCCTAATAATTAATAATACTATAAGATACTTGTAAAATTATGAAAAGCTGCCACAATAAATACTTTATATAATTTCTACTTGCTTATTTTATAAAAACTGAAATCTTTCACATAAAATTGAAAATTGTATCAAACAAGGTTGCCATCCAGGAAAAAAAAATGTATACCATTAAAATGAAAGAATTTTATTGAGAGTTTATTCATAAAAAGTGCGTATTCATAAAAATATTTACGAGCGTTGCCACCTTTTTTGTTTTCAAATTATATTTAGATTGAAGTGCAACATTTATTGCGTATATAAAACCGTTTCTAAAATTTTTTTTGCTCCAAATTTTCCTACAGTGTCATTACTGTAACACTCACAATACCACCGGCATACCTTCACGTGCGCGAACGCATTTACGAGCCACGCATAGTTACTACCGGATACATGAAGTGTTGAAGCAACAAGATAGCCATACATAAACACACACACATGCAGAGTTACATAATGACAACACATGAAGTGGCCAGCCTGCACTGGCAGGTGCGGTTTTTGTTACAAAATGCCGGAGACACTGCATGGCATAGGTAACCAAAGTTGTTGGCCCTCAACTTAAGAGTGAATATTTCCTTTTTTATCATTCTTTGTTTCCACTCCCACTTCGACAATGGCTTAGGAATTCCAAGAGTTTAGTACACAAAGTCCTGGTTGTTGTTATGCATTATTTACTTGCTGTCGTTGCGTGTCTCTCCTGTTGCTCAAAAATAGTTCGGTTTTTATCTAGGTTCTCAAGTATGTTGCGCTTTTCTAAATTTTTCCCTACGCAAAGAAATTGCTGCTAATGCCGTGGCTGTAACAAATTGCCTTGCAGGTAAACTACTTGTACATTACCTAACAAGTACGCAAGTAAATACACACAAACATACAATTGTGTATATGAGTATGTGTAGAAATGTGCGTGTTCGCCGGCCAAAGCGGAAATCGTTGCGAAAACAAGTTTCCTTCCTTCGCCAAAGCACTTGCTTGTTTAGTGCCAGTTACATGTGCGTGTGTGTGTGTGTAGTAGTGTATGAGGCCAAATAGTACCGTTTACTATACAATACACACATGTGTGTTTAAAGAAATACCTCGGCATGCTTGCCATACCTTCCAGAAACAATTTCAGCTATTCAGTTTTTAGTAACTGAATAATTCTTATATTATATACCGTTATGTGGGCTTTGTTGCAGCTTTTTGGTTTACTGCGTTTGTGTGCTATACATTTCGTAAAATACATTCATTCAATAAGTAAGGCTTATAAGTACCTTCTAAGCAGTGTTAACAACGAACTGCCGCAGGCGCATGTGTTGGTAAAGCATTTATGTGTGTGTGAAGAGTGAGGAAGGCATACAATAAAGTATGTATGATGAAGAACAATAGTAAAAGTGAAAGTACAAACGAAATTTTTTGGATTCCTGAATCCACTAACCTATTTGATGTTATGGCATTCGATGCCTGAAAGTATGCTAATATTATTTGGGAATTTTGAACATTCTTACAAGGTGCAGCAAAACTTTCCTCTAAGAGTCGTAACAAAAATGTCTATAAATTTTAAATATGTGAATAAAAATATTATAAAAATTTAATTTGAAAACTAAATAGCTGTTATCGAGATCCTTATAATTTTTGGTAGCAACATGATAAAATCTTGGCGCTCAGATGTAGGCAACGTTTTTGCCAAATTCAAAAAATTATTAGAGTATACTCGCATACTTAATAGAAAACACATTTCCGTCGTACAACTTACACCGTTTTGTTAAGGAAACAAAAACTTAAACCTAAGTAATCCCTTTATAAAAATGATCCCATGATAGAATAACGAATCTCCATTTCAAAATTAATGAAACTTAGCAGCTGTATTTTAAAAATTTCGTAGAGAATATAGTCGGAATAGTGTTTTAACTTCAATAATTCTGAAGATATAATATTATTAATTATCGCAATGTGTTAATTTTGACGCACATTGTATTTCCCCATTTTTCTGGCTATTTGTACAATCCATCCCAAAAAAAGTGTTAATAATGAATCAACCAGATTTTTGATACCTTATCCTTCGGTTCAAATGCTTACGTCAGTGACTCTCCAAGATTCTGTGAGCTCTACTTGTGTTTTAGAGAATCTTCGTCGAATAATGCTTCCAATTTCTCTTCCTCAATTTTAACAAGTTCGCACAGTCAGAGGGATGTTCACCATAAATTCCATAAAATTATGATAATTTTTGGATGAGGTTTTCTTCATATTTAAGTAATGAAGAAGAATTCCCCACAAAGCATTCTCTCAAGCAATATAAATATAAAGGAAACTTGAAGCCGTTTATAAAACCTTAAAACTTTGCACAGAAAATCTTTAAAAAATATTTGGGTTTGAAATTGTAATATAATTTTTATATTACCGGCGGATCAAAACTTCCGAAAATTAAATAAAATAAAATTAATATTGAGTCTAATCGCTGTCAAAATTTAGTATAATATGTGAACAAAGAATGTCTGCTTTACGCCTTTTGAATACTTAAATATGCATGTAAATCAATAAAACTTCAAAAATAGTGACAGAATTTCTTATTAATAATTAGTAATATTTTTAAGATATTTTGTCCACATTAGCTCATAAATAATGAGACGCAAAATGAATATTTTATATTTCCGCCTACCTTTGATTATTTTCAATTATGTGTATTTGTAAGTATTTTTTATTTAATATAAAATTTATTATATCGCTTATTTGTCAACACTTACCCTGCATCATAAATTTTGAAGACAAAATTAAGAACTTTTTTTTAACAAACGGCCTTCACATATCACTTGATACGTTTCTTTATCACTTTTTTGGTCTGTTTGGTTGCTCGTGTTCTTATCTCTATGCTGTCGGATGGCTGCAAAAAAAAAAAAAACAAAAAAACAGTGTTGGTCAATGTTTTGTTAAAAAAAAATAATTAATTAAAATAAAGTATGTAAACACTTTTTTTAGCAAACAAAAATAAGCAGAAAAAAATCATTAGACTTACTGGTTTTTGCTAAGTTAAGACGTAACTGAATATTCAAAATTCCAACTAAATTTCATTACTAACTTTAGTGTATCCCCAAACAAAAAAAGGTTATGTGTGATACAACGGACACGTTACTACTTAAACTTTCGTTGAAGATATATCTGACGGCCACATATAGAAAAACCCATTTCCTAGGACAAAGATCTTTGGTTTCTCCGGTCAATGCCTTTTTGTAAAGTCGATTACCCTTTTGTTAAACTTTAGTGAGGTCAACAACCTTTCCTCAAGGCAATGACCTTTTTGTTTACGTTTAGTATTGACAACAACCATTCATTTCCTAGATCAAAGACCTGTTTTTTAACTTTAATGAGCGAAACAACTATCCGCTAGATCAATGACCCTTGACGAGGTCAATGCCCTTTTTGTTTACATTTAGCGACGACAACAACTCTTAAAGAGAACAATGTTATTAAATTTTATCGATGATAACAACCCTAAAAAAAGAAAACAATAATCCTTACCTTCAGCAAACTCAACAACTCATAGCCAAGTCAATTAAGGTACATGTTATAATGGTTCGATATCAGCGAAAAAGACGTACGATATCTCAAAAACTGATAGATCAGTTCAAAGATATACTGATATACAAAGAGAAAGACGAATAGGACGATATCGGCTCAGTTTGTATTGCTGATCATTTATGTATACATTTTACATGGTCTCCGTTGTTAATATATATATAAATTCATATATTTGTACACATTATCGCTTTTATGCGTGTGGGTTACATTGCTACAATATGAATAAAAACAACAACTACAACCAACGCTTATCTTATCATGAGCAAACAAACATATTTATCTGCGGTAAATGATTTTCATTAACAAAATATTCAGTGATACCACACGCCGCAGCTTGTTGAACCACCGTTATATGTATTTGCCTCTGTCACTGCAAGTATTAAGTAACAGTACTACCGCTTAGCGGTTGTTGTGGATAATATGTCGTTGTGTATAAAACGTTGTTGTTGTAATTTTGTAGCTTAAATAAATAAGGAAGGTCTGCGCAATTGTTTTATAAAAATGTTATATGATATATGATTTGCTTGGTATAAGAATTATTTACATTAAAATCAAGTGGATTGTTTGTAAAATATTTGGAGTGTTTGAGTTTGGGTAAGATAAAAACAAAATTTTGGTCGCAACTGATGATATAGAGTATTAAAAAAAGTTAAAAGAATAAAGAAAGAATTAAAATTATTTTTTTTTTAACATTTTTAAAATTATAAAAGTAAGCTAGAACTATGATTATATTTCAATTATTGTTAGTTATATTGAATTTTGAATATATTTCAATAATTACAAATACAATTAATAAGTTTTTATTTTCTTTTCAGATTTATTAATTTATTCTTCCATAATGGCAGAAATCATAGCAGCAACTGTAAATATCTAAAGCTCTAAGTGTATGTTGTAAGTGTGCCGAAAGTGTTAAGTTTGAGCTTCAATTTCATCTCGTAATAATTCTTCACCATCGACAGGAAATAAGCAGTAGAGGTAAGGGCATAAATATTTTATAAATACTAAATTTATTTGTCGTACAAAACTGATATTTTAGAATTTTTTAAAAGCTGTTGCCTACATTTTGGCGCAATGCTGAAAGTATGAATTTTTCAACATTTGTTTTATTGAAAAACTGCAAATAGGCAACAAATTGTATGGTTTCTCATCATAATTAAACTTAAACATTATTCTAAGTATTCGAGAGATTTCGTGATTCCTTATGTTGGCTCACGGTTTTTAACGATGCTGCAGTGAATATATAATGAGAAGTATAGTTGGCTTTATACCGCTGGAATTTTCTCGAAACTCTTTTATATCGGGCTAATAACAAGCCAATTGAAAAATCGCCAGCCTCACACATAAATGGCGCTATTAGAAGTGAGTCCTTACAATTTTTAGTTCGCCTTAACCTTAAAAAGGCGCGAGTATAACAAGCGGTCCGATCATTACTTCGTGAATTATATAATTTTGAGTGAATCCGCTTCATTTTTATTTATTTGTGAAAAAATTTCATTTTATTGTGGAAAAATGGAAAAAATATCCTATTGATAAAATATTGCTTTTGAATGGAAAACATACAGTTATAGCAAAAACTTGGCTTGATGTCAAATATCCGGACACCGCCACAAGGAAAATCAACCATCAAGGATTGGTATGCAAAATTTAGCCGTGGTCAAATGAGCACTGTGGACGGTGAACGCAGTGGACGCCCACAAGTGGTTGTTAACGACGAAAGCATCAATCAAGTCCACAAAATAATTCTAGCTGAATGTAAACTAAAGTTGTTCGAGATAGCACTCTAACGATATCAACGGAATGTGCACATCCCTTCACTCACGAAGATTTGGTATGAGAAAGCTCTATGCCAAGTGGTTTGTGCGCGAACTCACTTTTAACAAAAAACCACGACGAGTCAGTGATTCGGAGCAGTGTTTGGAGATGTTCAAATGTTCAAGCGTAATAAACCCGTTAATATAGATTAAATATGGCTCCACCACTTCAGAATCCAGCACACTTTGAACCCGTTCCAAAGCGTGAAAAAACGCAACAGTCCGCTGGCAAAGTAATGGTCTCTGTATTTGGGGATGCGCATGAGACATCTTTTTATTGATAACCTTGAAAAAGGAAGAATCATCATCAGCGACTATTACATAGCGACATTTCCTTTGGAAAAGAATAAAGTGCTGTTTCACCAAGACAATGCTCAGTGTCACAAGTCAGGGAAAACGATTGCAAAAATGAAATGGGCTTTGAACTGCTTCCGTATTTAATGTATTATTCAGACTTGGCCTCCAGTGACTACTTCCTGTTCTTATATCTCAAAATAATGGTCGCTGGGAACAAATCTTCGTCGAATGAAAAGGTGATCGCCAAAACTTGTGCCTATTTCGAAAATGATTTGTCAGTATTACAAAGAATGTATCATCCTTGAAGGGAATAATGCTGAAGAAAAAACCAATTTTACCAAAAAACTGTACTTTCCTATAAAAGGCCGTAGACTTTTCAATTAACTCTTTAAAATAGCACTTTACAAAGTTTCAATTAGTAATAAAACGTATTGCGGTTGAAAAAGCAAGAATTTATTTAGTTTTTTTTGTATGATTTGAACAAAATGACGGCCAAATGGCCATTCCGAATCCGTTTGCATATCTCCACCAATTTTCGGCCATTTTCGATGACCCAGTGCAACATTTCAGCTGGAATTTCGGATATTGTGCGCTGAATGTTGTCTTCGAACTTCGCGAGCGTTGTTGATTGATTGGTGCGATCCTTCAATTTAATGCATCCGCAGAGAATATAATCTATAGGCGTTAACTTGCACGAACTTGGTGGCCATTTAGATTTGTCGACATTAACAAGTCGCCAAACTTTGCAGCAAATATGTCCATGTTGACGAGAAATATGAGGCGGCAAACCGTCTTGTTGGAAATATAGATCTTTTGCGTCAATTTTTATCAAATTCAAAGAAAAAAATCGGTCAAGTCATAACGCTTGCTAGCATTTCCTTCTTAATTTCGAAAAAGATAAGGCACGATGATGCCGCCATACCACAATGTGGTACAGCAGCATTTCCTGAATCACACGAGGATTTAACTAACCCCAGTAGCGACGATTTTGTTTGCTGAAGAAGCCATTAAGCCAGAAATGGGCAGTTGAGAAGATGACTTTTCGATGAAAGTGAATTTACGTAATCATCTTGGATAATTCCCAAGCGTTGTACCAAAGTACTTGACAATTAAGTAATGAGACTGATTTTATTGCCGCGCTTGTGGTAAACCTGTGACCTTGAAATTCCCTTTCTCTTTTTCCGGCATCCCTCCCCTCTTCATTGATATATGCAACATCGCTCTAGCTTCTTTAGTTTGCCTGCTGCGTCAAGTTGAGTAGACGTGTGTTTGTAGTGGTCGTCACGAAAATGGAAAAATGAAATCAAGAGCAAAGCGTCTCGATAAAATTTTGCGCCAGATTGGGCGAAACATCTTCGGAAACGTACACTAAAATTGTAAGAGTGTATGGTGAGAGTGCTCTTAGATCCGGAAACAAAACGCCAAAGCGCACAATGGTTGTCTCCGCGCACCCCCCGCCCGAAAAAAGCTCGCATGAGCAAGTCGAAGGTGAAAACGATGATTATTGCATTTTTTGATAGCCTTGGAATCGTCCACAACGAATTCGTTCCACCGTGGAAAACTGTGAATCAAGTCTACTATTGCCAAGTACTTGAAAGATTGCGAAAACGAGTCAACAGGGTGCGCCCAGACATCGCTCGTAACTGGATCCTTCATCACGACAACGCGCCGTGCCACACCGCCCTCAGCGTGTCCCAGTATTTGGCCTCTAAAGGGATCGTCGTGTTGCAACAGCCGCCTTATTTGCCAGACATGTCACCCTGTGACTTGTTTTTGTTGCTTAAAACAAAATCGGTGGTCAAAAGAACCCATTTTGAGTCGATTACGGACATCCAGGCGGGCCGTGACGACGGTACTAGCGGACATCTCAGTCGAAGCGTTCCAGAAATGTTACGAAGTATGGAAAACGCGCTGGAATCGCTGTATAGCTACCCACGGAGACTACTTTGAAGGGGATGGCAGAGTTGTAGAATAAGTTTCAAATATACGGGTTTTATGGAATCAGTCTCATTACTTAATTGTCATACCTCGTAAAACGTGACATGATGAAAAAGCAGAGCTTACTGAACACACTGACAATATTTGATACAAATTTCTAGACAAATAGCTGCCAAGAACGCATGATCTCTATTGATAGACGCTAAATATACCAAATTTATATACAAAAACATTATAAGAATTCAAAACAAACAAAAATTACTGACAAGAAATTGATTAAAAAACAATTTCCTGTATGCAAAATATATTCATTCTTCAACAGCTTCAGCATTTCTCCCACCATCATCGCTTCTTTAATTGATTAATTCATGTATAATTATGAATATATACTCAAATTATAACATCAGTAACTGTCAATAATTAGTTTCTCCTGGCATTCATTTGAGTGATTTACGAACTTACGGCTTCAAAATAGAATAATAAGAGTGTACACGACAGCCACTCACCACTGCATGCTTTGGGATATATGTTTTAGCAAACATTGTTATGAGTCATCATAGATCATAATTATGCCAACAGCGACAGCAGACTAAGACAGATAAAACGCATCACTCAATTATGACACATGTATGCCGACAAATACTCGCGCCTGCGCATGAAAGTTAAGCTATCAATCACACAGCAAGTAAACAAATAAACATAGATAAAAATGCCTGAGGCAAAGCAAAAGCATGAAAAGTTTAGGTGAAAGCAAAAATCAAAAGTGAATGCTTAAAATTTAGTGTTTTAGGGCGGAAGAGCTAATTACAGTGGCTGCATACTGTGCTGAAGATTAAAATAATTGATCTGTCTACTTTTAGCAGCGACTGTATGAGAGCTAAAATGGTTAATTACTTTAAAACTGGTAACCATATGGCAATGGCGCACCAAAACAAAGCCACAAAAAATAAAAAAGCGCTTTTTCCACAAACACCACCATCAAGCGGTAGTTGCGGGGGGTTGAGGGTGGTGCGAGTGGTTGAGGGCGGCGGTATGTGCTGCGACTTCGATATGCTACACGTGATTGCGCGCAAATATTTCAACGTTTGTGCGCTAATTGAACCGCAAAGCGGGCATTTAAAACGGGCGCAGATATAAAAACAATAAAAACGTGGAAATTCAAACGCACATAGGCAAGCCTATGAAGCAATGGCGGTACGCTTATCAGTTGTCTGCATGAATACTGTTTTAAATTTGAATAGCACAAAGGTAGCAGCGGCGAGAGCTGAAATATGCCGCTTTTTGCTTGTATGTTACTGAATATATACAAGATGTACACACACACATGTACGAGTATATGGGTGCATTAGTATATATGTATCTATGTATGTTTGCATGTGTATGCGTAAATGTCAAAAAACATTCAGCATAACTTGTGGGATTTCGTCATTCACACAGTCAATTGTCCAACTTTCGAACCCCGCATTGCCTGCACACATTGAGCATACACACAGTGCTTTCGTTACTCATACGCCCCGTGGCACCAACTGCGCGCTTTCGCTTTGTTTTTTGCGATATCACGCAACAATTTTGATATGCTGGTCGGCATTCCTCGCATGATTCGCGCGCACAAAAATTTTGAAACGTTATGCTGCTGCTGCGTATGTGTATGTGTGTGTGTGTATTTGCCTTGTGCGGTAATTATATGCAAACAAGGCGCATATCGTTTGTCAACGCTGCGACAGTGTACATTTTTTATCCAAAAAATGAATTTTTTTGCAAATATTACGACAATTTTTGCATATCTATTTATGCTTTGTAGCATTGCTATAAGAAAAATATGAAGCATACTATTTTAAGCACACAGAAAGACATACAAAACAATACATACTTTCATACATATGAAATTATGCGTGTGCTTTGTATGCTTGTATACCAGTAAAAGTATGTCTAAGCATTGTTTTGTTAGATTATGACCCTCGCACACACACACTACAATAAACTGTTTGATATGCTTGAGTGCGCCTAACAGCCACCAAGCTGACGCCTAATGCCTAATGGTCGAAGGTCTTTAGCCCGCTGCCAGTCAACTCCATACAGATTACATCACACGTACACATGTATGTGCGTGTGCAGTTATGCGCAGTTATTTGTCAGTTCGTTTGCTCGCTTATTTATATATTCTTTTTATTTAGTTATTCACCATTCCTCTCTCACACTCTCTTATTTGTCAACTTTCTATTTCTCAGCGGTCTCACTTTGCTTGCTCATTTGCCAGCTTCCATCTTGCTGTGGACCTTTTGCATATTTTCTTTGCTTACTTATTTATTTATTATTTATTATGTTGGAGCCGTCGGTGGGATACATTCTCTGCGGTGCTGCGTGCTATGCCCGGTTCGTTAACTTTTGTTGTGACATTCAACCCACAATATTATTTACATATATATCAAAATCAGTTTTAATGTCAGCAACAAATGTTAGTGTAGGCAAGATAAACTTATAGATACTACTTACACAGTTATACCTTTTATATACACATATTTATATATATATGTATTTGAACACAAGTACATTTGTAGGTGTGTAAAATATGTTAATTGTGTGCTCTATGCTCTGCCTGTAGGGTTTCGCAAGAACATATTTGCACATTAAGTTATGTAATGTCGATATACGCCAAGTCAGTGAAGGCCAGCATAAAGTGAACAGCCAGTTCCATAATGGCTTAAACAGCAGATTTGCTTCATGATTTAGATTTAAGGAATATAAAATTAAATAAAAATGCATAAGGCTTGAAAACAGGAAGCTTTTTAAAGACTAAATTGTATTCAATTATTGAATTTCGGAAATTTTTATTTCTATATTTTATCAGTAGAAAATCAAAATAAATTTCTTCAAATCATCTAAATCATCAATCACCAATTTAGAGCCTGCCTCAAAGAAATGTCTACCATTTTACATTCCATCTCTAACTAACATGTCTAAAACCTTTCTGTTTTTAATTTCACCGTGTCAAAACAGTTTAAAGTTGCCTAAATACCAACTGATCAAACGTGATCCGGAAAAAAAAAACTAAATTTTCGCGTATCTTAATTATCGCCTCCAAATCTCCTGTGCCAGTACACACATCCCAACATTTAATCCAATTTTTCATTCACTTTTCATAAGCCTCTTATGAGCTGGACCTTCATGCCTTCAGCTAATTTTGTGTTTTTCGGTTTCGGATATGTTTTTCAGGCGCCATTTGCTAACTTATTGAACAGTTTCATCGTCATATTCATCAACTCGCCCATCTGTTTACCAGTAATGATGTGTTAACTGAATGTAAAGTCCTCAGCTACGTTGTGAAGCATCGCTTTTGTGATCTCGAAAATATTCAAATCTGTTGGTAAAAGTTTAGCATTGACATGCTTCATATCCAGCGTATCTCTGATGTCGAAATTCGTTAACTCTTTTGATGTTATCTTCATTAGCAGTAATAATCTAGAGAAATATTGTGCGTCATTCCGATTGGGGGCATAGTTTAAATATACCATTTCGAGACAAATTTGATCAGTTGGTATATTAGGGTTTAAATAGACAAAACAACAATAAGTATAATCATTTTTGTTTATTTATCAGTATTACTCTGTTAGTAGTTGCTGCACTTCATCTGCAATCTTTTGGGCGCTAGTATATAGCCCCTATTCCACCCTTATTAACTGGCTTAAATTTCGTGGTAATACTTTTTCCTTCAGGGAGGGATACTTCCTACTTTTTCAAATATCTTGTGTCCATTTAGGAAGGTTATCAGATTTTCTGTGGAAAACTATCGGAACTTTCTGCACTTCCAATCCAATTATTTAAAGCATTTATCCTGAGTTTTTTAATGATTTGAATCTGCTCCAAAATTTCAGACCATCAACACGGCCTACACAAAAGAAACGTCAAGCTGGAGGCAGCTGATTTTTTTTATTGTTTTCATTTAAATTAATAAAGTATACTTAATCTCTTCTCTCTCTCAACCAAAGGATCGGAATCTAAGCAAATTTTATATATGCATATACTACATATAACTCGTACATTGACCGACATATTCGGCATAAGATTTTTTAGAAAAATCATTATATGTTCTATATGAAAGTTGGGGTAGTATCGACCCGATTTTATCATTTAACTATTATCACGCCACATTCCAAAAATGTTCCCTGTGTATCATTAGGGTACCTCACATACAGACACCAATCATATGGAGTTAGCAGGACGTTCGAAAATCCTAACAATATGTTACTATTTTAGGCACAAAGTTATACTGTTATGAGTAAAACATGTTTTGTAATTTTATTGAGATAACTCAAATATTGGCCGATATGTCAAGCATAAAGTAACCTGGAAAATCAAAAATCAATATAATAGATATATGGGGTCTCAGAGAAGTACTGACCCGATTCACTCCCTTTTTGACACACAGAATTATTACTGTCAGTTAATTAATCTCTCTGAATTTCCTATATATATCTCATATATGGATCGATATTTTCGGTGAAAAGTTAACTATAGTACTTGGGTCCACAAATTCGACACTTAGTCGCTTGAACAGTTTTCGTTGAATTTTGCCTAATAATTTTGAGTATATCTAAATCTGAATGATTACAACGAAGAACATTAAAAGATAACTGGATATTTTCACGGAAAATTGTTGCGAAATTAACTTCAATAATATCATCACGCATCGTCTTTTAAGGTATCTTTCCAGTGTGAAATTTTCGAAAAATCGTTATTCAACTATGGGATAGTATACACCGTAATAAACATTCTCTCAAGTTTTGAAATCGAAATTCAAATTATTACGGTCGCTACAGCGTTTTTTGTAGAAAGGGGACAGAGTGGGGAACGGAACGAGACATCAGCCTCGTTTGCGTTTTTCTTATAATCTATCACGCTATGGAAGCGTTTTTTGAAATCTTCATATTTTTTTCTAAGAAAAACTGTCGTAAAGAAGGCCGAATTCGATACTTTTCATTCAAAACACCCAATAAATAAAAATCTTTTTGTATTCGTCACTAATGTATTTATTTTATTAAAAAAAAACACAAAAATCGCGAAAACCAATGATTTTTCGGAGGGTCATACTGAGACGATCTCTAATATTCACTCTAAAAGGGTTATATTTTCCTCACTTTTTAATGAATATAAATAAATATAAAGTATTGGGTGCCTGATTGAATGTGAATCACCAAAAACAAAAAGCAATAAGAAACGTGTGTCCAAATACAAAACAGATTTGCTTAATCCTTCCATATTATTAACCCATCCATCTGTCCAGATCTTCCAGTATCGTATGTAAAACTTTTCAATAAAAAATTTTTAGCGCCACTCATGGTACCACCAATAAATCCATTAACACTCTGTAACAACAAAAAATGTTTATCCCCATAGCACACCATAGATTACTTCTCAGTCTCCAAGCTTGTTTACGCCATCGCACCCTTTTATTTATCTTTCCTTCTTCTTACCTCTCTCTACGTCAAATCACAGCCACAACAATTCTTTCTGCTTGTCCATATTGGTACATATATATATAGACACATGTTGAATCAGCGCCATTGACAACGAGCACATATTTGCGTAACAGATGTTTCAATATTTTTGCGTTTTCCGCCTTACGCCTTTGACAGCTTAGACGCACAAGGCTGCACGTATCCTAGTGCATGTGCTGTCCTGTCGTTTCTGACGTATTGCCCACGCAAATCATTTGTCTCAATGTCGTTTTGATGGCCATTTGGTTATGCGACACCTGACAGAAGTTTCATTTTGCGTTTTTGATAGCCTTCAAGTGCACGGCGGCACCTGCCGGATGTGTTACCATTCAAATCTTTTTCCTTGAAAATGCGCTATTTTTGATTTTGTAGTGTGACGGTTGGAAAAAATGTATTTTTTGTTAGTTTTGAATGAAATATGTTTAGTAAAATGTAGAATATGGCATAGATTTTATGTTTTTCGATGGTTTAAGTGTGGCTTTTGCATTGAAAGAGGATTCAAAAAATCATTTCATAGAAGCTAGCTTAGTCCTAAGAGATATTCTGTTAAAATTATATGCTTGTGTAGCGATTTTTCTGTTAGAAAATTCAAAGAATCAGCTCTTATATAACGATAAGGTTTTAATCCTGGACCAGAATCTCTACATCAACATCACATATAGACGACTACATCTCCATGTAGCCACCAATCAGTACCATTTTTTGCTATTTATAGTATCTGTCGATCGGACGGAGTTATAATTTACAGATAATGGGAACTTTAAAAACATTTTGGAAATACTTTTGGTTACTGAAATCACTGTCTAGTAGTTCGTCTAGCTCTTAGATTCCATTTTGTCATTTGAGGCTTTACTGTTTGCTTTCACGAAATATTGTTTAAAAAACAAATATTCTAAGGATTTCTACTGACAAACTAACACCTCTTACATGCACCCTGAAATTATCTAATCAAAACCGCCAAAGTTTTATATTCAGTTACTTCAAAAGAATACATATGTAGAGGCACTTACTTTAGACAGCAGTCGTTGGGGGCATTTTTACTTAGCGGGTCCCAAACCCAGTGCACAACCCCGTAGAGGGGATGTTCTGTCTTCTCAGTTTAGCTCGACTTCAAACAGATGTTTTCTGGCTACCCAGAAAAGCAAAAAGTAATACACTTTCCAGAATAGATCATTTCAGCGTAAGATTAAGGCATTTTATTTGCTTTTCTACTCTTACCACGACAAGAGAGTCTCTTCTAACCTTCAGTTACAGACAAATGCCATCTTTAACCCCACATAAATACTTAGCCAGCTAAGTGTAGAATATATGAAATAAAAATTATAACACATCAACCTTCACCCCTCCACACCATAAAGCGAATGGTCAATATGAATTTATAATTTAACGCTCAAACTCTATCAGCACACAGTAACCATTTTGCCCAGTAGGCTATCAAAAAATTTATCAAACTCATTAAAAATTATTTATTGATTGTAAATTACTGCATATACCGCCAGCAGTACCGTTATTCGATACACTCTACTATATGTTTTGTTCATTATGCGGCATTTTGCCAGCCAGCCGTGCAGTAATCCAGTTAATTTGACTTTTTGTTGGGTCTTTATGCATACAAATAAATATAAAAAAAAACAACAAATATACATAAAACAAATATCTATATATATGTACATATATATATCGACCTACGCATATATTTAAATTGGCCTACGCCACTTGGCTAATGAGCAAATATTTTATTAAATATGCGACAATTAATGAAAATTGGCATTTCTATGCAAACACATAAATAAACGTAAATATATGCATACACCATATGTAAAAGTACAACAACAGCATAAAACGTTTATCCACATGAGCCAGCAAAACACTCCTTCACACACACACTCACAAGTGCACATGTAAAACCATAAAAACGTATGACATTTGATATCATGCGAACGTAGCTATATTTAAATGGCATAAATATTTACAATTATTGGAAAATTTTATGCATAAATAAGCAGGTAAATATTTATTGGTTAATGAATAATTTCCAGCTATGACTTTATGGTTTTGTAAACATTCGAACGTGCAACATTGTACCCACGTTGATATACAGGCAAATATTTCATTAATTAGCAAAAAATTGCTCTGCATATCCACCTAAATTTACACATATGCATATGTGTGTACAAGTTTAAACATGTATATATGTATGCTTGTATGTTTTTTTGTAAGTGCTTTTACAATGGGAGTTAGCACTACTAATCCAGCTGCTAAATGCTGGCTTAATTAACGGCAAAAAACCGTCAATGAATTTGCACATTCAACTAATTACAAATTTATTATATTTTCTTTTACTAGTTATTCATGAAAATCAGAAGATATTCCATTTATTAAACTATGATTATTATAAGCAAATTGTTTTGAGCTTCAAAAATTTAATAAAAAATGTCAGAAGCATGTCAAAAGCATAGAATTTCAATTTACAATAAACAGCTAACTATTATATGCTGACCATTACCACAAATTAAATTATAATAATTATTTTCTGAATATCAATACTATTGATTCCATCAATAAGGCATTTTCTCAAGCTTCTTTCATTTACTAATGCGATCAATAATAAAAAGATCAATCACCTTTAAAGTTTATGTTTCGAAATTTTTAGGAAGCAATACTACGATTCAATACTACTATGATATAAAAAAGCTTTATAAAAAAAAATCCAAGAACAAATATCAACGCTAACACCTAAAAAATAGAAAAACAATATAAAAAAAAAATTCAAAATCAGAACCAAAACTAAAAATCAAAATAAAATCACTTTCAATACCAATATCAATACCAATACTAATACCAATACCAATACCAGTATCAATACCATTACCATTACCATTACCAAAACCAATAACAATACCAATACCAGTATTAATACCAATACCAATACCAATACCAGTATCAATACCAATCCCAATATCAACACCAATACCAATACCAATCCCAATACCAATACCAGTATCAATACCAATACCAATACCAATACCAATACCAGTATCAATACCAATCCCAATATCAACACCAATACCAATACCAATCCTAATACCAATACCAATACCAATACCAAATATACCAATATTAACACCAATACCAATACCAATACCAGTATCAATACCAATACCAATACTAATACCAATACCAGTATCAATATCAATCCCAATACCAATATCAATACCAATACCAACACCAATACCAATACCAATAACATTACCAATAACAATACCAGTTGGCTGAGCTCAGGCCACCAAGGGTTACAGCCTGGCGAACTGTTGACGGCCTAAGTTCTTAGGTTAGCTGCGAATACCCAATAAGCAGTCCCTGACCAAGAGCGACAGGAGAGGAGGGTTCGGCTTAAAAGACCTGAAGCATCCTACGAATCTCCGGTGACGAGGTGACTCGATGCCGCCTCAAAATAAGCATCCACAACCCCATAGAGGGTGGCCTCGAGGGATCACCTACCCACGAGAGGGAGGCAACATAGCGACGAGGGACGCTACAACGGAAATCGTAAGGAAAATAAATCCCCAACTGTAAATGCTCGGCCGGGGCAACAGACCGCAGATAGCAAACCTGAGAAACGCAGGTTAGCTGTAAATAACAAATACAGCCCCCGACTAAAATAAAGAGCACAGCAGAGACGACAACGCAAGAAATCACGCAACGAAGTAGGACCACGATTTTGACACACGATTTGGAAACGTTTGAATTTGGGCTGACGGCTGTGGCATTCTGTTACCTCAGTATGCAAGAGTGACATCTTGCAGAAATGGCTTTCAGGGTAATGTCATAGGCGCCTCCGTCCCGTTAAAACTTTGGCAGGGCTTCAAGTACGTTCGATGCTACGTCGCCATTAGGTTGGCGGTACAGGCTCAGTTGATTTCAATCCTGACTAGTGCTATGGTCCTGGCTCTGAACACGAATTCCCATAAGGTTTCGTGTCAACCCCCGTGTGGCCTCCCTGCAATGCAAAGATAACCACAGGGACCGAAAATGCAACTGTACAATCGAGCAAAGATAGCGGCTTGAAGCGGGGACCCTTACAAACATGAATAAAGAAAATAATGAAAACAACATACCAGAACAAAACCAAAAAGGACGAATGGACGACGAATTGAATGCCTTTAGAAGACAAAGCAAAATCTTGCGTTCGCCGCCACAGATGGGAAATGAGAGGGCAATCCAAACGGTTTGCATAGAGGAAACCGCCTCCTCTATACCTGAATCAGCGGAAGCAAGCACGGAGGCAAATAATAGGACTCCGGCTATCGACCGAGGTCTACGAAACGGATACAACTCTCCAAGGCAAGAATTCATTCAGAAGATGAGAGCAGAAGAGGATGAAGCCCTTCTAAAGTGCCGCGCTACCCTGAAAAAGATGAAGTTGGCAATGCTGAGACAGAAGAATATAAGTTCCGATGTAAAAAATGGGATATCCGAGCTAGACGAACTCTTCGATATCATCGGTAGCCTGCGCCGAAACTGGATGAAGGCAGAAAAGGATACGAGACGCACGACCACAACTAGGTCCTTGGATGCATGCAACGAACACGCCGATGTTTCAACGCCAGTGACAGCTCTTCCTAAACGAACGGCACCAAGCCCAATGGAACAGGAGTCAGAGAAAAGGGGGCGAGGACCCGGAAATACTGTGTGGCACGTAGTAAGAGGAAAAAAGATACAGCAGGCAAAACGACATCAAAGCGAAGAGCAAACTCAAGGACAAACAGATGACAAGCTCCAGAAGCAAAAAAGGGCACCCAGAACCAGAGTTCGACCAGAAGCAGTGCTAATCAAACCGGCAGAAGGCCGCAGCTATGCCGAGGTGCTTCAAAACATACGACAACACGTCATGACAGACCAAGACAAAGTGGAAGTCCGGGCAATACGGAAAACAAAATCAGGTGCCCTGCTCCTAGAACTGAAGAAAGGAGAAAAACCAAAACCAGAGCTCCGAAATGCTCTCACAAGCAACCTACGTGGTATAGCTTCTGTAAGCGAGCTAAAGCAGAAAGCCACAATTGAGATCCGAGACCTCGACTCCTTATCCACCGCATCAGAAATCACGACCTCCGTAAGACGTCTGCTAGAGCAAGCAGATGAAGAAATCACAGTGAGGACCAGCGCTCCAAATACTCGCGAACAAATACGCGCATATGTGACGTTGACAGCCGATAGCGCAAACAGGATACTAAAAGAAGGTCACATAAAAATAGGATGGATCAGCTGCAGGATGAAGCTTATGAAGGAAATTAAAAAATGCTACAGATGCTTCGACTTCGGCCATTTACAATGGGAATGCAAAGGCCCCGACAGAAAAGGCCAAGGATTATGTATAAAATGCGGGAAACCTGGGCACAAGCTGAAAGACTGCAAAAACTCACCGAGCTGTTGCCTCTGCGTAGAACAGAAGCATACCCAAACGGATCACATCCCAGGGTCTCGGTCGTGCGAGTCGTATAGGGAGAAAACAAGAACATGAAGATCTTACAGTGTAACATGCACAGAAGCAAAACGGCTGACCACCTCCTGCCGCAGCTCATGCTGGAACTCGGAACCGAGGTAGCAATCATCAGCGAGCAGTACAAAATAGCGCAAGATGGAACATGGCTAGAAGACACCACAGCAACAGCGGCAATATGGCTAACGGAAAGGAGTAGTTTCAGAAAAACAAACAGCGGGAGAGGAAATGGGTTTGTCTGGATAAAAAACGAAAACATTACGATAATTAGTTGCTACTTGACACCGAGCGACCCTATCACAGACTTCCAAGCAAAGCTCGATGCTATAGAGGATGCTGCACGACAAAGAAACCGACACTTAATCATAGCCGGAGACTTCAACGCCAAGGCCATGGAATGGGGCACACCGACTACAAACTCGAGGGGCCGGAAAATTCTCGACATGGCGGCTAGATTAGGCCTTATCGTCGCAAACAGAGGATCCCAAACCACATTCAGAAGACCAGGATGCAACGACACAACCCCTGATATCACGCTGGTGTCCGAAGGATTCGCAAACCAGCTGCGGGAATGGAAAGTTTTGGAAGACTATACTGGTAGCGACCACCAGTACATATCCTACCTCATAGGTCCAGACAAAAATCCAGCAACGACGAAAAGAAGAGGAACACGTAAATGGAACGCTTCAAAGCTAGACTCAGAAAAGCTCCTCGCGGCCATAGATGAAAACCCACCAAAATACCATGCAAGGTTGATTGTCCAAGCAACTATGAGCACCATTACTGAGGCATGTAAAATAGCAATGCCCAAAATAAAAGGCGGACATCTAAAGAAAGCAGTTTACTGGTGGACTGACGAAATCCGAAATCTTAGACAAACTTGCCTGCGCAAAAGACGACGATATACAAGAGTTAGAAGAAGAGGAAGAAACGGAATGGAAGAGCATAAGGAATATAAAGCTGCGAAAACTGAGCTGAAAGACGCAATAACAAAGACAAAGAAAGATAAATGGGAAGAGCTACGTAACGATATAAACAAAAATCCGTGGGGTCTCGGATACAAGATCGTAATGAAAAAACTCGGAGCAAAACAGTCCCCCACTGAGTTAAACGCCGCAGCTATGGAGCACATCGTAAACACTCTGTTCCCAACCCATGACTTGGGAAGAGACCCACCAGAACATGCACAAGAGAGCTCATGTCCGCCTTTCACCTTGGAGGAAATAAACACGGCAGCAAACACTTTAAAGATCAAAAAAGCCCCTGGGCCTGATGGGATACCAGTGGAAGTGTTAAAGCTAATCGCTTTGGAACGTCCGCACTTACTGCTATCCATGTATAATGCATGTCTAAACGAGGGCATTTTCCCAGAAGTATGGAAGAGGCAGCAGCTGACCCTAATAAGCAAAGGCAAAGGAGACCCAGGAACACCATCAGCATACCGACCTTTATGCATGCTAGATACAGCAGGAAAGCTATTAGAAAGACTGTTGAAACCTCGCATCATAGCCGCCATAAACGATGCTGGAGGCCTATCAGAGCGACAACATGGCTTCAGACCAGGAAGGTCCACCATCGGAGCTGTGGAAGACGTCGTGCGCAGCGTGGAGGAAGCTGATCGGAAGAACAACTTCTCGAGGCCAATAGTCCTCCTGGCAACAATTGACATACGAAATGCATTCAATAGCGCAAAATGGGAAAATATGATCGACGCACTAGAAAGTCGCTTCAAAACGCCCCCCTACTTGATGAAAATGATACGAAGCTATCTTAAAGACAGGAAACTATTGTACGATACGAGTGACGGCCCACAAACTAAGGAAATAACCTCTGGAGCAGCGCAGGGATCAATACTTGGACCAGATCTATGGAATGCCAGCTACGACGGAATTTTAAACGTTGAAATGCCTGACGATTGCTACCTCGTTGGCTACGCAGACGACATCGCCGCCGTCATAACCGCACGTAATACCGACATGGCCAGGCGTCGACTTACACAAGTTATGATACGAACACAGACATGGTTGGACTCACACGGCCTCAGCCTAGCTGCTGAAAAAACAGAACTGATCCTGCTCACTAGGAAACATATCCCGCTGGAGGTAAATATGCAAGTTCATTCAGAAACTATCAAAACGACGAGAACCCTCAAATACCTAGGAATAAGAATGGACAACAAATTGACGTACTGGGCTCAAATACAACACGCTGCAAAAAAGTCAGCCAATATAACAATGGCGCTATCAAAACTCATGGCAAACACCGGAGGACCACTTGCAAGCAGAAGGAAATTACTTATGGACACAACACAGTCAGTGCTACTGTACGGTAGCGAAATATGGGCCGATACATTAAATGTAGAACACAGACGAAAAGTGCTTGCTAAAGTGCAGAGAACAGCAGCCCTGAGAGTTGCCTCGGCGTACCGCACTGTATCCGAACCCGCAGTGCTAGTGATAAGCGGCGTCATCCCCATAGACCTTCTCGCAAAGGAGAGAAGACAACTCTGGCTATGGAAGAAAGACGGAATAGAAATACACATGGCCACAAGACAACAGGCGAGGAAGCAAACTCTCGAACTGTGGCAAGATCGGTGGACAAGGGAGAGAAAAGGAAGATGGACCGCCAAACTGATTAAAGAAATAGAGAAGTGGCACAGTAGAAAACACGGCGAGGTAAATTACTATATAACGCAGATGCTGTCCGGTCACGGGTATTTCCGAAAATACCTATACAACATGGGAAAAGCAGAAAGCCCAGCATGCATTTATGGAGACGAACCACTAGACGATGCAAACCATACCATTTTCAAGTGCCACCGGTGGAAAGAAGCACGAAGGACTGTACAAAACAAACTAGGAGAACTAAGTGCGGAAAATATCTTAGACAAAATGATATCTAGCAGCGAAAACTGGAAAATAATTGCCTCGTACGTGGAACATGTTCTACGCACTAAAAAAAGAGACATGGACGCGGACTCCCAATAGAAGACGAGCCAAATAGCTTGATGCTGGCTACAAAATCGTAGGCATCCCTGGACGCAGGGAGAGTAGAAATTGACCTGTAATGGGTCCATCTTGGAAACCTTGCCCTGAAGTAATGCGAAAGCGGTCCCGGGGTAGGGGAAAAAGTTCCATGATAGAAGGGGGGAGTGTTTTAGTGGGTTCACCACTCACGTAGGATGACGATCCCTATATGGTGCGAAGGCATTTTAAACCCTCCTTACGGCCTATAAAAAAAAAAAAAAAAAAAAAAACAATACCAGTTATACCAATATTAACACCAATACCAATGCCAATTATACCAATATTAATACCAATACCAATTATACCAACATTAACACCAATACCAATACTAATACCAATACCAATACCAACACCAATACTAATACCAATACTAATATCAATACCAATACCAATAGCAATACCAATAGCAATACCAATACCAATATCAATACCAATACTAATATCAATACCAATACCAGTATCAATACCAATCCCAATACCAATATCAATACCAATACCAACACCAATACCAATACCAATACCAATACTTATACCAATACCGATACCAATACCAATACCAACACCAATACCAATACCAATACCAATGCCAATACCAATACTAATACCAAAATTACCAATATCAACACCAATACCAATACCAATAACAATTCGAATACCAATACCAAGGTTTTTCATACAATGTTTGGGGGAGCCACC
This sequence comes from Bactrocera dorsalis, assembly GCF_023373825.1. Taxonomy (NCBI): domain Eukaryota; kingdom Metazoa; phylum Arthropoda; class Insecta; order Diptera; family Tephritidae; genus Bactrocera; species Bactrocera dorsalis. Next base: position 75,297,712 of record NC_064305.1, read on the forward strand.
AATTTCTCAAAACTTTAAATTTTAACAAGTCTGTCGATTATATATAGTATGTATATATTCTAATATATATTCGGTTTTTGGACTTGATTTAATTTTATGAAGAAAAATCTAACCGCTAGAACCTCCCTCTTTCCGCACCTGCTACAGAAACCATAACCTAACCTCATACTTTCAGCTACAAACACAAGAAACGCTCGAGATTATTACATAATTCATTTAATTTATTTTAAATGATTTCATTTTATTGCTTTGGCGCCTATATAATGCCGAATTTCATGACACGAAATAAAAGTAAATAAAATAAAAAACGGAGCTCAAGTATATTCTTGAGTAAGCCATAGCCAGTTGCTTGCACGTTTCCACTATTTCTTATAAATCCAATACTTTAACGAAAACGAACTGCCCTCACCCAGAATATACGGGTATTTGTAGATTTTTTTCGCATAGCCTGCACTTCGCACTTGATCCTTTGTGACGTCAAATTGAAACGTGACACGCAGCACCCACACCAATACACACACACACGCATTCCTACACAGCGCTAGCTGTTAAGCAACAGCGTAACGGCCAGTGAGCAGTTCCAAAAGCGGCATACCATTTCGTGCTTTAACAAGCTTAGGATTTCGTGATTGCGCCGCCATGGCGGATGAGCAATAAATTCCTTTCAATTGTTTCAGCAAACTGCATTACGAACATGAAGCGCGGCGAGCGTGAGCGTTGCAAAGCATGTGAAACAATATAGAAAAAATTCTGAAAAAAAAGAATTGCGAAGAAAATTGTACGCATTTGAAAAACAAGGACGCTTATAAAGACAACAACTACAAAAACACACAATGTCACGTTTCAAAAATAAATTGCCATCAAGGCTGTGTGCTGGTCAGCAGCGCGCGGGGGTGTCTGGTTGTGTGAGTGCCCGGGAGGAATACTCAGCTCAAAACATAATGAAAAGATTTGGTGAAAGAAAAATGACGAAGAAAGCAAAAGCGAAACGTGAGCTGGAGCAAATTGCATTTGGAAATAGGTCTACCAGTTTACGGTTACCACAAGCCATGTCTGCTAAACTCATAAAAGCAGATAATAAAAATAAAAACAAAAGCAAACGAGTTGAAGCAAAGCTGAGAACAACGGAGAACGCACGCAAACGACAGCGCCGCAGATTAGATTCACTTGCGTTGGCAGTTGCTTTGTCTCGCCGCTGAGTTCACGAATAAGGAAGAAGCAGCAGCATAAAGAGCAGTTCTTGTTGACAAAAGGAAACGCACAATCAAGAGCGCAGACAAGTGTGCGTGTGTGCGTGACCTCTGGTTATAATAACGGTTAGCTTCCGACTTGATTGTTTGCGGAGAAAGACGGGAAGATAAAGAAAGCTGCAGAACTGAAATTTTATTAAAAAATAATGGCAAAAAAGGAAAAGAATTCCGAACTTCAAGTCAAACAACTCCGGTTCCCGTTTCATATAGTAAGCTAAGAATAATAAACTGCTTTAAATCGGTAATAAGAAAAAAGAATTGCAACAAACTAAAACTAGATTGCAATTAAAGCCTTATATCAGTTGATTCTTCTATACAATTGTGATATTCGTTGAGTGGGATCACTATTTTTGATCCTATTAAAGTCCCTTACAACCAATACCAATACCATTACCAATACCAATGCCATTACCAATACCAATACCAATACCAACACCAATACCAATATCAATACCAATGCCAGTATCAATACCAATACCAATACCAATACCATTACCAATACCAATACCAATGCCATTACCAATACCAATACCAATACCAATACCAATACCAATACCAATACCATTACCAATAACAGTACCAATACCAACCAAATCGAAATTCAGAACCTATTCTAATTTCGATGCCAATACTAATACTAATGTATTACCAAGACTAACCAATACTAAAACCAAACACGTTTCTCGTACCAATTCCAATACCAGTACTATTTCCAACAGAAATACCAATAGCAATCCCAATACCAATACCAGTACCATTACCAACAACAATAAGAATACCAATAACAATATCAATATCAGTACCAATACCAATACCAATACCAATACCAATACCAATACCAATACCAATACCAATACCAATACCAATACCAATACCAATACCAATACCAATACCAATACCAATACCCAATGCAAAACTAACTCTTCTTATGTTTGGTAACAATCTTCATCTAGTATTGCTTTTATTATCTTCAAACAATATCTTGGCAAACCACAGAAATATATTTATAAACAAAATATTTGTAGGGAATGGAATCAACGTTGAGATAATTTCTACGAATTGATTATAAAGTTCCGTAATATTAAAACCTATTTCCTTATCTACACTTCAACTATAAGTCCTGACTCAAATTTGTACGCGTTCCATGGCTTTCCTGCCCAAATTTCTAACGTTCGTCTAACAAGAAAGTTATGTGAACCCGCTTTGGAACAATACATATTCTTACACCACCAATTGCCTCATTTTTTGTGCTTCCCTTACCCACTATCTATATGCGCTTAACAAAAGCACAGAACGTTGAGTAAAAACTCTCACTTGAAATATTATTTTCTGCATTTTTTCGCATTTTACCGTTGCTCTTTTGATCCTGTCTGTCAGTCAGCTTTGCTCGTACGCTGTTGACATTATGCTCAGCGGCAACAACAAGAGCAGTAAAAGAAAAATAGTGAAAAAACAAACGGCTTTAGCAAGCAACAACAATAAAGCTGTAGTGACACGATTGCCGGTGCATTTTCCAAGTTGTTGAGTTCAAATTTCATATTCGTGCGTGAATTGCTGCATTCAGCGCGGTTTGAAGGTGGAGCAGGCGACGTTTGGAGAAATAGAGTTTGCGGGTAATTATGTACTTGAAAGCGCTTGACAAAGCGTGCGCCAACACAATATAGCTAAGATGCTGCTGCTTCTGCTTTCTTCTCCGTACTTTTTTAGTTCTACGCATTTCTGCGTTTTTTTTTTGCCGTTTTTGCTGGGGTTTATTGTTTAGTGACTGCATTTATTGTTATGTCATCGTCGAGTTTGCGGTTGTGCTTTTGTATGGACTTTTCTTTTTCTAAAGCTCTTTATGTTTATACACTCGCAACATTTAACACAGAGTATTATGAATTTTTTTCATTAAAATGTTGCTTAGCACACTTAAAGCTAATCGATTTAAAAATAAAGTTATGTTTATAAAAATTATCAGGATGGCGAAAATATTAAAAAAAAAAAAATTAAAAAAATGTGAAAAAAAAATTTAAAAATTAATTGAAAATAATTAATTAAAAGTAAAATTAAATTGGAATACATAATTAATTAATTGTAATTAAATCAGTTTGAAACATTAAATACTTTAAAATTTAAATTAATTAATTAATTACCTAGTTTTGCAAAACAACTATTTATGGAACTAGAAAACACACAGTTAATTAAATGAAATTTACTATTAAGTACATAATTAATTAATTAATTAATTAAACGTAATTATGATTTAGTAAAATGAACTAATTAAAAATATAAAAATAAAATGATTGGATTATATATGCAACTCGAAAATAAATTTGAAATAATTAATTAAATTTAAATCTAAAATTAAAATTAAAATTATAATTAATTTATTGTAATACATAAATTTAAAATAATTTTTTAAATGTAATAAAAAAATATATTGAAATTAATTAATTAATTATTTATTATTGCTGGAATAAAATTTTATAATTTCAACAACAAATTAAAAACAAAATTAAAATTATTTGACTAAATACTAAGTGTTTACAACAAAATAATATATACAACTGAAAAATAAATTTTAAGTGTGTATTTAAGTGAACGAAAATTTAATTTTTAAACTCTGTAATTAATTACTTAATTCTTGCAAAACAATTATTTATGCAAAAATCTTTAAATTTTATAAAAAATTTATTGAAATTAATTAACTAATTATTTATTACTATTATAATAACATTTTTATTTTGTTTAGTTTTTACAACAAAATAATATTTGCAATTCAAAAATTAAATTTGAGTGTTTAATTAAATAAAAATTTAAAATTTTAATTTAAATTATTTAATTAATTACGTAATTTTTGAAAAATAACTATTTATGGAATTAGAAAATAAATTTGAAGGAGTTCATTAAATGAAATTAATTAAGTACATAATTAATTAATTGTAATTAAAATTTTTTTCTAATATTAATTAATTGAAAAATTAAAATTATTTGCATAAATGGAACACAAATTATAAAATTTAATTTAAATTAAAAAAAAGTTGTGTTAAAATTACTAAATTAAATATATAAAGACAAGAATTAATGGATTAATCACTTAATTATTAACAAAATTATTTATGCAACCAGAGAATAAATTTGAAATAGTAAATTAAATGACATTTACAATTAAGTATATAACTAATTAATTGTAATTATTTTTTTTATAAAAACTTAATTAAAAGTGAAATTAAAATTACTTGCATTATTAAGTTACAAATTAAAAGAAAATAATAATTTAAAGTAAATGAAAAATTAATAAAATTAAGTACGTGAGTATAAAAATAATAATTACAAAAATGAAGTACTTAATTTTTACATAGAATTCGAAAAGTAAAAAAAATCAAATGTTTACAAATTCAAGCATATATAATTTCCGACTGCAACCGAACACAGCACTTCCTTATTTGTTTACGTTCATTTTGTGCTAAAGCATGAGAAAATTATCACAATAGGAGCTCTTAGAGTCGCGCCCTTTGGCACGCGCTGCTTTAGTATTGGTGACAGCATTGTTTCTTGTTGTTGTGCATTTTGCTTAAAAAGCAAAGATAAAATTTTTTATTGTATAAATTTTCATTTAAAATACTTGAATGTCTTTTATGCGTTGAGTTGCACACACATACATACAAAATAACACGAAACTGCAGGGGTTCCCAAAGGAAAATCAAAAAAACATTATGTCAAAAGCAGTTAATTTTTTTGTGCTGTTTGAAGTGGAAAACATCATTTTAAATTGGCTTCAACTAATGCTTTGACTTTGCATCAAAGGAGATGGGAATATGTGGATATTTGTGGCTTGTATGAGTACATCAGTGAATCACTGAAATATAGTTATATGGAAAAATGAAAGTTTTGTTGTTTTACAAATGATTTAGATTATATATCAGATCTTATTCTTCTTTTTCTTTACTGACGTAGACACCGCTATGCGGTTATAGCCGAGTAAACAACAACGCGACAGTCGTTTCTTCTTTACGCTATTTGGCGCCAATTTGAGATACCAAGTGCAGCCACGTCTTTCACGACTTTTTTTTTGATTTCCGATAGATCGATTCACATAAATATAGAAAAGTTGAAAGGATTGCATCCTTGTACCATTTTTACCATGTTTTGGAATTGAACAAGTTTTTTCTCAAGCTTCAGCATGGATCGTATTGGAGCTAGAACAGCATAGTGTATTTCTATCATACTGACACAGACACAAGTCAATTGATAAGTCTCGAACTTACTAAAGGCAAAACTCCTTCTTTATTCAATATAGTTCCCTTTAAGGAAGATATACCGATTATAGCGACTCCCCTTTGCTTCAAAATAAGGCTCAGATTCAGAGATCACCTCTTCAATCGACTATAATTTTTTCCCAGCGAGCATTCTAATTGACACTTAAAGTATTGCTTGGGTCCTTTTACAATTCTTGTAAAATTATTTTTCAAAAAGGAAGTTCGTTATTATCTAATCATAAATGTCGGGACTGGACCGTTTAAACTGTGCACGCAAACCGTATCGATGGAAATTTTTTCCTCTTTTAGGTTCACATAAACTTCAATTACCATGTGCCAGTTACTAACATCAAACAGTTATCAGAGGAACTCAACATCCCTTACGGATAATCTCAACACGTTTAGGTTAATGTTTTGACTACTGTTTTAGTTAATGTTTCGGGTATGAAGCTTGGAAATACTAGATTCGTACCAAAATACTTAAATCTTTTTCAAACACGACTTCGAGTAGGGACCGCAAAGGAGATGCTTGACAACGCAGCTGATGACCCTACATTCATTAAACCCGCCATTGCTACTAGCGAAAGCTGCCAAGCGTAAAAACTGTACAATAATCTAGCAATTGGCACTCCAAAAATGAGCTGAAATCGAAAAAATCACAGAAAAGTAGAAAAAAATACAGAAGGTGTTCATCCGTTTATTGGTATATGGTGAGGTGATTCCCCATGAATTTGTTCCACATCAAACGAATAAAAAGAATACTACTTGCTGGTTTTTAGGCGGCTAGGCAATTCATCGTAAACGAATGATTTTGACCCTTCATATCACTGACTTTTTTTATTTTTTCGAAAGTGGAAAACTACAACAGGAAAATTTAAAAGTGACTTCTTGTTCTTATAGATAAGACAAATTCTCGGTGGAAAGAAATTAATCGACAGTGAAGCGGTATTAACCGAGACTGTGACTTATATTGAAGTAAAAGAAAAGGGTAGTAGAATATGGTATCAAAGACCTAGAAGAGCGTTGTGAACTGAGTTTCACCCTCAATGTGATATAATAGAATGAAGTTTCGCCAAAAATACTAATAATTTTTCTATAGCAGGACACAAACTTTCCACACTGCTTTGCATTCTGCTAAAACAAAAATCTTTTCACCTGCCAGCTAATTTCTTTATATAATTTGATAGTCATATATATATTTTCTTCAACTTACACTTTCCAAAGAAAATCATGAAAATTTCCGATTCCATCACAATGTGTAGACTAATTATAGTTTTAAACCAATTACAAAAACAATTTTGATTCATAAAATTTTCCAAATTACAAACAACAACAACACGCACATACATTTCTAATTCATTGTTATTTAGCATTTCATTGTTTTAAATGATTTTCGGTTGTTTTAGTTTTGGTACTTTTTGGGTTTTTTTTGTGCATGTTGCCACGGCCCAAAGAACAATTGGCCACGCTCTGACGTCAAAGGCACACGTTCATGCGCCTACACAGTGGTGCAGAGATACGACATATGCATATGTATAAAAGAGTGTGCGCATCTATGTGCACTGTTGTTGTTGTTTTTGTAGAAGTGATGATGTTGTTTTCACTTTCTAGTGTAGCGCCGGTGTTTGGCTTAGCGCTTACCCCCTTAACCTTAGAGCAGCGTGTTGGCCTTACACAGCAGAGATTCACACAAACACACACACTACTATCACAAACAACAACAACAAATAGACGCAATGTTGTACATCGCTCACTTCTGTTGTTTTATTGCTGTTTTTGTTTATGCTGGCGGTGAGGCGTGTCGAAATCGAAGCATTCGGTTTATGGCTTTTAGTTTAAAGTAAACACATTGAGTGTATCTGTATGTGTGTGGCTGTGTGTGTTGCGTGTGTTTATAAATAAAATTAACAAGAAAGGTCATGGATTTGAAAGCTGTAAATATATGGATGTGTGTGCGCCTTTGTTTGTAATTCTTCTTATTTCACAGACAGTCTCGCATCACATCATCAAATGTGCCAGCTGGTCAAATGGCTTCCTGGCCAGTGGTTGTTCCGCCTAATGGTGCCGCGACCCAAGTTTCCCCACTTCCTCGCCTGCCTCATCTCTTTGCTTGAGCTTTTCAATTGTTTATTCTGAATGTTCTGGGTTCGTGTGCGTATGTATATATGCTTGTCTTTACTTTCGGTGCGGTAATAAATGGCGAAATTGTAGATTCGTTTACATATTGCTGCAGCCGATTCATGGTATCTTATTTGTAAGTATGGATGTTTGTATATATTCCTATAATCATTCATAGGTAGAGCCATTCGAAAGTTGTATACAAAAGTAAAAAATTAAATCTCGAAATTGCTTTCGACTTCTGCCTTGGCGGCGGTCATTTTTCAAAGACTGTGTCTTTCGCAGATATTCTTGGAATATCTCTTGACTGCCGCTCTACACTATGAATATTCATGATTTGTTTTTGTTGCCTCCATTGTCTTTCGGGAGCTGCTGTTCTTCTTTCAGTAGTTTCCAGCAATGGTTTCGGAAATCTCAACATCTGCGTTGATGTGGTGATTGATTACTTTTTGATGCAAATGAAAATACTTATACAAACAGTTATACTCACTTACATACATACATGAGTGCTTGAGAAGAAAATTTAATTTTCTCGAGAAAATCAAGCGCGTTTAAATGAAATGAAATTATCACGTGGATTTTACGAGCTTTTTGAAGCAGTCAGAAAAACTTGTGTTTTTGGACTCAAATTAAATTAAAGTAAATTAAATTCATCTAAATTAAGTAAAATAAATTATATTAAATTTGTATAAATTAAGCAAAAATTACAGTTTGACAAAATTTATGGAATTTACGTTAAAAAAGAAAAAGCTTAGTGTGAAAAATCAAAAAATTTAAATTTAAACACTTTATGTATGAACGCGTTTGGTTGAAGATGTCCTTTTATTGGTGGCGTAGAATTAGGAAATTTCTTCTATTCTCATCATATATAATCTTGAGGTGATAAAATCATGTATTACTTTGCTGATATCGCAGATTTCCTATTTTGATATAGATAAATGCGTTTCCAATTCGAAGCTGACAAACTCTAAATTTTTTTTTATTTTTACAACAACTATTTTGTCTTCCAGTATACAATTACTACAAATACTCTTACTTTGATGACATTACTAACATCCAGCTTGATTTCGTACATATTTTGATGCATTTCCACCTTTTTGATAGGAAGCAAATTTATAGGTAACGCATACGCCATGGTTGCCACTCTAAAAATAACAGATAGCATTTAAAAGTTTTTCACTCGCTCTTTGCACGAGCTTTTTATTGACAGCCAACAGTTGAACTTTTTATTGCAAACCATTAATGATAGTTGTTAACGGTGAAAACAATAGCAAATAGCAATAAGAGGCAAACGGAAACCAGCTGTGCAAATGACGAACGAAATTCGTGAGAAAGTGTTTGCGTGTTTACGATAATTTGAACAATTTAACAACAACAGCGTTACTTAGCTACATTTTTTTTTTAGTTTTCTACTTTATTTCCATTTATACTCGCTCAATTTGTTGTGTTGATTCCTTGATTCGTGCACCATTCTCGCTTTGGCTCTTTGTTTATTTCTACCGTTTTTAAACTTGGTTCTCCATAAAACGAGAAAACTGTGGAATATTCAAATTTTATCGCCATAGTAGTGTTTTATATATTTTTTTTATTTCGTATAAACCGCCTGTTCACCTGCCAATCTGTTCACCTGGTCGAACAGCGTTTTTTATGAACTCACGCTGGCAACAAGTTTATGTTGTAGTTATTTTTATTGTCGCTTCTGTTCACTTCGCTTTGCTTTCAAACACATTTTGTAGTTGTTTGTATATAATTATTAACGAAAAGTTTTTCTCAAAGAAATTTTTGTCTATTTTCTTTGGTATGCCAAAATGTAAAAAAGAGTCTTTTAATAAAATTTTAATAATGTCAAAAACGTAGAACGTTTCTCGCAAAATTATATGTCTAAAATTTAAGTTACTTAAACTGATGTTGTTCTCGGGTATACGGAGAAGACTGAATATTCAGAATTCTTATTATATGTTTTGAGCTGATCGTAATGATATCGGTTTTTAAGTCACTAAACTATGAAGAAAGGCAAATCCAAGAAACAACTGGTACATATATAACTGGTATGAATAAAAATAGGTATAAATCTGATAAACTATTTCTTTGTCAATATAAACAATTTTGTAAACCAACTTAATTTCAAAGAAACTGGTATAAATAAAAACTGGTATAAATATAATAAGCTTTTATTTACTAATACAAATAATTTAAACATACTTAACTGGTATAGTTCTTAAATTGGTATAATTTAAAATTTGACTATTCAAAAGAACTGGTATAAATAAAAACTGGTATAAATATAATAAACTTTTGTTTACTAATAAAAAAATTTAAACATACTTAACTGGCATAGTTCTTAAACTGGTATAAATTAAAATTATATTATTCAAAAGAACTGGTATAAATAAAAACTGATGTAAATATAATAAACCTTTGTATACCAATAAAAAATTTTGTATACCAACTTAACTGGTATAATAAAAACTGGTATAAATCAAATAAACTTTTATTTCCCAAAAAATATATTATACTCTATAAAAATTCTAAAACTGGTATAAATTAAATTTTAATTTTTGATCATTCAAATAAATATCTTGCAAAATCAAGAAAGATAAATATAATTTCAATTGCATTTTCGAGGTATTTAGACCGGCTTAGATCAGCAAACGAAAATGTGTGCTCTATTTTCAAAAATATAGCACCTAGATCCGATAAAAGTTGGTGCATACAAATTTTGAAAGCTTCGCTAAACATGAAGCTGCAACATTTATGGCGAACAATTTTCCATTCTTTTCGTAGTGGATAGTGGTCCACCAAAACCTATATACCCACACAGCCATATCTAAACTATCCGCTTTCCAGTATTATCAGAAATTTGAAAAAAGTCTTTTTACACGGTTTCGTTAGAAATCTAGAAAATCCGCTTTGTAACCGCATCAAATATGCATGAATTGAAATATGCCAAAAATGTCTGCATTTTTTATCTCTCACCTGCTCTCCACTATAGCTGAATAAATACGATACACAATATCGTATCGCAAAAAAAAAATAAAATATTTGTCACAGATAGTGTAAATACTAAAAAATCACTACAAACACATACGCGCACCGTTCAAATCAAAAAGAAATACATAAAAGCCTTGCAACAACACAGACGCCACGCTTGCAAAAAATATCAAAAAACAACTCGCACCGTTTCGCTACCAACACCAGCGCGAATCCAGCTGTCTTATGAGAGGAAATCGCGCAAATCCTTTGTGTTTTACGTGAAATGCAAATTATTCAACACTTTGTCCATTGATGCCACCACCGAACGCTAGCAGTCCACTGCATTTGTGGTGGTCGGGATATGAAGCTCTGTGCTTCTGGGCTCTACCAGCAGCTGAACCACTAAATCGATGGATGTGAGGAGCCTTAGTACTCTAGTGTGCGCTATTGGCAAATGTAAGCAAAAGCAAAAGAGGAAAACTATAAAATAAAGAAAATACAAAATTTCGAATTCAGTTTTACGCGGCGAGGTTTTTTCGTATTCATTTTCGCTTTTATTCCGCTTGCTGCAACGTGCTACTGGCCATAAGTGGCCTAGTTGTTGATTGTGCAGGATTTTTTCTGTCTGTCTCTTCTTTTATCCTTTGTGACAGTTAGTTTGTTGCTGGTGTTTAGACTCGAAATATTGTCTCTGATCTACATATATGAAAAATATGGAGATAATTTTGTGTGGAATTTCATTTTTATTTCTACAAATCTGTTTAGCATATTGCTTATTGTCCACGGTAAACCGTGCAGGCAATTACCAGGTGGTTTAATAAGTTTTATCGTTTGATACAAAAAATACAACATTATGATTCAAAATACACTTTTTTATTCAGTATAATCTCTATTAATATAAATACATTTGCTCCAATGATTCTCCAATCTGTGGATCCCTTCCCTGAACAGAGAATCTGGAAGGTCTGTAAAATCGCTTCAACAGCCATTATGATTTGATGATTCATTTGATGAAAAAGGCTTACCATGCATAGATTTTTTGAGTTATGGAAATAAATGGCAGTCGCTGGGGGCCAAATCTGGTGAATACGTTGGATGCTCCAAAAATTCGAACTTTAATTCATGGATTTTAGTTATTGTCAAAATGCCCTTGTAACACGGTGAATTGTCATGATGAAAAATTTTTTTTTTTCTGCAAACCAGGCCTTTTCTCACGGATTTTTTCCTTCGACTGGTCCAAAAGGTTGCAATAATATTCCGAATTAATTTTAACAAACAACTTTACCATAACCTCCTTGGCCGATTTCCGGATACGCTCTCGTTTCGAAGTCGAACAACCAGTTTCGCACCACTCTTTAGCCTCTTGTCTTGACTCAGGATCATAGTGATAGACCCAGGTCTCATCCATAGTTATGAATCGACGCAGAAAACGCAATTTATGCTTTTTAAAACGCTCGCAGTATTGCTGAGAAAGTCGCATTCGAATGTGTTTTTGTTGCATTGCACACAGCTTTCTAAAACCCAAAAATTCTTTTAAAATATGGCTCACCCTACCTAATGAGATATGTAGAGCCTCTACTAAATCTCTCTGAGTCAATCGACGATCTTGCAAAACCATACTTTTTGAGGTTAAATGAAAAAGGTGTGAAGGCATAAGTTTCAGATCTCTTTATTGTCTACAATCTTCGCGTATAACTTTTATCTATACATCGCAAAATGCCCGGTGAGATCTTTGCCCTCATAAAGGTTAGCCTCTCACTAGTTGTGGCGGTCATTGCTTTATCGGCGTCTACGTTGTAAGGCTGAGAGTTTTAGTGAAGCCAGCTGTAGACTCTGTTTTGATAAAGATGTGGTCGATTCATCTCAAACCTTCCGTTTTCATTGGCCCGCTTTTTCGAGATCAGGGCATAAACACTTGGGAGTCTACACTTTCTATTCCAACGTGCTGGTGGACACAGAAATTAAACGACGAAGGAGATTTATGTCTGTATCAATACCCTCTGCAGACTTATAAGAACGGATATAGAAATACTTTTTATCACTTTACAAAGGGCGACATATATTATTATGGTCCAAATGCCTCTCTTCAGGATCAGTAATCGAACTTAACCCAACTCACACTAATCAAATCAACTCATTCATTTATACGTAGTCTCTACTTTACGTTTATTGAAAACCAATAAAGGACAGCTCAGCTAATTGAATATATGTATATGAATAAAATCGTTACCTTTAACTTTTTAAGTATTTTCAATTTCTGAAGCATTACTTTACTTTAAATACCTACTATTATTTAGTACAGACAGGAAAGACTCAACATTGAAAATTTATACTTTTTGCAAGTAACTTCAGCCACATTTTTCAAAAAAAGTTTAAAAAATAGGGAAAGTTGTGTAAGAAACGATTGTTTAGAAAACTGTGGAAGTATGAAAGGTGGTGAAGCTGTTAAAGCTTATCGTTAATTTCGATGAATGGGTTTTCGCGTGAAAATTAAATGCAGAAGTTTTACTATTTATTGCTTATAGTAGTATATGATTAATATTGGTACTACAGCAAAATATTTTAAATATTGAATTTATTAATAGTTAATAGTATTGAAAATCTTCTAAAATACTTTTTTTCCTATCGATACTGAATTAATGCAGTAAACTTATTTCCATGTTCTTATGTGTAACCAACTTGCTCAATGTGTTTCTACATGTACATATGATAATAACTGCAACATATACATATGTACATATATATGTCTTTGCGCGCACATAAATATTTTACGAATGTAATAAATATTTCACTCGAATGTGTTAATAAAGTATAAAAATTTATATTCATATATCTGTATTTCATATGAATTTACTTACATTTCTCTGTTTTTTTGCACATGCACATATAAGCCCACTCATATTCGACCAAATGAATTCCAATAAAGCTAATAAAAATTGCAATTAATTTGCAGAATAATTTTTACACACTTTAAATCTGAAAAATAACAAAAAAAAATATTGTAATAAAACACTCAATGTGATTAAAATGGTCAATAAAGAGAGAATTTTATGTGCAAAGAAAAAAGGAAAAAAGGAATATTACTGGGTTTATATGCGGACAGCTGAAAAAATAGACGAAAGTGACAAGGGAAATATTTGCACAATTTTTATATATTTTTTTATACTTTTTGTAATTTTTTTTTATTTTCATATTTTTTTATTTTATTTTTTTTTCATAAATCAGCGGCATTTACACTGATGAATAAATCATAAAACGCAATAACAGAAAAATTGCAAAAAAATGGAATAAAATAAAATATAAAAGTAATATTAAATACCAGTGAGTGCGCACTTATAATCAATGCACTTGAGCATGCGAAAAAATCACATCTCTATAAATATATTGAAAGCCAAGTGCGAAGGTGAAAGGTGCACAGTGGCGCGGGTTATTTGCAAAATAAGAAATGTAAATCAAATAAAAAAATTCTACAAAAACAAACAAAAATGTTAACTTTGGCTGTGACAAATACCCTTCACAGGTGGATTTTTTTTTAATATAAAAGGTAGAAAAAATATCTTTGATTTTATTTTCACCGATCAGTTTGTATGGCAGCTTTATGATATAATAGTCCGGACCAAATCATATATTCAGGTATGGTAGAGCTGCCTGGGACAAAAATCCATGCGAAATTTCATGAAAATATTTTGTTTAATTAAAAAAATTTTCCATACAAAAACTTGATTTTGATCGGTCAGTTTCGTGAAGATATCTCATTTAATAAAAACGATCTCCACACAAAAAATGTATTTGAACGTTCAGTTTGTATGGCAATTATATGCTATTGTAGATTAAGCCATCTTGTTGTAGCGAAGCTACGCACTCGCCTCTGTACAGCAAAGCACGGCTGTTAACAAACACAGGGAAGGTGTATCGTCAGCCGACAGCGAAACGGTTTTCTACTCAACTTGCACTTCTGGCCTCTGAGAGCACTCATCAGCAACTCGTGGTAAGGGCAGTGTGAGACGTTACTTCCAGCACTTTACGTACAGCGTACAGCAAGCGACATCTTTGGCTTTCATAAGGGTCGACAGAGCAGCTGGTACGATGAGGACTATAGCGTCACAAAGCAGAGAACAGACAGCTTACCTCGTCAGTCGCACACACCGACAAAAAATAAAGGAAGAGGCCGAAATGCTTTAGTGTGAACAGCTTAAGAAGCTGGCCAACAGGGATAATGCTCAGAAACTCTTCGAAGGATGCGGCGACTAGCGAAAGGTTTCAAGACGGGAGCATAATCTTGTAGGACCCAAAGTGCTGATCAAGTGGCTGATGTTCAGACAATACTAAAGTTATGGAGGAAACACTTCTCCAGCATACTGAACGGCAGTAAATGTGTAACATCTGGAGATGGTGAAACCGATTCTCCAAACAGTGATGATGGAATAGATATAACGGGTGATTTTTTTGAGGTTAGGATTTTTCATGCATTAGTATTTGACAGATCACGTGGGATTTCAGACATGGTGTCAAAGAGAAAGATGCTCAGTATGCTTTGACATTTCATCATGAATAGACTTACTAACGAGCAACGCTTGCAAATCATTGAATTTTATTACCAAAATCAGTGTTCGGTTCGAAATGTGTTTATCGACAAATTTTGTTCAGCGATGAGGCTCATTTCTGGTTGAATGGCTACGTAAATAAGCAAAATTGCCGCATTTGGGGTGAAGAGCAACCAGAAGCCGTTCAAGAACTGCCCATGCATCCCGAAAAATGCACTGTTTGGTGTGGTTTGTACGCTGGTGGAATCATTGGACCGTATTTTTTCAAAGATGCTGTTGGACGCAACGTTACGGTGAATGGCGATCGCTATCGTTCGATGCTAACAAACTTTTTGTTGCCAAAAATGGAAGAACTGAACTTGGTTGACATGTGGTTTCAACAAGATGGCGCTACATGCCACACAGCTCGCGATTCTATGGCCATTTTGAGGGAAAACTTTCGGACAACAATTCATCTCAAGAAATGGACCCGTAAGTTGGCCACCAAGATCATGCGATTTAACGCCTTTAGACTATTTTTTGTTGGGCTACGTCAAGTCTAAAGTCTACAGAAATAAGCCAGCAACTATTCCAGCTTTGGAAGACAACATTTCCGAAGAAATTCGGGCTATTCCGGCCGAAATGCTCGAAAAAGTTGCCCAAAATTGGACTTTCCGAATGGACCACCTAAGACGCAGCCGCGGTCAACATTTAAATGAAATTATCTTCAAAAAGTAAATGTCATGAACCAATCTAACGTTTCAAATAAAGAACCGATGAGATTTTGCAAATTTTATGCGTTTTTTTTTTTTTAAAAAAGTTATCAAGCTCTTAAAAAATCACCCTATACATTGCCCGACTATGATGACGTTCGAATAGCAAACTTGAAGAAAAACAAAGCGGCAAGACAGATGGATTACCGGTCGAGCTATTCAAATATGGCGGCAAAGAACTGAGAAAGGTCCACACATGGCCTCAACAACCGCGGCGTTAGTTTTTCTTTCGTGGATAAGCTGGATAAGCAAACAAAGCGTATATGTCTGGTTGTGAACAAGATCAATACGACATATCACCTGCTATCAAAAAAACAGTCATCGCATTGGCGACTTGGCTCGCACGTCTCTGTTGACAGTCATAACTTTGAAGTCGCATATAATTTTTTCTATCTCGGAACCAGCATTACATCAATAACAACGTCAGCCTCGATCTTTGATCTTTTGATTGGGTGTGGTTTCTCACGTGGGGAGTCCCAAACCCAGCACTCAACCATGAGAAGGGATGATTCGACTCCTCACTTTAGCTCGCCTTAAAATGGCTGTCTTTTGGCTACGCAGAGGATACTTGGTCCAAGACCTGAAGTCGTGAGCTGCTTGAGCTTTTTTCTATGCGTTGGAAATTGCGTGATAAACTTATACCCTGTTCGGGGTATAAAAATTCGGATTGAAATAAAATAGTTGCAATTCCAGCGCGTAAACAATATTCCAGCAAATATTCATATTCATATATATAGTATGTATGTAAGTGTGTGTGCTCAATCCAATATTTGTAACTTGTCAGCGGTGCGCCGTTACATACAAATACTACTTACATATGTAAACAAGCAATTTTAAATAAATACACTCAAAAATGCAAATTTACTTACAACCCATGAGTATGTGTGTGTATATATGAATATATGTATATATATATATATATGTATATATGTAAGTTATGTACATGTGCCTGTGCAATAGTCAACCGTGAGTTATTTGCAACATTTCGCTACGCGTCAACTCCATCGGCAGACATCATCACACACCAGTTATTGTTAACACATCGACATATGCGCTCTACTCCCCACCGACAACAACAACCAAAGCAACAATAACACTTTCCAAGCGAATGTATGCATTCAATCTTTCGCCTTATAGGAATTTACACATTTTTGCTTGACAGCCATGGCAAATATGCAATACACACACACACATTTACATACACATACACATGTTTACATATTTACATAGAATATGCAGAGCGCCAGAGCAGAAATAATGGTTAAAATGGTTACGAAAAAATTCATACGAAATGAAAATTCCAGCAAATAAAAGAATGCCAAAGAATTTTTGTGATTGTCCTTGGAGGGGGTGAGTGTGTGTATGTGTGTGGTTGGTAACATGTACATATGTATATGGGAACTTCATGAAGCGTTTGTGACTTCTGCTGGGCCGCTACTCCCATACAATTCGGGAATTTGCGTGCTCTGACGTCCTAATATGCAATAATGTCAAAACGCGGACTTTTTGATGAACCAGTGTCGGTATGCTGTTGACTCACTGTGGAGCTTCATGCGAGTCAGTTAACAATACTTAGTTAACTTTTATAGAAATTATTTATTTATTTCATAGAAAACATTTTTATAAGTCTAGTGAACGCAAATCTATTTATTTAAGGTAATGGTAATATTAAGCATAGTTAAAATGATCGAATTGAAATGGAATATGAACCGTTCCTAATCTCATAGAAATCCCCGTCTTTATTGGCAAAATGATGAACAATCACTTTGGACTACCTTTTTTTGAGGCAATTATGTCACCAACAAAATTATTTCCCTTAGGCAGACAGGCAGTAAGCTTTTAGTGCCAAGTCCAAGCTTTAAGACGGATGATTAAGAACCTTCTACCAAGCTCCCGGATCTTCTGGCGAGTCGCTATCCAAGTATGTGTTCTGGCGTTACTCTTATATGTAGAACACAGTTGTTTTCAAACTGACCCACGCTGGCCTCTTTGGAACATTGTTTCCTTCAGACTGTCTAATTACTAGTAATACTATATATGTATGTATGCAGGAAACAAGGACTTAAAGGTTGGGTCATAGCAATAGAGGGTCTATTGTATGTTTCATTAAAATTTTAGAGTTTACAGACATTCAACCAATGACTGGTAATTTACCATTTGTTTTACTAATGGACAGTATCATTATTATTATCATCACTATCGCCATCATTACATTGCATAACACTCGGCTGTGTTTTAGACCAAGCTAATTATTTCGGAAAAATGAGTCGTAGGCAAAAAAATGATTTCTTCATGTTTCGAAGTAAGCTTAAAGATTCGAAATATTCGTCTTCGAATTTCGAAAATTTTCAAACTCATATAACAAGGTTTCAAAAACGTACAAGGGCTTTTCAAACATTTTTTTTCTTCGAAGATCCGACTTTCATTTCTTATAGCATCTGTCACATAACCTTGGCTGACAAATGTTACACACAAATAAATAAGAACTAAACATTTTTTTAGAATAAATAATATATTAATTAATGAAATGAAATATTCCCAATTTCGAAATTCGAAGTGAAATTTTTCGAATTTGGAGCATAACTTCGAAAAACAATATTTTTTAGTGAACGATCAATCGAAAAAAAATATTTTGAATTTGGGGGCTAACTTCGAAAAATAAAATACTTTTTTAGTTATCGATCAATTGAAAAACATAACTACATAATACCAATATCCAAAAAAATCGGTTTTGTCTTTTACTGTTATTGTTGTCATTACAACAAAAACCACTATATCATTTTCATTTTCTTTAAATTTAAATAATCTACAACATTGCCCTTCACAAATTTATTACAAAATAAAATATTAATGAACTACTTATAAATTTCACCTAGAAGAGATATTCATAAACAACAACAATAACAATTTACACCAATAATCACTTGAAAAACATTACACCAAATAAAAACTAAGGAACTCAGCATATTATTTTCATGCAAAGTCTGGCTTTTCCAGGAGTTTGCACCTACTCGCCAATAAAAAACTTCTGCTTGCACTTATGGCAGCTTGAACAACACACACACACATTCACAACTTGCATTTATTTACACATATTGCACTTGTGCCGATCGCTTTACTGCAAACTTCCGCATACTTTCACTTGAGAATTGGAAAATTTCTTAGTTAAAGTTGCGTTGCGGCGCTTGTGCGCTCAATAAAAGTTCGAATAGTGTGGAAAACAACAACAAAATCAGGAAGTAATATAGAGTAGAAAATCAAAAGTATTATAAATCATAGTCAAAGTTGCAGCAGCAAGCCAATTGCAACAACAACAGCAATAAAGCCAAAGTGAAGGACGAAGTTATGATTGTGGCAAACGGGCGAGTGGCGAGTGCCGAGTGGGGATCAGCAAGTGGCGAGCGGTGCAAATGATGGATGAATGCTGGAGAGTGGTGAGGAGATGAATGGCGGCAGCGGATGCATCAAAGCGTTGCATTACCTTGAATTGCAAAATAATTTTAATTGCCAATTTAACTACTTAAGCGTGTTGGGTAAATTTGCCTCGCCACATTTTATAGTAATTCATTTTCTATGAAATAGCAAGCTTCGTTATTGTTTTTCTACTTTGCCGAACGGCAGCAATTAATTCATTGGAAATTTTATTGTGCATTTGAGAATGTGAAGGGTGTGTTTGTGTGTGGCTTTGGCGGTAGTTAATGAGAGCTAAAAAAATTTAATTGATTGGTATTACTTTTTTAAATAAAAATAGTTTTGCAAAATTCCACAACTTTTAAAAATAATAGTACAAAATGTGTTGCATACTTTTTGGCGCGTAGCAAACCTTGAGTTTTTTGCGCTCAAAGAGATATGGTGAGGGAAAGAGAATAAAATTCCGATTAAACGTTATGTAAATACCAAGTTTTATTGACAATTTTCAACGCTGATTGTTAAAAAATTTATTGTATCGCCATTTTTTCTGTTGTGGAAGTTTTTTCATTGATCTCTTTTTATTCCGAATCATGCTATACAAATTACCATCATTTTTTATTACGAAATTAATAGCACTTTTCTGCGGGGTTTTGTATCTATACAAGTATGACAAAGAGAAAAAATTGGTTGTTTCAATTGAACAGGGTCCAAACCACTTGACGGATTTGAAGCATTTTTCCAGCGTAGGGAATCAACCTACTTCCCATTGAACATTGGGTATATTAATTATTAAAAAAAAATAGTATTCTTACTAAAACGTTAAAAGTGTAAGCCAAAGTCAAATATAGAGTTTTATAGAGTTTGTTTCAGCATGGGTAGTCAACCGCCAAATTATTAAAAAAGCGAGTACATACGTTGGAAATAATTCAGAAACAAGGAACTTGCGTTTCTTATCACGACAATACCAAGAAAAGCACGAAAAAGTGATTCTGCCGCTTGACAACATTCCGCCTCACATTGCTACACCCGCTAAAACCAATCTGAAAGCGCTACATTCTCCAGTTAATGCCCGATTATTGAAGCAATTTCACTCATAAGACGACATCGAAAATTGGCTTGGTTAGAAGATAAACAGTTTTACCGTAATGTTATCGTCGAGTTTTGCCAAAAAGATGGGAAAAAGTTGTTACTAGGAATGGGCAATACTTCCAATAATTCATTTGTAACCATTTTCTTCCTATAAAATTGCATTCTTATCTTCAAAAGATCTTTACTTTTATCTTAGAATTAATCCTTAAAGGCCCTTGGATCCGTGTTTCCAAATAGGGCTCGCATCGCCTTACTAGCACCTAGCAGTATATTGGAATTTATCAATATGCTGGGACTAAGTAGGTCGTTTTGACTTAAGGGGTCAGTAGGGTAGTCTTTTTTTAAACAATTTTTTTGTTTTTTTTTGCAATTTCTGTTCCCTTATACAGATGTCATCAAAAAATTCTATTGTAGAATAAAAATTTCTATGAAAAAAAAATGTCATGATAGATGGCCAGATAGTCGCATTGCAATCCCCTTTATCTTACCTTAATATTAACCCTTAGCGAAATTAATTACTTTATATTCAAAATTGAGGAAAAAGTCAACCAAATAATCCGAAGCTATTATATCTATTAGAGATATGAGGTTGGCTGCTTTAACAACGAAAATATTTGTATATCAAATATGAGAGCTGGGGCAATTCGTGGACCGATTTCACAAATTTCTGGCTTTAAGCCATCATACTATGTAATTATATTCGATATTTTACGTTGAATCAATTGAAAGATTGAAATTAGATATATCAGGTTTATGGGAGCTGCGAGAAGTTTTGACCCGACTTTAATTTTTGACAAAAATGCAAATTTGTTATAAAGAAAAGATTCTCTTTGAACTTCAATAATATATCTCACAAATGAAGCCATATTTAGTTTCGGTGAAAGGTTTGTCATACGCACTGGCGTCCATGTATTCGATATCTGGAGGCTTGAAGAATTATAATTCGATTTCAATAATTTTTAGACGTGACTTATGGCCATTCTTAAAGATAAATAGTCTTTGCTACAAAAGAAAAAAAAATTTATTGAAATTAATCGAGTAATTCCTGAGATATAGGACTTCACCTTAGGGTAGGTGATGAAACGGGCATTGCCAGATTCCTATGAAGCAGTTTTGAACCAACTTAGCTTGAGCGCTACTATGTCATATATTTTTAAAGTTATTCGACTTTTGCTAGTTTTCATTATAACGTTAAATGGGGATGAGCCACGCTCGTTAAAAAGATTTAACAGACAGATGCCTTACCATACTTTTCGATACCCTTTACTAAATTACAGTGTTGTATATAACGTTGCCGAATCTGCATGTAAAGAAACAAAGTCTAATAATGATCCTTCCTTGGTAGAATAATCCAATAAACCGACTTTCATTTGTTTGCTTACAGCAGACATTTCGCGGCCGTTCAATTTTAATAAACCATAAGATTGCGTGTCAATTCATTGTTAGTGGCGCTAAAATCCATGAATTATTATTTATTGCTAATAAATGTTTATGTCGAACAAGCATAAATTACATTAGGAATTGATTGAATGGATGGCAAAATCGCATGCGCTTCAATAAATTGCACGAGCGATGAAGTGTCTGTGTGTGAGCGCATGTGTTGGGATTTAAGTCGTCACGATTAAATGTGGCCATTATATGGCAGTTGTTGCAAAATACAATTACAACAACAATTAAATAAAGCTCAGTCATAAATTGCGTGTTTATGGGTATTTATCGCAATCAGAATTTGTTAAAGAAAAGTAGTGGAATGGACCTTTTTCGTCAGTGAGGATGCGCTTGGTAGAACTATACTTGTCGGTACATACCAATTTTCACATTCACAATCACAATTGTACTCAGTCAAATTAGCCTCAAATTGTGTACTTCTAAACGAACTTAATGTGCGGAATCGCTGCACATGTTGGCAAAGGCTTACAGTGACTCAGTTTTACCAAAAACACAAGCCTACGAGTGGTCCAAAGTCTTCAAAGTCAGTCGAAAGATCGCTGAAATGCGTTCTTGCTCGAGTCGTTCCGATAAAGTAGATTTTTTTTCAAAGAAAGTACCTTTGGACATGCTTCATCGCGCTAATTCCGATCCCAAAATAGTCAACAATCATGGGAATGCCAGAAAAAAAACGAGCTGAAAGCAAAAAAACACACAAAAGCCGCTCAAAAATGAAGGTGATGTGCATTGTTTTTTCGATATGCGTGGTATGGTGCATTATGAATTTGTTCCGGAAGAACAGACCAGGTCAGTAAGGAGTTCTATACGGCCGCTTTGAGGTGTTTGCGTCAGAACATCCATCGAAAACGGCCGGAATTGTGGTAGAACAAGTCATGGATTTTATATGATGATAATGCACCATCGCATCCAGTGCATTATCATCGTACGTACCACGATTGTGATCGAATTTAAAAACAAAAACGAAATGAATGCCATCAATCAACCGCCGTATGCACCAGATTTGGCTCCGGGTGATTTTTTGTTATTCCCCAAGCTGAAACTGTCACTCCGTGGAACCCATTTTTAGGCGATCGGAGAGATTAAAGAAAAGTCGCTGAAGTAGCTTGGTCTTTAGCTCCTAAAAAGTTCTTATGAAGAGTGTTTCGAGGAGTGGAAAAATTGTTGGCATGAGCATATTACATCCGGTTGAATTTAAAGGTCACTGTCAATATTGTTTAAAAAATCAGTTTATCACACTTTATCCGTACTGCGCTTGATACCAAAGTAAATTTCAAGCATAACATGTCATAAATCGTACTTACATACATATATCTATGTCACTGTAAAAAAAAGTCATGCACTTAGTGATAAAAAGTATTTTCGCCAATTACAGCTGTTCGACTCGTAAAAGCCAGAGTTATGCACTTTAAGATGACTGCCATAACGCCAGCTTTATGACGTTAAGCAATTTTTTTATGGACAATAAAGGACATATGTAGCTATCTACCTATAAACATACATGCCCATACGGATTTGCTTTAGTAAATGCGTCCGAGTGATTGAAAGCATATTTTTATGTGAAAAATTGTGTGATTGCGCAACATAAATGTTTTTGGTGCCTGGTTTCCTGGCGCATATGCATATGCCGTTATGCGCTTGTCTGTTGGCAATTCAGTAAAATAGTGTCATTTTTGACTTTAGTAACCATAACAGTAACAAATAAATATATAGAGCACTTCATTGCAATGAAATTATATGCTTTTACGAAAATGTAGCTCATTTAAGCTCAGTTATTTATATTTTATTATGCTCAGACAAGTGAGAAATTACACACACTTACATATACAGAAATGTATACTTGGTGAAAGTGGGTGCAAATTGTCTGCTAGCATTTTAATTCATTAATCTTTTATACTAGAAATATATTTATATGAATACATAAATATACATGTACATGAGTATGTGTTCACTTAGAGCTTTATTCACATTTATACATACAGATAGGAAAATTCTGTGTAAAAATCAGATTCCATAAATTTTAAAATAACCAAAACAAATGGCGAAAGCCCCATTAAATAACCCAATAAAAAATAGACAATCCTAAATGTTAACATTTTCTCTAATTTCAGATATTGAGCATTTTATTTAGTATAGTAATAATGCTTTCATGTTTGAAGCATTCACTGTTTTGTACGATAACCTATTGAAATTTTGTAGGTAATTTCATATTGTCACTCTCATAGAAATCCTATACCTATGCCACTACTGGTAAACAATTGGAACAGTCGATTTTCATAGGCTTCTCTTGACACTAATCATTTACCATAGACAATAGCAAGTAATAATAACTTGATTCCAGGTTCCGATGAGTAAATATGGTTGTGTAAGGCCTGACTTTATTCTGTCGGAACACAATTCCTCTTCTACTTGCCAAAGCTAGCCACTTCTGGGCGATTTCTTACTTCGGACGGTCCAGATGTTAATAACACAATACGGCATTAGGAGTTTGCTTGTACAGGAGTACCTTATTTTATATGATTCTTTACCAATGCCGCTGAACACACAGCAAACCCTTCCCGACCGTTAACCCTCTCAGACCACAGCTTGCTTCGGCTGATCCCGATTCATCTGCCACCGCTTTTGCTCGACGTTATCGTTAGTTACCCACTTTTCATCACCATTTTGAGTGAAACAACTTTTGTTTTTGTGAAAAAATTAATAAGAAGGAATTTTGTTTGTTGATAAAATATTATTTCTTGAAGGGGAGAAAATACAGTTGTATCAAGAACTTGGCATGAAGATGAGTTACCGGGCACTGTTCCTAAAAAATTAATCAACAAGGATTGGTACACTAATTTTAAACGTGGTTAAATGAGCACCAAAGAGAAAAGAGGTTGTTCCCAAAGAAAACACCAAAAATGTACACAAAATTATTTTGAATGAAGGTAAAATGAAGTTGTTCGATATAGCAGGCACTCTAAATATATGAACTGAACGTGAACATCATTTCACTCATGAATATTTTTTGGAATTCAATGGCAAATCAATGCTTTCACACCAAGCAACCAAATTGTTCAAGTCTCTTTGCTACAGATGCCTTTCTTTAATTAAATGATACACTGATTTAAAAAACTTTATGTCGTCGGCCTATAATAAAATCTTGGAGAATTCTATGACAGAAGAAATATCGTTTATAAATATAATCGGGCCAAGATGACTACCTTGCGGATCACCTGAAGAGACATAAATTGAATCTGAAAGAGTATCCTCAAATATCACTCGTTGTGTTTTATTATAAAGATGAAGATATCAAATCAAGCGTAATAAACCGGAGTTTATGCGTCGATATGAGACAATGGATGAAACATAGCGCCATGTTTTCACTTCGAAATCCAATCGACAGTCAGCCGAGTGGACTGCACACGTTGAACCTGCTCTAAAGCGTGGAAAAACACAACAGTCGGCTGACAAGGTTAAGGCGTCTGTATTTTGGAAAGCGCATGGTATAATTTTATTGAGGCAGGACCTCAAGAGTGTCTAATACAAGGTGTTACTGGACCATTTGAAAAACAAAATCGCCGAAAAACGGCCACATTTGAAGGAAAAGAAAGTGCTGTCCCAAGATAGTGAAAACGATGGCTAAGTCCATGAATTGGGCTTTGAATTGCTTTCGCTTTCACTAAAGTCTCCAGATCTAGCTCATAGCGTCAAAATCGTACTACAAAAATGGTATCCGAAAATAAACGAAGAAGGATCGGTTTAACCAGTGTATCATATTAGAATGGAGCTAAGTATATATTATATATATATTTATATTTTACAATGCATATGAAAAGTTGATCGAATTTCGATAAAAATAACCAAAAGCAAATGAGAAAAAAATATAAAAAAAATAAATAAAAATCTAAAAAGAGTTAATAAGTCACTTATAAATTATGCTTTTAATTTCATAAATTCCTTTGTTTGTATACCGTTGCGGCAAAAACAAAACTGTCAAAAAGCAAAACTCAATAAAAACTCATACACAAATACGTGCACACCGACATCGCACGCATACACCTTCCCACAAACCAAAACATATATAATATTCATTTTCATTCCATATAGTATTTTTGATCATATGATTTTTATAGTAAAAAATACTATATTTAAATTCCACTCGGACGCCATCGTCTCACGTAACCCACATATACAAATAAACAACAACAATAACAGCAAAAAAGACAACAAAAATGATATAAATTAAAGAGGAGGGGCAGATATAAAAAAACCTGCCACGTCAATGAAATCAGAAAAGAAATTTCTAAATTAAATTTCGCGCAGATAAGCAAAGAACAGGGTGGGGAAAAAGAATGAAACAAAGAATGACATATAATAAAATGAAAATAATAAATTTTCCAAGTGAAGCGCAGCAAAGTGGCAGAGTGTCAAGAAAGAACGCCAATATATCTATCTACATATGTATATAAATGCGTGGGCAACGGTGAAGAGACACACAACAACAACAACAACAACAACTAGAGCGGGAGGCACAAACAAAAATGTGCATATACATGTGAAAAAAATATAGTATCAATATATATTTTTAAACGGCAAAGAGGAGGAGTGTCCATAAAAACAAATGACAAACAACAAAAACAACTATAACTACAACTAAATTACAACGCAGCGAGTGTGTGGCATGAATGAGGTGAACTGAAGAGAAGAAGAAAGAGGGACGAAGAATTTTTATTAACACACACACACACATGGGTGCTCAAATATGTCACCTGTGTGAACATATACATATATGTATATAGTGATAGCACCTCACTTCCACCAACGTGCACTCATCGTCGTCAAACAAATAGGCTAATTCGACATGCCACTCACTCAAAGGGACGACGACAATGACAACAACAACGATAACGACAGCGCCGACGACGACTAACAGCATCCGTCATTTGTAATTACTTTGTTGATGACAGCCGCTGATGACGTACTAATATGCAAGAGGGCGGTGGCTGAAAATTTTCAGTGACAGATATATAAAGTATGAGTAAACAAATAGTGGATAAGAAAGAATGGCATAAAAGTTTGTATGTGCAAGTTTGTGATTTTATAACGCTTTATAGAGCGCGGGAATTTGTGAATAGCTGGTAGATACAGGGTGGTGTCTGCTAATAATTATGATAATTTTTAATGATTTGGTATTCCCATTGCGGATACAAGGCAGTCGTATATCTCCAGTGCTAACAATCACAATGTGTCATAATAATGTAGTGTTGGAAAGGTGAGATTTTAAGTTTCATTAAACCATAAAAAAAACTTAAATTGGAAGAAATTAAAAAAAGAGGCAGTAATGAGTGAAAATAATGAAGAAATTCGCCATATTTTAAAATTTTTGTATAAAAAAACCATCAATGAAATTTGTGAAGTTTACGGAGACAATGCTGTATCAGATCGTGCAGTAGGGTAATCTTTATTCAAATTTTTTTTTTGGATTTTCTGTTCCCTTATACCATTAAGATTAATGTAGAAACTCACTTTACCATTGGAAGGTTTCGAAAAAGGCCGTAAAATAATAATTTCGCTCAACATTCTGAGCGACCGGAATGCACACGTCAAACTTTAAACGCGTTTTTCTCAAAACACATAAGAAATCGTGTCCGCCAGTGAAAAAACGCATCTCATTCACGCAGCCATTTCTCCGACAGATGTCATCAAAAAATTCCGAAAAAGATTGTTTATACACTCTACGATATATCACATGATATGTGAAAAAAGTGCTATTGAAGAATAAAAATTTCTATGAAATAAAAAATTCACAAAAACAGGCCAGATTACCCTACCGAACAGTCTTCGTGTACACTCTCAGCTACGGCTGCTATATTTTCTTCACTGTGAGTGGTCTATTCAGTCGAATATTATCCAATAATGAAGGCCGGTTTTATAGACGGGTGATGGTGTTGCGAAAAGTACGCTCAGTAGGCCGATTATGTTGGCCATTAGTTGAGCGATGCCCGAAACGCATTCTTTACAGAACCTGAAATTTCGTGAAAAATTTGAACGATTTTTAACCGGTGGTAAGGACTTAGTCTATCCATATTGAAACAAATTTCCGGCATTCTTGACCTATTTTGAATCTTTCTCCGAAGGTTTATTCAATATTTTTCCATCTCCATTTCCGTTCCCATCCGAATCTCTGTAAAACTCTACTAAAAGTTTATAAAAAAGGAAAAATGCTAGAAATTCAGCAGCAAGCAAAAAGAACACACGCGTACTTATACAGCACCAACGTACCGTTAGACGTTGAGTAATAAGTCAAGATGCCTATCAAACACTATTTATAAATGACAGTGTATTGTCCCTAGGCGGTTACGCTCCTGCTGGTCAGCAATTGGCAGCGGAATCAACATGTGCAAACAAAGATAAAAACTGCAAAGAATGCACTAACACACTCACAAAAGCGCACATAATTAAAAAACCTCGAAATAAAGTCGGTTAATATTGCTGTTCTCAAACTAGTCCTTTGTTGATTAGAGCTATACTAGTACGATAAGATTATATAATTCCAAATCTGGATGAAAATTGCCCATAAGAAGTAAGAAGCTTTTAAAATATCACTATTTTACAGTTAAAAGTTGATAAAAATGGTATTAATGGTTTTTACTAATTTTAAGGCCAAATTTTAATCTCATAAGTTAGCTGCCATCATTAAACCTTTCATTATTTCTTATTCATAACCACAACCCTTTTTTTCGAAAAGCCACAAAAAATTCAAAATTGTTACAAAAAACATATTATTTTATGCTTGATGTCATAACTTCCTCAAATAATGCCGCTAGTTTTACTAAAATTGCCAAATCAATAGGCTAAAGGCCTTTGCGGAATTTTAGTGCGATTGATCTAAGCTTAATAAATAGTTTTTAACCAAGCAGTTTTTCCGTTTTGCCGTTATTAATTTTATATACATATCTTTTAAACATTTCAATAAGTATTATGAAAAACTTGGAGTAACTCATTCGCAACTAGTTAAGTAACTAATGTTTAAAAAGGCATTTTTTAAGAACTTGATTATGTTTTTCGGCTTAAATTAACTACTTTGTAAAATTTGGAGTAACTAATTTGTAACTAGTCACTAACTGGTTAGGTATAAAAACCAGTCAAGTTTGCTTAACTAATTACAATTATTTACGGACTTTTTAAAATTTTTAGTAACTAGTTCGTAACCAGTACAGTAACTAGTATTTTCAACAATATACTAGCCAAACACTCAATTGCACCACTCTCAACAACTCAAAACCAACTTATTTACTGCCAACACACCAACAAAGGCAACGGGTTTTTACAGCATAAAGTCAACTGCACAAATTGAAAGCATAGCATTAGGCGGCTTAACGTCAATAATGACAATGTTGACAATTTTAATTGAGTACGCGAAACGGTGTTGGCATAGCTGCTGGCATAATGCCAACAAATGACGCTGTCATCTCTTTATAGCATGTTGTTGGTATTCCTTGGAGCATCCGTAAACAAGCACTAATACAATTGACAAGTAAACGTGCATGTGTGTGTGCTGCTGCTGCTAATGGAAGCGAACATAAGAAAATGGGTGTGTAAGGATGGCTGTATGAGTGTGTGTTTGTACGTGTTGGCTGTGTCTCATTTCCCTTTGGTCATTAGCAATGCATACTTTGTGGCTATTTTGAGTGACACTGCAGCTATGGGTTGGCTGCCTACTTGCCTTCCGGTGTGTCACTGACTGACAAACCACACACACGTACATATGTGTGTATGCAGTTGTAGGGTACACTTGCCAACGTCACTTATTGACAGTGCGGCGCCAATAGCGTCAACATTTCACATTTGTCACAATTCTCGACTCGCTCACTTCATTTTCCGCGCATGTGTTTGCGTATATACATATATGTGTGTGTGTGTGTGTGTGTGAAAGAGTCAAGAGGCAAACTTCAATTATCAGCTTTGCCGGTGCCACACTTGGCCACTCAACTCAACTCAACTCGTCTAAGTTCAACACTTTTGACACACTGTAATTTGCCGCAATTACTTGCGGCGTGATAAATGATGTGACAAGCAGCTGTCACTAGGTTAGTTGCTTATTATGTCTCCATTTGTTTATACGTATGTATTTAATGTATAATTTTCATTTTGTGGACTCTACTCTACTCTTTACTTCTGGCTACATACATATTTGCCAGCTTCATTTGATGGCCTTTAATAAGTTGGTCATAAATCAGTGAATAATTTCAATGAAATTTTCTCACTCGCAATTATCTTTACGCATCTGTATCTGCTGTCTTGTTAGTTCTAATAAAAAACTTCTCTTTTTTCTTTGCATATTTACAGGCATAATGACCGCCACATCACATAAATGGGACAAATTGTCGCCGCGCGAGTTTCAACAGCTGCAGGAATTGGCATCATGTAAGTAAATAATTTAGATGGCTTTTGTATGTAGATATATAAGGCACATTGTTAACTCTTTTTATATATATTTCGACAAATATATTATACATATATTATTTATACCATAAATCTCGCGAAAGATAATTACAAACGATTTTTGAGAGAAAATAACTTCAATAAGGGCAAAGTTGCTAAGTAGAGTATTACATTTGTGTTCACATAACGGTTGTTTGTAAGTCCTAAAACTAAAAGAGTCAGATATAGGGTTATATATACCAAAGTGATCAGGGTGACGAGTAGAGTTGAAATCCGGATGTCTGTCTGTCCGTCCGTCCGTCTGTCCGTCCGTCTATCCGTCTGTCCGTGCAAGATGTAACTTGAGTAAAAATTGAGATATCATGATGAAACTTGGTACACGTATTTCTTGGCTCCATAAGAAGGTTAAGTTCGAAGATGGGCAAAATCGGCCCACTGCCACGCCCACAAAATGGCGGAAACCGAAAACATATAAAGTGTCATAACTAAGCCATAAATAAAGATATTAAAGTGAAATTAGACACAAAGGATCGCATTAGAGAGGGGCATATTTTGACGTAATTTTTTTGGAAAAGTGGGCGTGGCCCCGCCCCTTCTAAGTTTTTTGTACATATCTCGGAAACTACTATAGCTATGTCAACCAAACTCTATAAAGTCGTTTCCTTCAGGCATTTCCATATACAGTTCAAAAATGGAAGAAATCGGATAATAACCACGCCCACCTCCCATAAAAAGGTTATGTTGAAAATCACTAAAAGTGCGTTAACCGACTAACAAAAAACGTCAGAAACACTAAATTTTACATAAGAAATGGCAGGAGTAAGCTGCACCCAGGCTTTTTTCAAAAATTGAAAATGGGTGTGGCGTCGCCCACTTATGGACCAAAAACCATATCTCAGGAACGAATCCACCGATTTCAATGAAATTCGGTATATAATATTTTCTTAACACCCTGATAACATGTACGAAATATGGGCGTAATACCATTTACTGGGTAGCAATCTACAAATTCATGACTCTCCCTTCCTCTCTCTTTGATGTACTAGAAGTCAAACAATTGACCATTTGAAAACTAAAGTTCGAATTCTCACGAGATGTTGAAGTACCTTTACCACAATCACGACTTTTTTACTAAAGCAAGTTGAAGGGAACATAAAAGCTTAGAGCTCCGGCTCGAAGGACCATGTTTAGTTTTGTAACCACTCTATCTATATCTTTAGTTTCGTAGTCACTATGCACATATAAGATAGTTTAGATGGGCTAACACACGTAATAAAAATACCCGTGTCACTCAAGTTTATAATAACAACGTAATTTATTTTTAAAGTATTTAATTTAGTACAATGTTATTTAAGGTTAAATTCTAAATGAAATGTTTTAAAAGTTTAGTGTTCCACTGTGTTTGACAAATTGTGTATGACGAAGTGGTTTAATGTCCAAAGGATCGCTGCAAATCGGTGCGGGCGGAACGCTGTTGATCGGAGTCAATAGTCGTGATGACGCGGCGCAGTATTTAAGCGAAAGAGTTGAGGGTCGAATTGTTGACGTGCGAATCTTGCTATCCCGATAGGGTAAACGATTGTGTCTCCTTTCTCCTTGTCCAGCCTTTTCGTTGAGTGAGTGTATAGGTATGCTGAGTTGTGTTGGTGTCATCAGCTGTGGTGAATTAAGCTGTCGCATTAGGATGCGCCAGTTTTACCGTGTAGAGGGGGTGGATGCTTAACTCATTTAAACAAACTTCAATTATGTTTCTTGGATTAATAGCTTCATGAACTTACATATTGTCAAATAAATGAGCATACGAAAGGAAGAAAGAATCTGCAAATTATAAAACTTTTAAAGTCCTGAAAAAATTCCTTCAAAGAACTTCGCCACAATAAAATTTCATTGTTTTTCACACAGAAGGAATTCTTCTGCTTTAAAATTTTGTATTAATTTTCCTGTAAAGCCCATTATTCATGTTTCCATACTATATCAAACTGAAGAGCCAATCAATTTCTCCAATTAAATGAAGCTATATTTAACAAATCCGCCATAAAATAACAAAAACTATATATAATACAGTATTCTTAAAGACACCTCCGGCAATGACATTGTAGTCGCCTTAAGCATTGTCAAGCGGCAGCGAATCACAATGACCAATATGGCGAAAAATGAAGGAAAAAAATAAAAGCGCAAAGAAAACAGCGCGTTGTCAGCCACGAGCGGAGAAGCGAAGACGAAGCGCAATGGACAAGCACAGCTGTTTGTGACAGTTATTGCAGCGCTGCAAGACACACAACGCACCTAATCACACACACACACACACACAGAGAGTGGATGTGTTGTACACCAAAGTGTCCTTGGGAGCATTGAGCAGCGCCTGGCAATAATAACAGTGGCAGTGCAAGCGAAAATAAATAAACAAAGCGCAAAGCAGAAAGGCAAGCAATGAAAATTTCATGCAACAGTGTGGATCACCTGCAACATGCGCGGCAATTGGTGGGCAGCACAGTGGTGAGAGGAGCATTAACACTGTCTTGTTGACTCAGCGCTGTGCTACGGGTGTGCGGATGTGCCGCTGCGGCTACTACGGTAAACTTCCGCTAACTGTTGCCAACCAATAAAGCGCGCTGACGACAATGCGCCCTAGTGTATGCTACAGGCGCAAGCCAACAGGTATTCGAAGTACGCACACACAAAGCTATAAATATGTTCATCAATGAACTTCTGTGCTTGCGCTCCATCAGGGTGTTAGAGTAAAGCACTCGGCCATGCTTTAAATGTCGTTGTGGCCGCTCGATTGCCGCCGTTGCAGGAAATACTTAAATAAATATTCTATTGTTAAAACTATCGCGCGCGTTTCTCTCTCCTTCTTTTATGCACCTTCCCTCATCGCTGCTGTGCCGGAAGGCGCATTTTGTCTTCGTGCGCCCGTGTTGGCAAATGAATGACCCCGAGTGTTGCACTAATTGACACCTTTCATTCTATTTTATCCCATACTTTTTGCTCTTACGCGCCGTCGTTGCAGTGTAGTAAATGCAGTGAATTACAATGAAGTCCACATAAAAAATATATCAATTGAGTGGCGAAGGTGCAGCGAAATTTACCTGCGGCTATGGATTTTGATCAATTAGTATGGCCGTTTAATTGTGCGCCTGCGAGTTACGACGTTGGGGGTTAAAGGATTTCAAATAAATTTTAATTGACAGTTTTGTAGCGCGCGTAGATTTAATTTATTATTCTGACTTTTTAATTTTGTCACTAAGAAAGGATTTGCTTGTTTCGCTTAAAGCATTAGAATAATTATTTCGTCCTTGATTTTCAAAGTTGGCTTTTGAAATTGTTAAAGTGATTGGTTTATACGAACACTTATTTTAGAAATTAATAAAATCATCATTAGGGTATCATTTATTTATTTATTTATTTAACAAATTAACGCCAATCGGCAATACACAACAGTTACTTTTATAAGTAAAAGAAAAAAGAGAAAAAATATAATAATAAGGGCAATTGTATTGCAGTGATCAAATTATTGGTATTGAAGGAGTTTGTCCTTTATATTATTGATGAATGAACTGAGGGAGCACCCATTGAAATCGATGTTCTGCTGAAGTGAATTTACATGGTTAGCAATCCTGTTGTGAGGTCCATGGAAGACGTGGTTTTTCTGTGCCTTTGTTGTTTTAAGTTTCCGTGATTGTCTCAGCGAGAATGCCGTAGGAGCAAACTCAAAACTACCAAGAATCTCTGGGGCATCAATTAGGTTGTTAGCAACCTTAAAGTAAAAGTATAGGTCAGCGACTTGACGACGTATAACTAGGCTGTTGACTTTATATCGTGAACGAATATCATCAGTGGAGAGTACCTGCGTCCTCAAGGTTGTATGAAAGGATAGAGACTTACAGAATTTATTTTGTACCTTCTCCAATCTGTTGATTGAGACATCAGTGTGAGGAGACCAGACTATAGTGCCGTACTCAAGTATGGGTAGAAACAGTTGGTGATATAGACAAATCAATGTGTAGGGATTGCGAAACTCTTTGCCTGTTCTTGTGATTAATCCAAGAACCTTGAAAGCTTGGAGTGTGATCTTGTCTATATGCTTCGAATGAGTAAGTGAGTTTGTTGTCTATGATGATGCCCAGGTCTTTGATGTCGGGAACTTCTTGCAGGTTGTGACCGTTTAGTTTATAACTGGTGGCAATACGAGTATTGCTGTGAGAGCGCGAGTACGAGACTACCGCGCATTTATTTGCGTTAAGGTCAAGTTTTTTATTAGTACACCAGGCCAAGAGTTTGTCAATGTCATCTTGAAGCAGCTGGACATCTAGCTCATTTTTGATGGTTCTTTAAATCTTGAAGTCATTTGCGTAGAGCAGGTATTCTGACAGGAGAATTTTGCCAATATCATTGACAAAGATGTTGAAAAGCAGAGGTCCTAAGTGGAATCCCTGTGGCACTCCAGATGTAACCTTATATTCCTCAGACAAATATCCATCAACTCTAACTTGCAGGGATCTGTTTACCAGGTAGGAATATAACCAATCAAATGCATTGCCGTCGACTCCATAGACTCGAAGCTTAGAAACAAGAATTCTGTAATGTACACGATCAAAGGCTTTGCTAAAGTCAGTGGAGTATGGAGTATGGAGTGAATCTTGAGACCATCATTCAAAGTGTTGAGTAGGAAATTAGTGTAAGAGAAAAGATTGGACGTGGTTGATCTTCCACCTGTAAATCCGTGCTGTCTTGTCGTGATGATATCTTTAAAGACAGCAATAAGTTGAGTGAGGACCAGCTTTTCAAATAGTTTTGCCAACGTTGATTGAATGCATATAGGCCTGTAGTTTGAAACATCAGTTCTCCGGCCACTTTTGAAGATTGGACTGACATACGACAGCTTCCATGCGCTAGGGAAGGTGCCAAGCTGCATAGATCTATTGAATATGTGAGTGATAGGCTCATAGAGCACAGTAGCGCAGTTTCTGAGGAAAACATTTGGTATTTGGTCTTTGTTCGTCGAGAGCGGACTTTACTTCTCAATTGCCCACTCAGTCCGAAGTACCACCTGTTGTTATTGGTCTTGATGACAGGAGATATTTCGTCTTGGTTATATTCACTTGCAAGTCAGAAGAAAAAACTTTTTTAGCACGTGGAATTTTTAGTGTTTAATGGGATTTTTTTGTTTTGTAGTCAAGAGCTGTAGGGTTAAAATTGCAGACGAATGCAGCCAATGATGAAAAAAGTTGATTTTTGTGAAAAAATGTACCCTTTACAGTGGCTAAATCTAATTCCTTCGAGCACTACCTTAAAAATCAATATTTAGAAAGGTCATGAGTAAAGGCTGATGGCCTTTGGAGGCGAGTAGAAGTGGAATGGAATCAAATACCAAACAAAATAGTAAGAAATTTGGTTGAAAGTGTGCCAAGTTGCACAAAAAATGTCATGGAATCAATTACCAAAAAAATGCTGAAAGCTGGACCCTGTTGTGTTTTCACAGAAATTTAACAGAAATTAATTTTACCTATTCCTTTAGTTATGTTATAGTCATTCAGAAGTGTTATAAAACTACTTGCAACTTCAATCTAAATGGCAAACTTTTAAAAAATATCCATATGAATATGGAAAAAAATATAAAAGTTTATTTCAGAAGAGCACTTGAAGCTGCACTTTTTTAATATTTTGTTTTGCTATTCAATTTTCCACAAATGTATTGACCAAATTTGCGTACTTTTTCCAACCAAGCGCATATCCAATTCACAGTTCAAAGCGTCAAACTGTCTCATCACAAGTTTTCGAACTACCAAAAAAATTTAAAAGCATAAATATAGATCAAATATAGAGCGTATGTGATGCTATTTTTAGCCAGCATCAAAATTGTGTATGAGTACCATGACGCACAAACAAAGTGAAAGCGCGAAAATGCAGCGAAAAGTCAAAGAGTCGCTGTAGGAAATATAAAAGTAGTGAAAGAATACTTTTAAAGGGAAAGAAGTCTGCAATTCGTGGCTTGAATTAATTTTCATATATAAAATTTAAAAATGCTAGGAATTCAATAGGAAAAATTTTTATGGGTAATATAAAGGGTGATTCATTTTGAGGTTCTCTGCTTCCTACAAAAACTTCACTCTTCTAACGCATAAAAAAAAGAAAAAAATCATTGCACTTTTTATTGCTACTTATCAGTGCGCCGCTGGGACTTTTGAAAAATCCGTCGAAATCTACGCGAATGTCACTTGCAAACTACCGATGTCCACTGGCCGATGTACTCACGCCGCAGTGATGGCAATCATCGTTTTAACGCACTAAATATGCACGAACGACGGCAAATGCATTTGATGAAGTCGTTCATTTGCTAGGCGTCCGCTCGCTCATACACGCCTACAACGAGAGCTGCAGTGGCATCATCACTGTCGTCATCGTCATCGCTATGGCAAAACGGCAAAATCAAAATCAGAACTAAAACTAAAAATAAATCGCATCACATAAATGTCAACAGCAATTTGTTTGCATTTGCACTCGTAAAAATCTTTCGACGCTTGAGTTGGGTTGTGGAAAGTTTTCGCATAACCTCACACACATAGGGACACACAATCATTTACAAGCGCACTCTTCGCATCCTCGAGTATCTAAAATCTATAAAGCATTTGTTTTTTGGATTTTTTTTCTACATTTTTTATTTTGTTTATATTTTCTAAATTTACTTTCAGTTGCAAGAGTGCTGTGCAAAACGATGCAAAGCCCTGTACTCACGCCCACATAGCATATATAAGTAGCATACCTAGTATGCGCAACTGCTATAGAACGTCTGCATGTTGGCGAGTCAATAGAGCGCACTCACCGAATTTGATCCTAGCAGGGAATTTATTTTCGTCTTTTTCTGTTGTTATATTATATATAAATAAATTCATCTATAAATTATATATAGGACATTTTTAGTTGAGTAGAATGTCAAAGAGAGTTAGCTTTCAAAGTATGGGTGATCCATTTCGAGATTCCCTACTTTTATAAGGACAAATCAAAAATTCTTCAAATTTAAAAAATAATGTTTATTATCATTCGATAGAAGATTATTTGGCATTTATCTTTTGAAGATTATCTCTTTCAAATGTTGGCTGTGGCTACGTCTCAGATGGTCTATCCGCTGAGCCCAATTTTCGATGATTCGCTCGAGCATTTCGACTGGTAACGGTGAATGACACGCGTCAAGCTCCAAGGCCTGAATCGAAGCGGGATTTTCCGCATAGACTTTAGACTTTACATATCCCCACCGGAAAATGTCTAACGGTTTGATATCACACGTTCTTTGTGATGGGTACTAAACGTGAAATATCTGCTCAGTGCAGTATTCTCTCAGTAAATCCATTGATTGATGCAATGTTTGGGAATTGGGCCGTCATGTTGAAATCAAATGTCGCCGAGATCTCGAGCTTCAATTTCAGGTATAAAATAATTATTTATCATGGTCATCAGAATTTTGAAGAAATATGAACCGAATATGAAATCCAGCAGTCCACAAACCACACCAAACCGTTATTTTTTCTGGATGAAATGGCAGCTCTTGAACCTCCAAAGGTTGCTCTTTGTCCCAAATGCGGCAATTTCGCTTGTTTACATAGCCATTGAGCCAGAAATGGGCCTTATCGCTGAACAAAATTTTGCTCGAAAACGTCGGATCTTCTTTGAGCTTTTCAAGAGCACATATAATGAACCGATATCGCTTGGGAAACGCTTTCAATTTAAGATCTCGACGTAAAATGTGAAAAGTCAATGCGAAGAGCGCCGAGTCGACTCTCCATGGTCTTCGTGTACACTCTCCGCTACAGCTGCTATATTTTCTTCATTGTGTGCAGGAGGGGCTCTATTCGGTCGAAAAATATCCAATAATGAATCATAAAGAGGATATTTAAAAAAAATACCACTCCTTGGATCAACTTTTATGAATTTTTCTTTCCAATAATAAAAAAAATAGGGAATTGAAAAATAACTTCCTAATAACGGGTGATTTTTTTGAGGTTAGGATTTTCATGCATTAGTATTTGACAGATCACGTGGGATTTCAGACATGGTGTCAAAGAGAAAGATGCTCAGTATGCTTTGACATTTCATCATGAATAGACTTACTAACGAGCAACGCTTGCAAATCATTGAATTTTATTACCAAAATCAGTGTTCGGTTCGAAATGTGAAAATCCGCTTTTTTATCGACAAATTTTGTTCAGCGATGAGGCTCATTTCTGGTTGAATGGCTACGTAAATAAGCAAAATTGCCGCATTTGGGGTGAAGAGCAACCAGAAGCCGTTCAAGAATTGCCCATGCGTCCCGAAAAATGCACTGTTTGGTGTGGTTTGTACGCTGGTGGAATCATTGGACCGTATTTTTTCAAAGATGCTGTTGGACGCAACGTTACGGTGAATGGCGATCGCTATCGTTCGATGCTAACAAACTTTTTGTTGCCAAAAATGGAAGAACTGAACTTGGTTGACATGTGGTTTCAACAAGATGGCGCTACATGCCACACAGCTCGCGATTCTATGGCCATTTTGAGGGAAAACTTCGGACAACAATTCATCTCAAGAAATGGACCCGTAAGTTGGCCACCAAGATCATGCGATTTAACGCCTTTAGACTATTTTTTGTGGGGCTACGTCAAGTCTAAAGTCTACAGAAATAAGCCAGCAACTATTCCAGCTTTGGAAGACAACATTTCCGAAGAAATTCGGGCTATTCCGGCCGAAATGCTCGAAAAAGTTGCCCAAAATTGGACTTTCCGAATGGACCACCTAAAACGCAGCCGCGGTCAACATTTAAATGAAATTATCTTTAAAAAGTAAATGTCATGAACCAATCTAACGTTTCAAATAAAGAACCGATGAGATTTTGCAAATTTTATGCGTTTTTTTTTAAAAAAAAGTTATCAAGCTCTTAAAAAATCACCCTTTAATATTAAGTTCTCATATTTGCAGGGAATTTTCGGCAAATCAGTGATAATTTCGGTAGATGGTTCTGTGCGTTGGCAATCATTGGTCGGCTTCTGTACGACTTCGAGACTCTTCTAGAGTGTAGAATAGAACACAGGAGTGAAATATTTACCTTTAGCAAATTTCATCTCGCTGCAATCGTAGAAGTTTTTACTGGACAATGTCTAATAGGCCTTCATGAAGTTGTCAAGCGCAAGTTGTCAAAGTTATGTGGAAAAAGTTGAGATGAAAATATCTAGCCACTTTCTCCACCAATGTTCAGACTTTTCAAGGCTCAGGTTGAACCAGGAGAATAGCAAAAACTTGTATTACCTGTCTTGACATATTTTTCACAAGGGCTTTTTCGATTTGTAAGGGCCTTATAATTAATTATCGATCTTTTAACCTAAACCAACTGATATTTAAACACAAAGTATTAGACATGAATCGAACAAAAACCAAGTTCAGCTCCCATCAAGAACTCTCAACTTTGTCTTAGCTAGCAGCTATTCACAAAAGTTTCTTCATTTGCATTTTACACCGACTTTGAAATCTCGGAACAAATGTATCTCGACTCGTTGTTTAGAAGCTTTTAACCAAGAATTGGTCATTGACACAGATTTTGGGTGACAAACAGCCCTACATGCGATCATGTAGTGTTTGAAGATTGTTTATCAACTTGTTCTCGAAAGGCTCCGCCAAGAATGTGCTGTTGTGCTGGCACATCTTCTAAGTGCTTTGGCGATTTGCAAAGTGACCTGCATGACTTAAAAATTATCCAAAAATCAGTGGTGAGATCTTTTCTTCCATACTTGATATTTAGTAGAGGCTTCGTTCAGTCCGAACTTAAGCAGGAATTGGGGATTAGTTTGGGCATAGCCAAGATTAAGATTCTGAAGCCTCTTCCTCTTTCCACTACAGAAATCATTTCAATTTTGCTTACTCTTTCTTATTCACAACTTGCCTAAACATATGTGCACTGTCGAAAAATCGATGCTACTGAGCAACCGCAATCTTCAAACTTCAAATCTTCAAACTTCAAATCTTCGGGTCTTCAAACCCAGCAAATGTCAATTAGTCGTTCTACATTAGACCGCCTTCTTACACACTACAAATTACATTTCAGACAAATTCAAAATTTGCTACCCGCATTTGGGAAGCACAAAGTGCTACAACCTGCCTGAGGGCAATATTAACGCCTAGGAAGAGTGACAACAAAAGCAACATTAAACAAAACTGAACGTAGCAATCAAAGCACTTCAAAAAGTTTGAAAACACCAGCCGCACTCAAGGCTTACACCCAAGCAAACAAGAACAGCGACAAGCGTGCTCACCGAAGTGGCGTTGGCGACATTAGTGACAATGACAGTTATGCTGGAGGGACGGCAAAGGCGACAACAACAACGACTAAGCGTAACTGCAACAGAAAACAGTGCAAGAACAACAAAACTCAATCAAAATCGTCACGTCAGCAACACGACAAAGTTAATCCGCTCAAAAGGAGCGCTAGCTCCAGTTAGCAAGCTAGAAATGATGTGAGCGGGAGAGAGCAGGTGGGGAAGTATTGTGCTCTCAAGCGTTGTCAAGTTTGCCGAGTTTGAAATGAATGACTAAATGACTGGATGTCCGACGAAAAGTGCTGTGTGTTTAGCTGGGTAGCTGACAGTAAAACTCGTTGACGGTCCGTCTGCCTGCCAGAATGATGATTGAGTGTTTAACCAAAGAGCTGACGGTTAGCAGTTGGACTGCTGAAGTGTGCGGTGTGCTTTCAAGGGTGTTCGTTGTGGCAACAAGGTGGTCGTTCGCTTACTCGCCTGTTTAGCTGACATTTTTTGTTGCACGATTTTACAACCGAGTTCATTGCATCTTGCAAAGGTTTGATACTTGGTTGAAAAGGAATCATCGAGGAATTTTGGGGTATGATCTTCACGACATGTAGAGTAGTCAGAATATTAAAAATCGGGCGAGTGAACTATACTGACTACATTTCTTCAAACTTATCCGAAGGATTACTGATTATTGAAAGGACATTTCATTTCGGTTCGATATTAAAATCATAAAAAGTTGCCACCTGGCTCAAAATTTTAAAAGAAAATAATTTATTAGACTTCAACCCCAATATGGAAATAAAACTGAAGAAGTTTAAGTGAATTTTTAATAAAAAAATTTTTTGAAAGTTGCCACCTGTTTCTTTAAATGGTCCCTGAATTCGTAATGAAACAATCGAAAAGTCTTAAAATGTTACAATTTGAGCACCACATTAAATAATTTAGGAATACTTTTTTTATGGTGTTGCCACCAGTTAAAATTTTTTCAAAGATAACGATTTATTTGAATTTCAATATATTACAATTTGAGCACCACATTAATTATTTTATGAATAATATTTTTTAAAGTGTTGCCACCTGTTAAAAAAATTCAAATGAATTTTCTCAAATGAGAAAAAACACAATTTGTGTATCAATTTTGTAAAGTTTAACAGAGCTAACAGTAGCAGATACTTTTCTAAAAGAGTTGCCACCCATTTGAAAAGCATAAATCAATGAGATTTCCAAGGAAAACGAATTATCCATTTTTTCTATAAAATATACAACTATGAAAGGAATTATAGCTTTGGTTAATATTCTGTTCCAACCGAAACTAGCGCATCCTTACGCATTTCTTTTAGCTAGATTTTGTTGTTACTGCCAAATTTAGAATGGGGACCCTAAATGCCATTCACCTTATGCGTACTTCAAGCGTTGCCAGATGCAAACCATTTTTGTTACACTGCCCACACACACTCACACACACAAATGCTTCTAGTGTTGTTGTGTTGTTGTTGCATGTGGTTTCAAGTTGATTGGCGATCATTTTAATTGCTCTGTGAAGAATGCACCAACAACGCAATGACCGACAAATGCATACAAATGTGGTCAGCGACACACAGCCAAACACACACAGGTAAACATATACATACTTGTATATATGTAGGTGTGTATGGGTGTGCAATAGTGCATCTTCACACTTTCAACATTATGTCCCCATTCATGCTTCAGTTGCATGCAACGCATACATTTTGTTGTAGCATCATTGCCGGTGCAGCTGTTGTCATTTCTTTCAATTGTTGCTGTTGTTGTTGTACTTATTACAGTTCCTTTAACCCGCAAATTTGGCATGCTTTTGGCAGCTGGTCGAAGCGTTGAGTGTCACACGTTGG
Organism: Bactrocera dorsalis; assembly: GCF_023373825.1. NCBI lineage: Eukaryota > Metazoa > Arthropoda > Insecta > Diptera > Tephritidae > Bactrocera > Bactrocera dorsalis. The sequence goes on from NC_064305.1 coordinate 75,340,105, forward strand.
CGATTTGTTGTGACCACTGCTCGTAGTGTTGTTCTTGCTGCTGTTGTTATTGCAGATGTGTCTGTTGCTGATGCTAATGATGACGACTCTCATGGTGCATGACGTTGAACATGTCATGGTTTTTATTGCTGTTGTTTTGCGTTATCACTGTCAATGGCATTTGTATTTGTCATTGGCCAAGCATCCACTTGTGGCCACAATGTGGTCTCACTTAATGCCATTTAAATAATGGATATGCATTTACGACATAAACATTTACTTATACATATGCAATATACATATATACATACATATATGAACATAATTATATGTTGTAGGTATTCAAGTGGTCGTCGGTGGTCCCTGGTGTCGTCAATTAATTTAAATGATTTAATAAATTTCATGTACATAATTAAAATTTATCGATGTGGCAACGCTATTTATGTAAATTAATGCATCGTGTTTTTTTCAAATGCTGTAATACAATATTTTAAATTGATGATCCCTTAAATATGTAAAAAAAAAATTAAGTGGTATCCCTATTCGGCCATTTTTATACTCAGAACAGGATTATAATACGTCTGCCACGAAGTTTGTAACACCCAAAAGGAAACTTTATAAAGTATATATGGTATATATCGAAGTATGAAGTTCATGCAAGTGAGGAAAGTTCTCTGAGCGCTATTCACTTGGGAGTGACCAAAAACGATTATTTTACATATGGCTCAAGCAGGTCACGTCTTCTGGTCTTAGATCAATTATCCTCTGGCTAGCCAAAAAACATCCGTTTGAAGGCGAGCTAAAGTGAGAAGGCGAAGCCACCCTCCCTAGGACTGTGCACTGGGGTTGGGACTCACCCAGTAAAAATACTCATCCAATGAAAAGATCAAAACAGCCTCTGATGAGAGATCCCTCTTTCGATGACAAACACTGCAAAATTGTTAGGGATTAAGATTTAAAGGCATGCACCTGGAATATTCGGTCCTCTAATTGAGAATCACCTTCTCTGCCCAGCTGGTTGATGTCCTCGTTAGAGTAAAGGCTGACAGCAATGCCGTCCAAGAAGGGCAATGGACGGGACAAGGACTGAGACGATTAGATCGTTGTAGCATTTACTACAGAAGTCATGTAAAGGAGCGCAAATTCAGTGTGGGATTCGTAGTGGGAGAGAGACTTCGTTGCCGAGTCCTGGCATTCACCCCGGTGGAAGAATGCCAAAATTCGCATCAAAGCGAGGTTCTTCAACATATAGCTGCCTTTCGCCCACGCCCTGACGGAAGAGAAGGACGATGTGAGCTGCCCCGCCACGATATCAAAATCGTGCTTGGCGACTTTAACGCCAGGGTGGGCAAACAAGGTATTTTTGGCAAAACGGTCGGTAAATTCAGCCTCAATAATGAAACACCCCCAAATAGTTTGAGGTTGATCGACTTCGCCGGGGCCCAAAATATTGTTATCTGTAGTACTAGATTGCAGCATAGGAAAATTAGTCAAGCTCCCTGGATGTCCCCAGATCAAAAAACCATCAAACAGATCGATCATGTTGTGATAAACGGAAGACACGCCTCCAGTGTTTTAGACGTGCGTACGCTCCGCACCTAGTCCTAAAATTGCCTCGGACCACTATCTTCTTGCAGCGAAGATACGCACCCGCTTCTGTGCAGGAAGATTCGATGTCGAGAAGCTGCAATCACAACAGACAACCGAACGATTTTCTACTCGACTTGCACTTCTGCTCTCTGAGAGCACACATCTGTTAGACATGGCGAAGCAAACTCTTAAGAAATTGTTCAGAACGAGTCATTATAGCATATATGTATGTCTGTAGCTGCTTTATTGAGCGATCACAATTCGTCTACAGAGACCTTGTATTTGTGAATAGTGCAACCGAAGTTAACTTATGACATCTCTACATCTATAAAAATAAGGACTTCCTAATAATCCGGAGCAATCCAAAGTACATATGCTTCTATCAGAAAGTGGTAATCTGATGATTAAAACTCCCTTCTGTGAGAGGCAAAAGTACGATATGATGAAATTTGACCCGGACTGGAAAAAAAATCACTCATATTGTTGAACTAATGCATTGATGCTGCAGATTAATACAATTTTACATACACTCCGTTCTTACGACAGTCGGAGCTACGTAACTGGAAAAGACCCGGATTTTTATCCGGATCAACAACATTTGCCATACATTTCTTATAGTGATGAGCGATATTTCACTACCGGTGATTTTTTCACTGTGATTGAAAAATCGCAAATCGCAACTGCGATCGTGATCGCAGTTCGAACCAGTGAATTGTGATCGCAGTTCGAAACTGTGATCGCAGTTCGAACCAGTGATTGCGATCGCAGTTCGAAACTGTGATCGCAGTTCGAACCAGTGATTGCGATCGCAGTTCGAAACTGTGATCGCAGTTCGAACCAGTGAATTGTGATCGCAGTTCGAAACTGTGATCGCAGTTCGAACCAGTGATTGCGATCGCAGTTCGAAACTGTGATCGCAATTCGAACCTGTGATTTACGATAGAAGTTCGAACCTGTGAATTACGATCACAATAGCAAATAGCAGAAAAGTAACAACTTTCTTCAGGGTATTGTATATATCTTATATGCTATTTTTCATCATAGCGGTTTGAAGTTTTGAGTGTAACGTTCTTACATATATAAAGCTTTTTGTGATGAAAACAAGAATTGTAACTAATTAGTTTCAGAAAAAATGATGGAATAAAAAAATTACAGGTTTTTAATATTTTCCCAAAGATTAGGAAACTCGCGTTAATTATTTGGCCTTGAAAATATTAAAAGCGGGTATTCTAAACAAACAAATTATCAACCAAACTAATGGTAATTCCTTCTAAGAAATGTGTGAAACCATCATACCAACATACAAATGAACGCAATACGCTCTAAGAGTGTCAAATTGGCAGAATCTGCCGCTACAACAACAACAACGACGTTTGAACGTCGACTAAGTTATTTCTTATAAGCCTCTGCTGGGATAGCCTTTAGTGTAATCAGAAAATTTTGTACTTTTCGGTTTCGGCTCATGTCATACCCTAAACATTAACCAAAACGTGTTGAATCATTCCATAATTAATGCTGAGATCCTCTGCTATCTCTCTGATGCCAACATGTCGACCTTCAAATACTGTTTCTTTAACATTTTCGATGTTATCTTCATTAACAGAGTTGGAAAAAAACTTAACACTTTACAATATAAGCAATTTAAGAATACTTTTTTTATACGTTTTGCAAACTGGTAAAAAATTACATGAGAAAAAAGAGCAAACCCACAATATTTCCATAAATTTTTGTCAGTTTTTGTCTATATTTTTTGACTACTGTGACTTTTTAATTACATATACTCAATACTGGTATATATTTTCATACACATGTATTTACATATATTCATTCATAGGCAGGCATTTTAATGGAATTAATTTATGCACAATTTGTTGGCGTTAATGCCCAGTTGAGCATTTTATTAAATTAATTTATTAAAATTTTGTTGCTCTAATCAGCAAAGCTTACAACTCATGGGTCAAACTAACACAACAATTCAACAGCAGAAAAAATGTGTTTTTTCTGAACTATAAATTCATCACTTTTGAATTTTCATTTGCTTTAATAAAATATAACGAATAAAATTGACTTGCATGGTTCAAGCAATCACTATTTACATATGCATGTAATATTAATTCGTATTACAAGTTTACACTTTATAAAATTCATAGTAATCTCAAACTTACCATTTATTGAAAGATTTGCGGCAAAAATGTTTGATATCAGATAATTTGCTGCAACACTGAAAAGAAAAAGAAAACAAAGTAAATCAATTTTAAATCTAAAAATATGAAATAGAAGCAAAAATTTGTTGCTTGATTAAACTTGCCTATTCTATGATTATAAAGAATAAATGATATTAGTTTCTTAAAGAAATTCGAAAACAAAGAGGCGGAACTTTGTATAGAAACTTTGACATTTCACAGTAAAACAGAAGGTATGATGACCAATGACCATTTGATGTGTTTGTGATATATGACTGAGACATGAAATAAGTATATTTGCTTTATTGAATTTTATATAGGATATACTGCTTCATACATGAATTATATAAGAACGCTGTGGGCAAACGGCCGAATAGCGTGGCAAAGTTGAACCGAATCCGAAAAAACAAGGTCAAAGCAGTTCAAAAATGAGGGTTATGTTGACACTTTTCTTCAATTATCGAGGTGTGGTGTCCTCTGAATTCCCTCCTATCGGCCACACTGCCAAGAAGGAATACCATTTGAGTGTTATGCGTCGCTTGCGCCAAGCTACTCGTAAAAAGAGACTGAAACTATGGGCTGACAACGATACGTCACCATCGCATACTGCATTGATTCTTCGTGATTTTTTGCAAAATTTTCAATCAAATTCGTGCGGTATGTCTTTTGGCTATTCAGAAAACTCTAACGACTGTTTCGGAGAAACCGTTTTAGGTCAATTGAAGGCAGTAAACTTGAATCACTACACGCATTAAAAGCTGTTCTGGAAATTGCCTTTAATAGCTGTTTCGAGGTTTCGAAAAAAACGTTGACATACATAAGTGTATTAGGACCAAGGAGGATTGCTTAGAGCTGAACGACATAGATTTGGAAGAATAAATTGAAAAATTTGTAATTATGAACAAAGCCTTACTATACGTATTTTTTACTGTGGCAAGTGACAAGTGATGGATATGTGATGTACTATCATATCATTTGAATCAAAGCAAATGTCGTGTTAATTAAAACGATGACAACTCAAGTAATCACTTGCAAGTGATTAAAGTCAAGTGATATCATAGGTGATATGTGAAGTGATGTTACATCAGATATTTCTATATTTTTAAGTCGAAATACACTTAAATTTTTAAATATATGTCATTAATAAAATTGGTTTAAAAAATATTTATCATAGATTTTATTTTGATATTTTATCATATCAGATGTTGCGCTCATAAGTAATCTACTATTTCCGGCAACTTTACGAAGTGATGAAATATGATAAAGTAACTGAAACTAAAGCTATCTACCATATGTGTAGTAGAATCGGGCAAAACATAATAATGTGATGCACGTTATGTAAGATCTCATAGCATGGCATCATACCATTTCCACCACGTTAATATACAATATGAAGTGATTGTATGATGTGATGCTAGGTTGTGAGTTCCTTATGCTGATACGTTTATTTCTGATGTGAAATGATAGAGTTTGATATGATGTCATAAGACGGGCAGTCAATCAAGTGATTCATCACATCAAATGCTATGACGTGATTTATTATACCGATGCTAATACTTCTTATGTGAGGTCTTGCTAGTGAAGCTGATATGGATCTCCACACAGATTACTTATTATTATTTGTCTCCACAATCACCTAATGAGATCGTAATTATTCTGATGTGTGACGCATTCATATATTAGCAGACTAATTGGGACAGCAATCGATGCCATATTTTTCGACCTCTTTTGACATTTCTCTTCAGTAAGGTATGCCATTTCATCATGGAAAGCTATATAGTACGATCCAACAACGAGTCGAAGTTCTTAAAATTTACAAATGAAATTCGGAGTCAGTATCCTCAATTTTAAGAGCGCTACATCCAATTTATAGTCGTCATAAACGTCCTGTCAGATCAACAATTGAGCGTCTAGTGGAAAAGTTTGAATCCACATCAATTGAGGAAGTACCCAATCAGTTTCTTGCACGTCCTTCTCAAGCGTTAGGAATCTCTGTGACGTCGTTGTGGCGAATTTTGCGAGAAGATCTTTACCTACATCCTAACAAGATCACGTTAATGAAAGAACTAAAGTCATTTGACCATCAGAATCGTCGTATGTTCGTAAATTATGCTGAACAACAACTTGAAAATGAGCCGGATTTTCATAGAGAAATCATCTTCAGCGATAAGGCTCAGTTTTAGCTGAATAGCTTCGTCAATGAGCAAAATATGCCTTATTGGTTAGACAGCAATCCTAATGTACTCCATGAGTAACATCAAAAAAACTACGTTTTGGTGCGGCTTATGGGCCAGCGATTTGATCCCGTTAGACATTTCCTGTACGTCAAGTCTATGGCTTATGCCAACAAGCCAGCGACGATTGATGAACTTCGTATGAATATAGAACGTGAAATATCGACCGATTTATGCTTAAAAACCGTGGAAAATTGGGTTCCGTGTCTGAGTTTTTGTAAGCGCTGAGCAAAAAAACTTTTGTAGCGCTCTTATTGAAAAACTCGTTATTATAAATAATTCTATGTTTATCAAAAGGTACACACCAACATAAATAACACTCAACTAAAAGTATCTTGAATGCATCAAAACCAGATGCATGCATAAATTATGGTCAAGGTGGCAACTGCGAATACTTGGAACTGTCATTTACAGTCACATGACATCTTCATGCATAAAATAACCAACAACCCAGTGTCATATGTAGCACGTGCATACTAATGTTGTATACATAATTAAGTTGATAACAGTTAGACAGATATATATGTATGTACTATATCAGATATGTAGATTTTTATGCTGATAAACATATGTATATGTATAGTAAACACTAACTAAATATACGTCTCAAGCATATAGAAATTCTATTCCCTTCAATACCCAACTATATATAGACCAACGCCTCGACGCGCTTTACATTACAACTTACATATGCATGTATATGTGCACATGTAAGCGGATATTGACGCCCACACATTTTTCGCAATTTTTTTTTTTTGCTCAAACAGTTCATTCATTTACCATTGAGAAGTATTTATAGAATGCGAGGCAAAAAAGGAACTTATTTTCCGCTCTGGTCCCCACAGGTCATCTTACTATTTGGTAGACTGCTGTCGAGCTGACTGACTGGCGACACCTAACTAATCGCCTACAACTCACACACACACACAACCAGCATGAACTCAAACTATAATAAGGCTGCACATATATATGCATGTATGTACGTATGTATATGTGAGCGCCGCTATATTGAGTTGCAACAAACAGGATACAATTAACTAATGGAAAAAGGAAGCAAATGTTGCTGTGCCACTTAAATGAGTGAGAAACGAGGGTGAAAATAAGAAGTAAAAAAAAGCGAAGAAATAAAATAAAATGCGATGAAAAATGAATAGAAATGGATGGCGTAAACTTCTTTCTTATTTATTTGCATGTGTAAGGGGGGGCGGCGCTGGCAAATGATGGCTCATTGGGCAGCGTTAAACACCAAAATGTACTCAAGATAAATTGGATTGCATTACATGGTGAATGCAGGCAACTCGCCTTTAAATTATAAGTATAAGATGAATGAGTGCCTGTGTATTTTTAATTTAGCAAATTTCCACTACTTTCTATTAGAACGAAAGTGATTGTAAACTTATGCGAAGTAGTTGCCCAAAGTTTCGAAAGAAATCCATGGAGTTGATACATAAATATTTTTTCCATTGTCGAAGCAAAGAAGACATCTTCTGGTTTATTTTGAACTTATATGAAAAAAAGTGTTACCATATATAATGTGGCAACCCCTTAGCAGTGATGCACTTTCTTGATTAGGACTTACTGAAGCTTTGAAATAGTAAGTGATCTTGAAAACTGATTACATTTATTAAGTAATACTAAAATATTAAGAATTTTACTCCGTTCAAGGTAATAACAACCGGTCGTTGAGATCTTGTAATGTTACCCTATGAATTTAAGTGATGCTATTAATTGATCTGTGTGTTTAGGTTAGGTTCAATGGTCGATGCTAATAAGGATCACACTTGGACAGACTATAACGTGATTCCGTTATGTCCCCTAAAAGTCTTCTAAAATTGATCATAAAGGTCCTCAAAAACCGATAAAGTGATTTGGGCCAAGCACAAATTTATTGAGGCGAACCGTTTCGGCTATATCTCCTGGTTCGTCAAAGGTGTGTCTGCCGCGATGTTTTTGCCTCAGACTTGCAAATAATGGACAATGTAGAAAAAAGTACCTGAAAGTTTCCACCTGAACTTCTTCCACAAAACTTTACTAATTTGCCTTCGACTGGATGTTAAGCTTTACAGCATGAATTGTTGTTAGACAATGACCAATAAGAATTGCTACGATTGCGATAAGACAAACTTTTCTAAAGACAAGCAGTTCAGTAGATATTCTACATTCTACTCTAAGCCAAAATGATCTCGGAGCCATACAAATGCTGCCCATCGACCAACGCATTCTATGCTCATACAAGCTCCATAAATCCAGTGCTAAGGCACAAGATGATAACAGAGATCTCACTCGTATCCCTTCCGTTGAGAACGGCTGACCCGTCTTACTAGCTCATGGACTGGATTCCCAAAAGAGTCTGACAATAATAATAGTTTTCTAGTGAGGACATACACTCCTGAACTAACTTTGAGCACAGAGTTTGCAAATATCACCATTCTGCTGTCGGATTGAATACTCACTTAACTGAAAGGAGCTACTTCGGAGTGCTACTGCTACTGAAATAGCTGCCACTTCTGCATGTAAAATACTCCAGTTGAGTCTGAGGGAGAAAACTCGCCTTCTATTCTAACTTAGGCCCATCCTAACACAGCTCACTGCGCCTATTCTCCGTTGACTTTTCGCAGTCTGCATATTCAGTGGTCAAAACCGCAATTGCAGGTGGACCCTGCACTACCCTTTTGCAGCTCTTCATATACCCAACTTTCCTGAGCACAAGTTCGATCTTCGGTGTTACTGTTGGTGTAGTTTGCAGTGCATTGCAAATGCCGTTGAGAGCCTCTCTTTGGACGCGCTCAAGCTGTTTAAAAACATACAATAGTAATGGATTTTAAGAGATCTTCTAGAATATGAAATCGCCACCTATTCGATTAAAACGCAGCCTTCAATAGCTCCTCAAGAGCCGTATTGTCGCAGCGTCAGCAAAGTAGTTACGGACTCTCCGAACCTTTTGATACCACACGACGGAAATAATTCGAGCTGCAGAGCAGCATAGAGAAGGTACATCTTCTATAAGAGTATACAGCCTCAACAACTGCGCCGTTAGTTCTGAGAATGTATAAGGAAGCAAAGAAAATGAGTCTGGTAGTAAGCGAAGACAAGACGAAATATATTCTATCATCAAACAAGCTGTCGTCGCACTCGTGCCTTGGCTCTGACGTCACTAATGACAGTTATAACTTCGAAGTCGTAGAAAATTATGTCTGTCTTGGAACCATCTTTAACACCAACGCAGAATAACTCTTGCCAACGGGTGCTACTTCGGACTGAATAGGGAATCGAAAAGTAAAGTCTTCACCCGACGAACAAAGAGCAAACTCTACAAGTCACTCATCATCCTCGTCCTGCTACATAAAATTAAGTTATAACACATCAATTTGCCAATAATTTACTATTCAAAAGCAATCAAGTTTTCCAAGCACAAGCAAAACAACTGGTAAAATAAGCTTTCCGGAAATTCACCCCTAATTTCTTGTTACTTTATTTGACTGCAAATACATCATGAATACCTTTTATAAGTGAATATGCTGTGAATAGCAACAACCAATAATCAAATAAATACATACACAAGTAATTGCTTAATTACTTAATAAACAGTTGCTTACATTTGTTGACTCGATTAAAATGAATCGATTTACAAGTTTTGACTATTTTCCGAAACTCTTGCTGACACATTGAATTATTTTCTTATATGTATTTTATTTTATATTTACTTGCAGATTCAACGAGAAAACTACAGGATGTGCTGCAGGATTTTTGTGCACCACATGCCTCACCCAAATTCAATCCCGATGGGGTAAGTGAAGTTGTGATACTTGTTTTATGGCTTAATTAGTTATTTATAAAGCATGAAGCGTGAAGCGTGAAAAGCTCTTGATTAAAATGAAAATTTTATAGCGCAAGGAAGTTATTTGTTTAAGCTTTTGGAATATCTTTGAAGGAAGATGGAATGTTGCTAATACTCAAATTATAAATATGAGCGTTTCGTAGGTTCGCAATCGATATAATGAAAACATAAATAAGAAAATATTTGTCACACATTCTTAACACAGAACGACGCCTAGCAATAATCAACTCAATGCTTTTGAATATCCACACTTCCCCTCACCCTTTTCTAATATAATAAATATTAAAACAATAATTTTTTTATCATTCCCAAAGCCTAAAATGCCTAAGCATGCTCATGCGTTAAATTTCAATTCCCTAAATGTCGCACTCACACTAAGACAACGTTGTTCTCCATGTCAGCACTCATTCCCCCTTTTGGCACAAAGGCACTCCCACGCGAGGCTTAAGGCTCATGTGATATTTTATTACTGCATTGAGCCAAATCGGAGACGCTTAAGTGCTTAAACGTGCGCTCTTTATGCGTTGCTCGTAATTTTGTTATCTGCGGTGTATGGTACACGCATAACCTTCTACACAACTACATACGAAAGAACAATTATTCGCATATCTGCTCTTGTTGTCGTCTATGAGTGTCATAATTTTCTTCTATAGCCGAAATTGACATTTGTGTGCGTTTCATCGGCTTTGCCGAGATGACTGATTATAATGTTATCGTACTCTTAAATAAAATTGGCAAAAAAAATTAAAAATATAAATTGGTAGAGTGTGAAACGAAAAGCATTCAAAAATACTTTCAGAGAGATAAATTGAGTTGAATCGCGCAAATTTGTTTGTATTAATTTCGGGATCCCGAAAATTTTCGTGAAAATTTATATCAATTTTTATATGAGTAGAACATGCAGAATTAGCTTCCAGCAAAATTTTTGGTTTAACTATGTTTCGGGACCAAATATCGGGATCCCGAAAAATTTCGGGATTTCAGCAAATAATATTTATGGAAGCAAAATAGCTATATATAGTAAAAATGCATCTAACTGAATATTTTAACCAGCGTCTTTGACATCCATGTGATTTCTGGAACCGCCTTTACTAGTTTTAAGGCGCATTAACAATTGCAATGTACTACATGTACGAGTATAGTAGATCAAATGAAAAATAAATAAAAAATGAAACAATTGTAGATTTTCTGAAATTCAATCTTCATACAACCATTCTTGGAACGATAGAATATTACAAATTTTCGGGATTCCGCAGCTACTTGAATTATAAATAAGTTATAATTATATACATATAAAACCCTGATATTTAAGTAATTTTATATTACTATTTTTTGTTATCGGGATCCCGAAAAATTTTCGTTTTTTTTTTGGAATATTACCTAGCACGATTTTATTAAAATAGTCGGCTGCTATACTAAATTGTACTGTTTTAATGAGAATACATGTAATCAGGTCAGTTCGAAAATCGGGGTCCTGAGGTATTTAAGATTATTTCCTAACTCTGAATCTATCTTCGAAATGCCATTGAATTTAAATTTTGGGCAAGTAGTAGTTCAAACACAAATAATTTTTATTGGGATCCCGAAAACTTAGTAGTGAATTTCGGGATCGGGGATATAGTTATTAATCAATTCACAGTTAGATTTCATTTCTAGATATTTGGGAGCAACTTAAGATTTCCAAACTAGAAATCCCGAAAATTTCGGGATTAAAAATAAATTTTGTTTATTTATATTTTTTTTATTAAAACCAAACTTTTTTCAACTACAAAAATTACAAAGAGATTCAATGATTTTCAAACTCGGGATCCCGAAAATTTTCGGGATTGAAAATAAAATATTCAAAATTTTATTTTTATATAAACAAACCTATTTTTAACCACTAAACTTTTAAACTTTCATACATGTTCGAAATTGCATTACTTTTTCGGATTACTTTATATTAGCAACGCGCGGGATTCGGGGTTCAAAAAAAATTGATTTTTATTTTTATTTAAACCAACTTTTTTATAAGCACAAAAATTTCATAGAGACATACATATTTTGAAATTATATTTAATGTATATTTTGTTGGGTCACCCTGTATTTATAGCATGCGCATTTCGCGATTCGACATGCGTGATATTCAATACACATTTAGTTGCGACGAACCCTTACACATACATATGTAAATGCTTCTCAACACATCCATACGCATGTATTACCTCGAATCTGCTACTTCTAACTCAATTGTTTCAGCTATCAAATCATCAACCGACACAATAAACAATATGCTCTTAGTAATGTCTTGCACTGATCCCTTAATCCGTCTGCCACGTGTATTTCAAGTGAAATCTTTGTGCATAAGCAATGCCGATTAAACATATCATGCAGCGAATATCTATACACTTATGTATGTCAACACGCGCGATATTTCGCTGGAGCTTAAGTGTGCTTAGTTGAGGTGCTCAAATGCATGTGTTACCTAAGTATTTCAATGATTTGCTGCAATGTAGCTGAGAATAATTGATGATGTGATTAGGTATTTACTTTTAAGCTTCGAATATGTGTTCAATATGCAAATTTTGACGTGTTACGACAAGCTTAGGAATTTGTTTCAATTTAAAGGCTCATCTATGATCAATAATTAGGTAAAATTATGCAACAGTAGTGGAATGAGAATGATTAATTGAAATAATTACTTGATATTGGTTTAAAGACATTGAGTTTGCTTGGAAAAGTAAATAGTTCGAGTTTAACAGTTTGAGCAGTTTCCTGAAATATACCCTAATTTATATAGAGAACACACTGCTACAATCTTTTGAGTGACATGAAAACTTATTTTCAGCAATCAACAGTATCTCGATGAAATTTGAGTAGCTTATAGAATATGTGTCGAAATAATTGCAACGCCACGAATATTAAGTAAATTCTGATTATTCTTGAGTTAAGTTAATCTGATCTGGTAAGCCAATGACCCAGTTTTGGTCTTTGACGATACGAGATGGAGATCAGTTACTAGGTTCATGAGGAGTAGTCATCTTTTAGGATGCCAGCGGTTAACGCGAATTTTAAAAATTTCTGTGATACTTCAATATAATTCTCCATCATCTCATAGCAATACAAAATTTCAGATGTTTACATCAAATTTTATAACAAAAACTTCCCTGTAATATTTTTCATACATACTCGTATGTGCTCATTAAAACATTAAACATTTTGACATTCGAAAATGCCAGTTCTAGTGACGTTAACTCCATAATGGAATAATTTATTTAAAAATGTAATTGCTGAACGCAACCATGATCCTTTTCGATGCTGAAAAATGTTAATTAAGCACTCAATTTCGAAATACGACACTTAGCGATTATAATAACAAAGGTCGTATTAATTTTACTTTCTACAACAGCTCTAGAATATTTTCCTAATTTTCAAATTGATTCAAGTAATAGTTTCGGGAATACGGCCTTGAGAACTTGTGTGGTCAAGGCCAACTAGCTTAAGTGTCTAATGTGTTTTTAAAGTCGGTTGGCAAGATTTCACGAGAACTACTCAACCGATCTTCATAAAATTTTACAAAGGCCTTTGAGATACAATTCTTAAAGCCTTAGACGAAATATTCTTTTTTCTATTAGAACTAAAAATAAAAATGTCCGAATTTCTTTGCTAATAGTGTATGTTAGTAACAATAAAATATTCGAATAAAATATTTAATTTTTTCTATGAGAAAAAAGTTGTTGAAAAAAGACTGTTTTTCACCCGAAGAAACCCATGTAACCGCTTAAAATTATTCGGCACTGTTAAGGTTGCCATTTATTTGAAATTGTTAGGTAAATGAAAAGTTAAAAAAAGGGTATCAAAATAAATTTAAAAAAGTTTTCATAAGCAAATACCTTTGACCGGGGTTGCCACCTTTTCAAAACTTAATTTTTTAATTGTAAACTGGCATCTAAAAATGAAGATTAAGCGGTTTAAGAAGTTGTTACAATTGGAAATATTTTAGTCAAGGGCTGCCATCAGTGTTCAATAAATTTAACAATTTTCCAAAGTTAATAATTTTAATACATCGATGACAAATTTAAGCAGTTAATGAAACTATTACAATTGTAAAAATTTTTGTTAAGGGTTGCCACATGTGTTCAACAAATTTTTAAATTTTCTGAAGTTAATATTTTTAATATATTGATGTCACATTTAAGCGATTTATAAATGTATTACGATTTGAAAAATTTTTGTCAAGCGTTGCCACCTGTGTTCAAAAAATTTATCAATTTTCTGAAGTTAATAATTGTAATATATCGATACCAATTTTAAGCGGCTTATGAAAGTAAGTTTTTGTCCGGGGTTGCCACCTATATTTAATAAATTGTATCTATTTTCTGAAATTAAATATTACAGTTTCAAATAAAATGTATTTAAAAAATGTTCTCACATTTGGTCCCGTTAAAGAGAAATGTTGCCACCTGCTTAAACAATATAGTTTAACTAAGTCTATGTACAAATTAAGTATCGATATCTTATCAAGTAAAACACCATATATGGCAGTTATATGCTATAGCGATCCGGTCTCAATAATCTATTCTGAGATTGTAGCATTACTTAGACAGCGACCCATGTCAAATTTCATGAATGTTTCCATACAAGGAAAGACAGCTATATCTTAACTCATATCGGCGGTTTCGACAAACGAGCAGCTGCTCTGAAAGAAAAGGACGTGGGCAAAATTTCAGCTCAATATCAGACACACTGAGACTAGTTCACGTATATAGTGACGGGCGGACAGGCTTACATCTCAAAATCGACTCATTCCGTCATGCTGATTATTTATATACATATGAGATTGTTACAAAATCGTGCCAAACTTAAAATACGCTTTCTCAAGGTCACCTACATGAAATAAAAAATAAATTTTTAAATATTTTTTATAAGTCCTTTGTAAACCTTTAATAACCATAGCTTTATCTAAAAAAACTTGGTTTAGTATCATATACAACTCAAACTCATGTTTAAATTCTAATTTTTTGTTTGTAAAACTCGTTAATTGCGCCAACAATAATTTTAAACGGCCATACAATGCAAGGAAGCCGCATACATATGTATTAGGGTATTCGCCTAATTAAATGACAAATATCTTTGTGAACGCCACACCGCCTAGTTAGCAAAGCAGCATTCCACAAGGTTTCACTCTGAAGCAGCACGCGCCCGCGAATGCACAATAAACGTCATTGGAGCTGCTGGCAGCACATAATTTGAGCTGATATCGGAGCATAGTTTGTTAAATTTGTCAGCTCATTTTTATTTCAGCCATTTTCCTTTTGTTTTACGTCAGCGACGGACACTTGCACACGCTGGCGTGAAAATAGAAGCGAGTCATGCGGCACGCAAGTCCTTGCCGCCACTTTTAACAAACGAGCTAACAATGCGGGTGCTCGCCTTGCGCCTTGCGCCTGTTGCTCACAAGCCAAGCCGCCGCGCTGCGCTCGGTGCCATTAATCACACGCTACCGAACGGCACACAGCTATACGGCACACTGGAATTGTTGTAATTTTAGACGTTTCACGTTTCGTTTGGCCACGTAGTCTGTCTTTTATTTTTTTTTACCGTTATGCGTAACGCATATAATTTCTCATTTGCAATGTCAAACCGACAATTTTTCATGCAAACGCATATTTTCCCACTGCCTTATCATCTTACAGCTGTTCAACTTGTTGGCCAATTACTTGTGGATGCCGCATTGTAGTTACTATATGTGGTGTATGGAGAGCACGCGCGTATGACGGGGCGTATGAGTAATGTGTACAAGTTAATTTGCGTATATTGTTCGCACAATGACGGCAGTCATCTGTCTTCCAGCACCCAAATGCTATATTGTGCTAATAATACTGTGAAAATTTAAGTGAATTAATGCTACGCGTTGTAGTTGTTGCTGTTATTTTTGCTATAGAGCGTAGTAAACGAGCATATGCACATCATTGCCGAATGCATTCATCATACGCCATGTTGCACCAAACGCAAATGTATTCAAATATGCAGGCATGGACATACATACATACATGTCTGTGAACACATATGTATATGTGGCTGTGTACATATATACATATATATGTGTGTGTGCTTGTAGCTGTAGCAATCAAAAATATGCGGCGTGCAGGCAACAGCGCCATGAAATGATTATTATTCCGCATTTTCAGTTGTTGTGCGAAAGGTGCAAAGACGAGGTGCGCACATAAACAAACAAACACACACATGCACACACATATTTATTTGTTTTCTCTGCAAACTACATAAGCTCACATGCTTACAGCTACATAAACTAACTGAAACTGCAGTGTATGTGTGTGTGTGTGTGCACATATGCATATCACCCTATGTTTTTATGTTTGTTTGTTTATGTTACACTTTAAGCCGAAAAGCAACACTTTGGGCGAACGGTAAAAACAAAAACTACACTTCATGGAAAATACTTTTTCGTCGCACTGATTCCAGTTTTTACGAGTGTTTAGCACATAAAATTAAGCAAACATATGGTTAGCAAGCAGAGCGTTCAATAAAAATACTTTAATTGGGTGGAAAATATTCCGAAGGTTAACAGGAAGTTTAGTTAGTATTTCGCATGACCTCGGTGGCAATGAGAGTAAGCGAAAAATGACAGAGGAAAGTATGGAAGATAAAATTATAATGAAGTGATTTCAATGCAAATACAGAAAAATAAAATATATACATAATTCAAATATCACAAAAAAAAATCATTAGGATTAAAGCTGAAAAAGTTATATCAAAATAAAGTCTAAGAAAGTTGTCCTAAGCAAATACTTTTATCAGGGTTGCCACCTTTTTTAAAACATAATATATTAATTCTAACTTACCATATTGTATATGCCAATTTTAAGCGGTTTATGGAGTTATTACAATTGGAAAATTTTTTTCAAGCGTTGCCACCTGTGTTCAAAAAATTTATCAATTTTCTAAAGTTAATCATTTTAATATATCGATGTCAATTTTAAGCGTTGCCACCTGTGTTCAAAAAATTTATCAATTTTCTAAAGTTAATCATTTTAATATATCGATGTCAATTTTAAGCGTTTTAAAAAGTTATTACAATTGGAAAAATTTTTATCAAGCGTTGCTACCTGTGTTCAATAAATTGATCAATTTGCAGAAATTAATAACTGCATAATGTGTACATCAATTTTAAGCAGTTTAAGAAGTTATTACAATTGAAAAAAATTTAGTCAAGGGTTGCCACCTGCGTTCAATAAATTTATCCGTTGTCTGAAATTAATAACTTTAATAACGCCATGTAAATTTTAAGCGATTTATGAAGGCGTTACAATTGGTAAACTTTTTGTCAAGGGTTGCCACCTGTGTTCAAAAATGTACCAATTTTCTGAAGAATAATTTAAATACATCAATGTCAATGTTAAGCGATTAATGATGGTATTACAATAGAAAAAATTTTAATCTAGAGTTGCCACATATGTACATATGTATGTTGAATAAAGTTTTTCAACTTTTTAGAGTTATAACTGTATAGTGTGGATGAATATTTTTTATTTATGGAAAAGCAATAGATTAAATTAAACTTGAATTTGTAAAGAAGATGACAGTAGTAAAGGGTTAAAAATTGTTGTACAACCACACCCATTTCCCGTACATGATATCTTATTAAATAGTCTACAAGCATGTGAATCGACATAAATGTTGAAAAATAGGCGTGGCATCGCTTATCTTTAGTTGTGGAAATCTGTAACTCAGAAACTGCTCGACTCATTTCAACCAAATTTGATGCATAATTTTATCGTGGCACCTCTCAATTGGAAAAATAAGTATAATCAAACTATAACCACTCTACAACTACTCCTCAAGTATAATATCTTGTTCTTTCGCCTTGCAGTATATAAATTTCCTTTCCTTTCAAATTGAGGTACTTCTCATATATAATGGGATTGATCTATAACCTTTCAAGCCCCAACTATTGACTTCAGCCCCAAATATTGGTCATAAACTATTATTTTACATATAGCTCTAGCAGCTCAGACTCGCGGTATTAGACCAAGTGTCCTTTGGGTAACCAAAAAATGTGCGTTTGAAGGCGAGATAAAGTGAGAAGGCGAAACATCGCTCCCCAGGGTTGTAAGCAGGGTTTGAGACCCGCCACGTTAAAAAAAACCGCCTGAAATATTATCTATAATGATGCACTCTCTAAAACAATGTTCAGATCGAGTGAATATTACATATACGAGTAGCTGTCATACAAACCGATCAAAGTTCTTATAAGAAAACTTTAACCTTTTCAAAGGACAATGGAGCTGTGGTGCTACTGAAGTTTCCATTTTTTTTGTTTTTTTTTCGATAAATTTCGATATATTTCTTTCGATCACTGCCACTAATGACTAATGAATCTTTACTGTGATTTACAACCGATTCCTGCTTTATTTATGTGTTTCTCACGCACATATTTTCCAACTTGATTTAGCCTTAGATGAATAGAAGTGGCACTTTATGTTTTCTGAATATTTTTTTTTAACCTTTTTCCGATTTGTTTTTTGCAAAAATATGTTGACTTTGTAATATATGAGCTAACCCAAAATTCCTGACAATGTTCCAGTTAATAAATTATTCTGCACACTACAAGCAAAGTGATACATTAGTGCACATAATAACATGCTTACATACATTTATATTTACATATATATAAATAACCGCATGTACATTTACGAGAAAAAGCACATTTTCGACCACGACCCAACTACAAGTGACCACTTGTAGCAAAATCGGTCAGGCAACGAAGCATAAATCTACAAAACTTGTACGAGAAAAGCACAATGCATTTGCGCACACACACTTAGACGCTTACAAATACATAAAATATACACATTTATGTATATATAGGGTATGCTTGTACATGTTTATTTACTTTAGCAGCCAAAGGAGCTGAGAGATTTAACACGCTTGATTAGAGCGCTTCAGTTCGGGTTAGCGAAGCATGGTCAGCACCAGCAGCCATGAGGCGAAAGGTGAAAACGGAGCGAAAGTTGGGCAGCTGCCACAATTACTCATACACACACCTAAAAATAAAACTAGTGGCAGCACTACACCAGCACAGCCACCTGAACGAGTGCCAGGGCGAGTGCCAATGAAGCGTTCCATTAACACAAAATGCCGTTACGGCGCTGACTGCAATGTTGTATCGATTTGCCAAAAGTTCAATTTTGACACAGAGGCCAATGTACATACTCGCATGTATGCATGTTTGTGTTGTTGTTGCTGCTGACATGTTCATATAGTCAGTCATGTGGCGTACATATTGGCTTACCTGATTCAAGCTCGTCACGAAATACCGTAAAAGATAAATTAGTTTGTTGAAGGATTTTTCAATTTGCTATGTTCGTACCGTTGTTTGCGGTGAATGTGGTGATGTCGAACTCAGTTCACCGTCATACATATGCTTGTATGTGTGTGAGTGTTACCGACAGTCAACACCTTTTTGGCAAGCAATTTCAACTGCTGCCGGCAATGAAACAACTTTGCAGGTACCATATACATACATACATTCGTATGTGTGTGCCTGAGTGTAGCCAAAAAGTGTGTGCTAAAAATACATTCCCTCGCTGCTAACAAGTGTTAAATAAGAGATTAAATGAAATTTGTTGAAGTGAAACGTCAAGCATTTGCAAGGTAACTTTAAGCGGATTTTCGGAGACAACTCTATGCTGTTGATAAATAAATAACTGGACACGCATATACATACATCGAAATATATGCTGTGATTATATTAAGTGAACAAGTGTATAACTACATATTTTGTTTTCAAATAAGCTGGAATTTTTTGCTCCGTGATTTTGTATGAAATATTTTCCGAGCGGGTTTCGCATGAAAATTTTCAAAATAGCAAATAAAATTTACATTCTCTACTTCTTTTTTTCAATATACTGTTAGTAGCTACTAACTTTCATAGAGAGTAGAAGCAATTTAATGGTCAATAGAACAGCCAGCTCAACGTGAAAATAGCACTGCAATTAATTCTCAGTCTTCTGTGCGACAGAGTGATTGAAATGCACACGCACAAGGTGGAGTTCTCTCTCCTCCTCTACAGATACAGGTCGTTAATGACCTGCTTCAAAAACTTGAGGATCGTGGCTGCCTGTGCATATGCGCACTTATGGTCAAAGGATAGTTCTCCAATACCGCGTAGGAGTTGACGCAGGGATATCTCAACGTCGTAACATATTGGGTAGTCGGAAGTGTTCTCGCCATTAACCCAAGTAAAATCGAGACGGTTTCATTTACAAGAAGATATAAGATCCCGTCACGACCAGCGAATGCTTTGAATTTTTAGGGTTCATCCCGGATAGGAAGTTTTCATGGAAGCCTAATATGGAAGAGAGAGAAACAAGACATCGATTGCCTTATACTGCTGTAGAGGAGTCATTGGCAAAAGGTGGGTCGGACACCGATCTTCAGACTCTACGACGCAGAAGTCAAGCCCTAGAACATAATGGAAGTCTTTATGTGGTGGAGGGCTCTAGAAAAGACCAAAATTGCAAAGAAACTCTACAGCGTTCAACGGGCGGCGCTCGTCAACATGTGTGGTACACTAAGGTCCACTCGAACCATGAAACTAACGCCATCTTGCACATAAGTTCCGTACACATCGTCGGAAGGTTTATGGCTGCGAAAGTTGCTATCAGACCCAGAGATCTTAAAAGAAAATGTATCTGCACACTCGGATATCCTCACACATTTTTGCTTCATACTGGATAATTTGGATCATGCAATCGCCAAACCGAATTTTGATGTCTACTTCTCTGCCCATATAGCGACGAGAGGGTTATGGATGAGGAGATGCCGTTGGAGGTGAGGGGCAGTAAGCTTCTTTAAGGATGAGTCAAAGATTGGGAGGGAAGATTGGTGCAGGGTTTTACCGTCAGGAGCTCTCTTTCAACTCCAGCTTCAGACTTCCTGACTACTGTAGTGTCGTCCAAGCCGAGGTTTCAGCCATTGAAGTAGCAGTATATCGGTTACTCCGGAGTGCAGCTTTCTTCAAAGAAGATACCATTCTCCCAGATAGCAGAACGACGATACTAGCCTTGAACTCATTAACGGTGCATCAGGGTTGGTCGAGGAGTGCCTATTTTACAGGACTTCTGACGATTCCTTTTGAGTTTTATAAACTTTGTGTCAAACTAAACAGACCCAGTTCAGGGTATTAAATAAATATCAATATAGGCAGAAAGAGTTTGACTGGTTCTGGAATTGTGCAAAAAAATATTAGAAAGATTGTTTGAGGACTCTGTTACCGTAAACCATCTATGATATATTGTTTCAGAAGCACTGTACCGTTTTTATATTATCCGGATACATATACCTAGTCTTGCCATAAATTCTGTTACAAATTTAAACCATTATAAAAAATGGTTGGTTACTCTCCAACTTTCTGTTCAGTCACAAAACATTCCGTAAGGCTATTATTCTGAGATAGTATTCAAAAGACAAAAAATGGCTTTCCAAATATCAAGAACTCACTTCAACCTTTTGAGCTTTCACAGACTGAGCCATAGCATCTTCTTCGCTAGCTATCCAAACCAATTCAAAATTTATTTAAATTCTCTTACCAACAATCTGCAATTAGCTAACTTCAAATCTCCACTCAACTGAAACTTTAATACAAAATAAATACCAATAAATCATTACTGATCCATAAACGCCCAACCACTTTTAGCCGCATCACTCAACCCAACGCCGGCAACGCCCAACTGCTCAATCAAAAGGCTTTGCGCAATCAACTTTACGATTAGCAGTGAGGCATAAATTTGTAAACTTCATGATTTATTGGTGAAGATGATTAGTTTTAACTTTAGCAGCAAGCAACTCGCAGAATTATTTACCTGCCCCCACTCGCTGCTGCTCTGCTTCTTGTGTCAAGCAGTGTTGCTTTGGCAACTCTAAGGGCGTACTTCAAAGTGCAGAATCAATATTATATATTTGTCAAAGATTGTACATTCACACAAACCTACAACAAATACAACGAGCATATGTACTAGCTTTGGCTGGCAGGCGTACTTTGAAATCCACGAACTACTACGCCCTCTGCGGAGGTAATTGAAGTGTAACTTTATTCGGCTTGACAGATTCTAACCAGAAGGCGTTTTCATTACTCGAAATCCATTAGAAGCGCTGTCGATACGAATTTGTGTTATTACAGCGTTGAGTGTATAAGAAAAATATATTCGAGGACTGGAGCGCGTATTTTTATTCGAAATAAAATTACGGAAATAGCTGAGATGAAGGAAACTCCTTCGACTGTAAAAATATAATGAAAATGTGTAATGCAGGTTAATAAGATTTTAAACAAAATTTAAATCTCAGGAAGTTTTAAAGATCAACACAAACTTCTAAATTCAGTTCTGTATGTATTTCAACCAGTTCTAACTAATTATCTTTCACTACTTCCATAGCCTTATATGGGATACAAAATCAATTTTGGTTTTGCTTCCTTGACTGACAATCGAGGTTTGAGTCTAAGCTATAGCCAAAGCTGAAACCAGGGAAATAAACTACATATATCCGAAGATAGTAGATCCAAAGCTGGAGTACTATAAATTTGTAAAAAGAAGTCTTCATAAATATAGAAAAATTCCAAATTATTTAAAATATTATCGATGAAAAAGAAAATGTAATAAAAGCCACTACAAATTCACTTTTCATTCACCACTCAACTTTAAGCCAATTTAGAAGTTAATAGAAAAAACCATCAAGTTAAATAAACTGAATAAAAATCAACCAAAATGATATCATTTTATTAAAACATATTTGAATTCATCTTGAATTGCTCATTGCAACCTCTTCAACTCTCAAACAAGTACATTTGTGTATCAATCAGTAATACATTTATCTAATATCTAAACTTAATCGAGTGCTGGTTCGATAAGAAAATGCCTACAAGCCTGTAGTGTGCATCAATTATTTATGATTCAGCGCCAACAGAAGGACCGACAAATTTTAGTAGCTGTATTGCCCCATATCCGCAAATATGGAAATAGATGAGTTTTCGTTTGGGGTAAATCCATAATGGCAACCAATAGGTTTTAATTTGGTTTTTGTTATTTATTTTAGATGGTTTTATCGGTTGATTTGATTATTGCACTTTGAGTGCCAAAAAGCAAGAGATCTCAATGGGCGAAGTTGAAGTATACATTTAACCAAGAAGTTCTTTTCGCAGGCAGGACATTTTTCTTTATACTCGACCTGATT
Source organism: Bactrocera dorsalis (assembly GCF_023373825.1). Lineage (NCBI taxonomy): Eukaryota > Metazoa > Arthropoda > Insecta > Diptera > Tephritidae > Bactrocera > Bactrocera dorsalis. Next base: position 75,363,162 of record NC_064305.1, read on the forward strand.
TTTAGTTGTACCGCCATATTTTATCTGAATTGCGTAAAACCAATCCAAAATAAGGCTGCCTATCGGCAAAATATATGGAAAATATAGATGGCGCCCCTAGCTTATTACTTCATTATTCGAGCTTCAATCCGAAGAATGTTCTGAGGAAACAAAAACGTCTAAAGATAAGGAACTGAAAGTCTTTCGGTTCTAGAAGTTTATTGTCAAACACAAAACTAGAGAATGTTCTGAGCAAACAAAAATGTCTGAACATAAGGAACTGAAAGTATTTCGTATTTCTAGAACGATGAGGAAAAATTAATCCATTACGACAGCCCTAACTACCAAATATGATAGGTGAAACCTGCCACTGGAACAGTTACTGTACTAGACAACAACAAGATTGACTTTTTTCTAGGTATTAGACCGAACGAATTTTTTGAGTGATATACCATAGACTTAAGTAAAAGTAATTTCTCCGCTTTTCGGAGTTGGCCAACAAATTCGAAAAATTTGACTTCGAATTTCGAAATTAAACTTAATGAAAACATTGTTACGGTTTACCATTTATTAGAAAAATAAAAATTATAACCATCATCTACATTTTCTTCGCATTATCGGAATGTTTATATATTTTTCTTTCCAAACACCTGTCAAAAGGGGTCAAAATTATGACCACAATCTACATTTTCTTCTCATTATAGGAAGGTTTTATATTTTACTGACCAGACAGCTGCTATTAGGAGTCAAAATTTATCGTCGCAGAAAAAAGAAAAATGTTACTTTTTCTTGAATTTAACCGAAATTTTCGAGCTAAAACTAAAGTTTTCAACGAATTCACACAATTTTATGATATGATCTCAAATCATTTCATTAAAGTTCAATACAGTTAAATCGCTTGGAAGACTATTTCGGAGCTAGTTTTTCGAGCACAACCTAACCTGAAACTGAAGTTATGATTTCTGATGCCTGAGTAATGATTTCCAGGAAACTACTTCATTTTATTTTCGAATTAAAGAAAGGTTAGTTGTATGATATTTGCTGAGCCTGACTTCACATCTACATGAGTTCATATATTACTTTATTTAGGGATTTACCACATAACATAAAAACATTGGTAATTAAGTACTGCTTACTATACTTAGAATCTTGTGAGTAAATTTTCTTGTTAGTCATAATATTTGTGGTCATCCGCAGCAGCACACTCGCACGTGGCAACTAGCCAGCATACAAACAAAAATCGGCAATTAAGTCTCACTTTCCTCCACATACTCATCTGATAATAGCACGTTTCCAACCATTTACTTACATATTTACATGTACATACCTTCACAATAATACATGCCAACTCTGATTCCGATGTATTCACCGCTGTGGCAGGTGGTAAGTGATATATGCAGTAAGTCGCAAAGTGGTAAGTGGCAAAATGAATTTTCCACTTCATTCGCTTATATTCTAATTAATGACTTTATGGAAATTACACATGTATAAGTGTAATTATTGTTGTTGGCGTAGTTGTAAGCTTATAGTTAACCGCGGTGATATTCTCCCCATTTTGCTTTAACCAGCATTCGCATAATTTCGCTTGTTACTTCGTCACCACAGCGTTGATGGTTTCTTATGTACTAGTGGAAATATATGCATACTTAAGTATATGTGTATATGTGTGTATGTGCCTGTTGGCATACAAGCTTACAAGGTATTTACGTGTGCAGCTACATGATCTGATAATGTAATAATTGAAATTGCTGTTCGCCAATTCGTGTTGTAAGCCAATGTAGCTGTTGTTTAATAAGAATGCTGGTTTTCTCACACCTTTCTTATTTCGTTTGCTCTTACATATTGTATATGAAATACAATACTCTGCTTTCAAACTGATTTTAAACACAAATAAAATCTTAAATTCAGTTTTTTATATTTTAGAAGTATTGAAAGTAGTATTAATGTGTAATGTGGATATCAGAATAAATACTCAATCCCATCTTATCTTGCAATATTTTAGCCTTGATCCTGTCAGCCTCAATATCTTTATATATATTTGAGAGTTAGTTCCTTTGTAGATCGTCTCATAGCTATAATGTGCTCCCAACAGTTCCTCGGACCAATTCAACCCCAAGATTTGATTTTTTTTATGTTTGGAATATTTTATTAATGGAATTTTTAAATTATGAAATTAGTCAGACAGGTGGCAACCCTTTTATAAAAAAATCTTTGTTTAAGAAGCTATTTTCTAAAGGTAAACTATTCTGATAGCAATATTTCAATATAACGTTAATCTGCTAAGTCCTTGAATTTGAATTTTAAACAGGTGGTTACCCTTCATAAAAATATTTTAAGCTGTAAAGCTAAAAGTAATTTATTCTGATAACTATATTCCAATAAAATGTTAATCCACTAAATTTTTGAATATAAATTTTAAACAGGTGGCAACCCTTCATAAAAATATTTGTCGCTGTAATGCGTTTTCATGTTTTTAAGTAACCGTTACACAAATTATAATTATGTTTAGATTAAAATACTCGAGCAACCTTAAAGCTTTTATGTTATAAACCATCCGAGAATTGCAAAGAACAACACAAGTAAAAACAAGTGCGGTTTGCAATATGCTTGGACTTTCCTTTCATTACCATGTCTAATGGTCTTTTTAATTAAAGAAGCTTTCTCTCAAGGTTTCGAGTTCAAATTTTAAGCAGCTGGCAATCCTACATAAAAATATTTTTAGCTGTAATGTGTTATCCTGTTTCTAATTTACAGATACACAAATTATATGTATTTACTTTAGATTAAAATGCTCAAGCAACCTTATAACTTTTTTATATTATAAACCGACTGAGAATTGCAAAGTACAAACAAGCAAAGAAACGTATGCTTGGCAATATACTTCTGCTATCGTTTCACTACCGCGTCTAAAGGTCTTTTTAATTAAAAAAAAAACTTTCTTATAGCACGAATAGTGATATTCATTAGGGAACTCGATCCAGTTATAGTATATCTAGATAATTTACTACTTAAGGGAAATAAGTGCTTTCAAAAGATTTTTCAAAGAGACCCGAGTCCTTACTCTTTCAATTGTAAACATTTTCGCTTAATAAAGACTACAAGTGCTAAAAATAGTAACTATATCACGTCAGTTTCATTTGCCAATTTTAAATGCATAGTGCATATCTGCTCCCTGTGGTACCACCTGAGTCATAATAATAAAATTTTCATAGTTTCCATATCTAGTTGTAACAAAAGCGTCAAAATTTCGCACTCAAAACTCAATTGCTGTGCACAAAATTCACGAATTGTGCAACTGCATTGCGGTAAATATACATAATTGCAACCTTTGACATGCCAAAACTGTTCGATAACATTTGCATACGCTTGAGTGTATGGAACCGTGAGAGAGGTTGCAACCTACAGCTGCGCTTTGAAATGTTAATTGAGTTGCAGTCATCCATTACCTGGTCATTTCGGCGTTCATTTGGTATTCACATTGTAGAATACATACATACAATAGGAGATATTTTAATATTTAGGCAAATTCTGAGAATACAGTTGGCTGTAGGGCGGAATAAAGTCTGTGTACTGCTTTCAAAGTAAACAGAATCGCACAAGAGGTTATCAATAGATATTTTTCTTGTATTAAAAACGATATTTTTAGCATCAAAATATTTTATTTCTAAATTAAACATCAGGCTGTGAAAGTATTATGTACATATAAACAAATAATTTCGTTTACGATAACTGCGGGTTGAAGGAAAAACTTGTCTTGTGTACATCATATCCATCACGAATAGTTGATATGAGAAAGCTCTGCACAAAGTGGGTACTGCGCGAGCTCACTTAAACCCGAGTTTTTCGTCGATATGTGACAATGAATGATACATTACTCCATCATTTAACTCCGAAGTCCAATCGACAGTCATTTGAGTGGACTGCATACGATGAACTCGCTCCAAAGCGTAGAAAAAAAGTACAGTCGGCTGGAAAGTTTATGGTGTCTCTATTTTGATATTCCCATAGAATTTTTATTGACTACCTTGAAAAAAAGGACTATATCTTGAATATTACGTAGTGCAATTACATCATTCGAAGGACGAAACTGCCGAAAAATGGCTGCATTTAAAGAAAAAAAAACTGCTATTTCATTAAGACACATGCACCGCATCACAAGTCTGTGAAAACAATGGCAAAACTACATAAATTGGCCTTCGGATTTCTTCCACTCCCACCGCTTTCAGAAGATCTGACCTCAAGCGACTTTTTCCTGTTATCAGATCGCAAGATAATGCTCCATGGGAAAAATTTTCTTCGAATGAAGAGGTAATCACCATTTTGATTACGTAGACGCGACTGTCGTGGGAACGGTCTTAGAGAAACCCTCGTCCCTTTTAGCGAAAAACTAACACAGTCGATTACCACAACCTTCTGTTGAGTCGAATTTTTGAAAAAAAAACTGCTGTTTCATTAAGACACATGCACCGCATCACAAGTCTGTGAAAACAATGGCAAAACTACATAAATTGGCCTTCGGATTTCTTCCACTCCCACCGCTTTCAGAAGATCTAACCTCAAGCGACTTTTTCCTGTTATCAGATCGCAAGATAATGCTCCATGGGAAAAATTTTCTTCGAATGAAGAGGTAATCACCATTTTGATTACGTAGACGCGACTGTCGTGGGAACGGTCTTAGAGAAATCCTCGTCCCTTTTAGCGAAAAACTAACACAGTCGATTTCCACAACCTTCTGTTGAGCCGAATTTTTGAAGTGAAAAATTATAAACGCTTGGCAAAATCGGTTGATAATAACAGATGCGGATGCGTAAGAACCCGGAGCTTCTGGCGAGCCACTGTCGATCTCTATGATCTAACATTGTTTTGACACAACCCAATTTTTCTCCTATTGGCCAAAGCTAACCATTACGGGCCGAATGCTTCCTTCAGACGGTCCAACTTCTCAGCATACGCTCAAGTTAAGAGCTTGGCCGTAAGAAGTAACTCATACTAGATGATTCTCTGTCAAAAGGACCAAATGAATAGCAAAACCTTCTCAACCATCAGTCCTTACTTGGTCACCTTTTGCGCTGGCACACCGAGATTCGATCACACCTTTTCCGCTTGATGTTATGGCGGTAACCATCCGCATAAGGAATGTACCGATTTTATTACAATTGAACAACGATTCGCAGTTTAAAATTCGGTCTCGATGATTTCTAATGTATTATCGATATTTTCCTCAATGAACAATTTGTTTTGAGGAAAGTATTTAACCGTCCATACCTACAAGAAATTTGCGGTAGAAATACTCAAGCCTTTATTACAAATCCAACGCCCGCGAGTGGGCAATTACACTAAATATAATTTCGCAATCTACTAAAATAAGCGAGTAAGACCCACTTACAGAAAGTAAAATGGAAACGAGAATTGAAAATAATGCAATTCGGTTTTTGGTACGCTTTTAAGCAACTTGATTACTTTAAATTGAATTTCACAAAGTTTTCATTTCAATATATAACGCTATTTTTTTTTTACTTCTTTCGCAGGACATTGACTACGATGGCTTTCGCTGCTTCCTCGATGCCTTTCTCGACTGCGAGACACCAGTCGACTTGGCCAAACATCTATTCGTTTCCTTCCTCAAGCCGAACGTCACACAGTCGCAGCTGCATGGCAAGGCGCTCAATCAGATGGCAGCCATTAGCAGTACGACGGCGTGTGCGGCCGTCACATCGCATACGAAGGGTGAGTCAGAGTCAAAGTGTAGGAGTGGCAGCAACACACTGCAGGCGTGGTGTGCACGAAAAGTGAAAGCGCAGCAATGGCCACTGAGCCACTGACTATTGCAAAAGTGTCACTTTAAATTGGCTGCAATAAATATATTTTCTATTCTACATTTAATACCATTCCTTTTGCTTTCTTCTATTCTCTCTTTCCGTTTGATTTTTTTGTGTTTGGTCAACCAAGGCTCCATACCGAATATCAGCAGTATTGCTGAAATTGCAGCACCAGCGGCAAGCGAAGCGCGTCACACCTTCGTGGAGAAGATTCATGGCATCACCGATAAGCTGCACTCATTGAGCGGCCATTTGACACATGATCCCAGCAAGACGGGTGAGTCACTGCAACGATTGAACACTTTTGTTTAAATACTTTTTGATGACATTTTCTTCGTGAAATTCAATTTCGCTTATTGTCTCATCTTTATTTGAATAATCTTTTTTTTATTTTTGTTACTTTCTCGCTATTCTAGGCAGCGTACATCCGATGGTTACCGTTACGCCCAGTCCACTTGCGAGTGGCCCGTCCATATTCCAGAGCAGCGCTGCGGCGCGCCGTTCCGTCGACTCGAGTCCATCGCATTCGCAAGCCAATCATTCACAGATGTCACGTAACTCATCAAAGAAGAGCAACAATTCGGTTAATTGCAAAATCGATAGTGAGTACAGATATATATCTGCATACATAAGCGCTTAACAGTTTATAAATTTATGTACATAAGTACCGTTAGATCTTTAAAATGATGTGATATTTGTTTGAAATTAATTTATTTGAAGAGAACTTACTTTACTTGACAATTTTACAAACTGCATAATAATTTGTTCCACTAAAACCCGATTAATGCTTTCTTCTAAATAGTATTATTTGGCCCAACGGTCCAATGAAAAATTTGTCTCATTTGTGACTGGACAATTCATTAATCTAAAATTATTCCCGCAATATAGCTAGTTGACAGCTGAAATTGGTCAAAAATTCTCCTTCAAAGCTTTCTGACCAAGATGTGCCCCATAGGTGGCGCTGCGGTCAGAAAATTCTAAACTATATGTCCGCCATCTTTAACTAATAATTTAATAATGGGTATGTTTAAGCAATAAATATGACCGAAATACCATATAAAATTGAGTGGAGGCTTTTTAAAAGTGTAACACATTCACTCAGGTGAATTTTCGAGAATATTAAGAGGGTACACCTAGAGTGACGTCATAAAAGAAAGTTACAGGCTAACTCCGAGAGCGGAGATATGAAAGTTAAAAGATTCGTCCTCTAGTGAATATTGTCCGTAGGATAAAAACGCGTTGATAAGTTATTCTAAAGAGTGATCCATTCAGAGGTTACCTACTTAAAAAAACTACACTGGTATCTCATCTCTGTTTTAAATATTATTTCTTTCAAATGTTGGCTGCGGGTACGTCTCAGATGACCCATCCGTTGAGTCCAAATTTCGATAACTCGTTCGAGTATTTCGACAGCTACCTGTTGAATGACCCCCGTGAAGTTTTGCTGAAAGACCTGATTCGAAGCGGGAGTGTTCGCATAAACTTTAGATTTTACATATTCCCACAGGAAAAAGTCTAACAGTCTTATATCACACGATCTTGATGGGCAATCGACGGACTGAAATTATCTGCTCACCGAAGTGTAGTTTGAGCCAATCTATTTTAAAGAAGATTTTGCGGAAGGATCTGCTCTGCGGGCTTACAAAATCCAACTCGTGTATGAATTGAAGCAGAACGGACAGCAAGGGTGTCACAGCTTCAGTAACTGAGCCCTAATGAGATGGGCACCGATTCCAATTTTTACAAGAAAGCTCTCTTGGCAGCTCCTAATTTGTATCCATTGAAAATCCATTTTAAAAATAATTTTGCAGAGAGTATCTGCTCTGCGGGCTTACAAAATCCAACTCGTGTATGAATTGAAGCAGTCCACTATGGGCAGTGGATTGGTCCATATTTCTTCGAAAATGAAGCCAGCCACGATATTACAGTCCATGGGGAACGCTATAGAGCCACGAGTAATGAAATTTTCGTGCCTGAATTGGATAATATTGACACTTGGTTCATGCAAGATAGCGCTACATGAAAAATCTCAAATGAAACAACGACCCAAATTGATGCAAAAATTGGTGGGTTGGAGTTTATTTTAGCCAACCTCGGACGTCACTTGTCCAAACTAATTTTAAAACATAATAGAAAATCCTTAATGCTAAATTTTTGGCATTTGATTTCTTCTTAAAAATCACATATTTAAAAAAAGCAGCCTTTATTATAACATTCGGTATTAATGTGAAGAACAAAGATCTTGGGAATTGAAAAAAATACTTTTCCCCATTTTCAGTCATTCAATGTCATTTTAATTGGAAGCAGGAAGCTTGGGTGATCTCTTCGGCAGTTAAAGCTATTTTCTTTATCTAGAGCACCTCTTCTCACCGCCCATCAGTTTAAAACCAAAACTCAAAAGACAGGGTGTCACAGATGAATGAAAATATAATCAATTTAATACTCTACGAGCAACTTTGCTTTTTTCCAGCTCTTTCTCTCTGTTCTTTACAATGTCACAAGTTTCAAAAATCAGTTCAAAATCTTTAGTTTTTATTTTCACAATATTTCCATTCCACAATTTTTGATTCATTTATTTTATAAAATGAGATATTTCTAAAACGAAGAGACGATTTTAAATGCATACGAATCAAGCGCGGTTTAGCAAATTCAGTTTCGGCAGCTGTTTTGAATCACCATTCACGCGTAGGCATGATGAAAGAGCCGAAACAGCGACGGCCACTACAACTACGGCCACCAGCACGACAGGCACATCGAGGCGGCGACAACCACGTAATTGTGATCATGCGCGATTGGGACTCTCTTGTGAACCGGTCAAGCTGAATGTCTACGATATATTACGAATCAATGAGCTTTCTTCTTACATCGGCCTCGGTGTCTTTCATTCGGGTGTCGAATTGTATGGCACCGAATTCGCTTATGGCGGCCATCAATTTCCATTTACGGGTATTTTTGAAATGTTGCCACGTGATTATGCGGATCTGGGTCCGAATTTTCAATTTCGCCAAACAGTGCAGTTGGGCTGCACACAATTCACCAACGAGCAGGTGTATCAGATTGTCGAGGAGCTGGGTCAAAGATTCACTGGCAATTCATATCACTTGATACACAATAATTGCAATCACTTCTGTGATTATATGTCGCAATTTCTATGCGGCAAGGGTATACCCGGTTGGGTGAATCGTTTGGCAACAATTAGCGGTTATGTGCCGTTCTTGCAACGTTTATTGCCACGCGATTGGCTGACGCCACGTAGTACGCTGCACGAGAGTGTTACCATATTGGATAACAGTAATGCGACTTCTTATGCGAATGTGTTGAATAAAGAGAAATGAATTTAATAAAAGTTGATGAGGTTTTTATTTGATCAATGAGGAGAGAGAGAAACGATTGAGAAAGATAGGAGTGAGTTGAATGATGTTATGAGAGTTAGACTGGATGATTGATCGCGATTTCTAATTTAATTATGAAATTTTCGTCTATTCAGCCCAACTTCCACAAGTGCCGTAAATGTTTACATGGAAAGCTACAAAAATTTTAGTGAAAGTATTACTTAGTCTAAATTTATTATTAATGTGTGTAAGTCATCTTATGGTGTCTGAAAAGTTATTTATATCAATAGTTCGATAAGTTTTCGAAAAACGATGCCAGTTTTTTAAACTAAGAAAAACATTCATAAGAAATCAGCATAAAAGCTTTGTTTAAACTACTTGGTTGCATAATTACATTACATATGATTACCGTTTACTGTAATTGTAATTAAATGGAAACAGCTTTTTTTCATTATGATAAAAATTTAACGTTTACTGTTAACAATTCCAATTTTACTACTGGTAATTTAAATTTTTATGATTACAATTACTCAATTGTAATCAATACAACATTTAACATTACTAACTACTTCATATACTTATAATAATTAGACGCTGTTTCAGTTTTTGTGCTAAATGTGTGGGATTTAAATACTTGTAATCTAATATTTATGACTGTAATTACGGTAATCATTACCAAAAATCTCGTAGACTAATAACAATATTTTAAATGTTTCAGTATTCGTACTTATTAATTTTTGGAACGAAAATTTTATAATTCGTAATGGCATTACTCATGATTACTATTATTGTAATCATTGCCGAACATTTCATGTAAACTCATTTTACTTTTAAGTTTCAGCTTTGTAGTTGTTATTTGTTCAATAAAATTTTAAGTACTGGTAATGGCATTACTCATGATTACCATTACAGAAGTGATTACTACAAATTTCTTAATTGAGAATTTCACTTTGTTAAAAGATTTCGTAATTGTTAATTTGACGTTGATTAAAATGTAAGTACTTGTAATCATATTCTCCATGATTACATTAATAATTACTACAAACTTTGGTAGATTAAAACAACTTTTTGTTATAAGTTTCAAAATTCGTAATTCTTAATTTTGTATTTATAATTACAATTGTAATAATCATTACCAAAAATTTCGGTTCTACATACATTACATATATATTTCTGGTAAGTTTCAGTTTACGTACTTGTTAGTTTTTGTGATTACAATTTAAAAACAAGTATTCTCGATTATTACAATTACAGGATTCATCATCATAAAATTTCGAAATTTCGTAAATAATCGCATTTAATGTAAAATATTAGTAATCATTGGCATGCACTTTTGTTGGTGTTTTTTAGTATATTTTACAGTAATGACAACATTACACTTGTCATTTGACAAAACTAATCTTTTAGTCTTTAAGTACATTATTACTAGCGAGTTTGCAGTATTGTTATGACCAAGTACTTTGCAAGCTTAATGATATTTACTTGTAATATTACAGTACACAGACATTCAAGCAGTCTCATTAGAATATCTCACCACATTATTAAAACTTCACTTAAGGCGAGAATATAATTATAAAAAAGATCAGGGATTTTTAACTTGACTGTATTACACAATAATTTATTTATAATGTAATTTTACTAGAGAGCTGCACTAAGCACATTCGCTTATTTGTATAGTGATTACTTTCTCTAAATTACTATGGCAGTGCTTGCCTCCAGCTAGAAAAATCTAATTAAAGTATGTATGTAAGTAGAGTTATGATCAACTACACTTCTGAGTTATTATAATCATACCAAGGGCTGATCCCATTCAACACTTGTTGTCGACTAAGTAATTCACGTGCTGCCGATGAACACCGCCGACCAGCAATGGACTACTAGCGAATTTACTGGTGTAAGACAAAAAAGAAAACATGCCTCTGCCAATAATTTGCTATAATTTTTATTCTATACACATACATATATTATATACGATTACATCATATGTACGTATAATATAACACAAAATATCTTGAATGAAGCCGCTAGTGGTAGTATATAATGCGCGCGTTACTCATACGCCTAGTCGGCTCGGTCAGGCGGAAATGAAAATGACACACGCTGTACGCAACATGCACGCATCCGAACGCACGGAAACAGGCGCTTGACAAACAGCGGTAATTTGATAAGCAGCACGCACAGTCATGATGCCTTCGTAGCACACGTATTGCATGTGTGTGTGTGCGGCACATCAATTTCAAATGCATAGCACTCTCTGGAGAGACACGTAGACAGAAAGTGGAATCCTGTTTATAACTGTATAATGTTTTTGCTCCTACGGACGTTTATGATGAAATTCAATTTCGTAGACATATTTGGTTGATAGTATTTTTGGCAAAAGGCAGCAGCCGCTAACGTGGCCTACACTTGTTTGGCGCCTACACAGCGGCTTCTCAGAATATTAGTGGCGTTAAGGACTGAGTGATTTGAAGCATACTGATGTGTGAGCATATGTTTATGTATGTCTTCTTTGTTGTGACATAATATCTTGCTTGTATATGCTGGCACATCTATTTGTAGGCTTTTTATCGTTGTGTGCCGTATGTTGCACGTGTAGGCGTGTCATATAAACGCTGTGACAAGATACTGAAGTATACAAAAACTCGAAGCTGTCGCAAGATTGTTGACGCCAGTCAAAATCTTGAAGCATTAACGTTAAAAGCTCTGATGTAGACAAACAACATAAATCGCAGCTCAATCTAAATATACTTGTACACACTGATTAATCGAAATAGTTTTATTTTTGTATTAATTTTGCTGGCGGCACTATTTTTAGCTAAATTTTGTGTGTTAGTTTGTCATAATAAGTGATGAACAAGAAAATATGGATTACTTACTGTAGCGTTTTGATTAACAATCAAAAGAAGCTTAGGACTTTTTATTTCAGAAATTTATTTATGAAGCTCTTATTTTGCTTTTAGTCCTTTTTAGACTTATATGGAGCTGTTTGACAACTAATTTTGTGGTATATACTATATGATCAAATTTGACTCGTACTGGTCCATTTAAACTCGGTAGGCAAACTAAAACGTTATAAATTTATTTCCTAGTTTTTTGCTAACTTATTTTGTGTTCGTGTGAGTTTTGGACCACATATAGTATTTCAATTAGTGTTTGTTTTTTCAATTGTCACTGGAATCACGGCTAGGGATTCGTTGAAAATGTTGCAGAAGTGGTTTGAGAGGTCCACTTTATCACAAACACTAGTATTTGAGCGTCATAAAGCATTTAGTAAAGGTCGTGAAATCAGTGTAAATTTGGCTCTTATGAGTCGCCCATCTACCTCTGTTAATAACAATAACAGCGAAAATGTTCAAGAGGGAATACTTGAAAATGGTGTTATTAGCATCAGAAAGATAGTAGAAAATCTCAGCAACGCTTATAGATTGACTCAAAACATGTTGATTTACGTTTTGAATAACCACTTACGACAGTGTGAAAATGGACGAAAGCTGATGATAACTTCCCCATAAAACGCTACTGATAAAAACCAAATACACCAGATACATTAAATTTTACACACGATATGATATAAAAAGGCTTTATACGAGCCGGTGAGAAAATTGATGATGGGTATGACACCGCCCATATTTTAGTGAAATCACTTATCCCAGGACCCGACCGACTGATTTCGACTAAATTTATTATGTGGCATTCTTCTTATATGCCCATGTCACTGCCAAAATGGGCGAAATTAGACTACATTTTTAAATTCTATTTGATTCTTTAACTTTCCGGTATAGAAATCAAGAAGTAATTAATATAAGAGGATACAATTTTGCACGAATAATTCGTTCAAAATATGCCACCTTATGACTAAAAATTGTCGGAATCGCACCACAACTGTATACCGAATATGTGGACCCCAGTACCTATAGCAGACTTTTGACAAAAAATATTGGTCAATGCGTAAAATTGAAACTCAGAATTCTTTCCTGACAACAGTATATTTATGTGCTATAAATGGGTTGAAGTGGGTCTATAATTCCTCCAACATAGCTAATATAAGACTTCCGGAAGACTACCAGAGAGCATATTTTGCTTATAACGGTGCATATTTGTGTTTAGAATGCATAAAATCGGGTGAAAACTCGGTCCCATATGAACCAGAATGTACTTCCCTTACTTTAATTCTTGCTAGTTGAAAGAGTATGAAATGTTCGGTTGTATCCAAACGTAGCCCTTCCCAACTTCTAATAGTACGATTTATTCTTCGCTTCAAAATAGGACTCAGTTTCCGCGATTACCTTTTCATTTGACGAAAACTTCTTCCCAGTCAGCATTTTTTCTGAGAACAGGAAATAGTCGCTGAGGCCAGATTTGGAGAATACGGAGGAGGAAATTTAAATTCCAGTTCATTGATTTTTGCCATCATTTTCACCGACTTGTAACACGGTGAATTATCTTCGTCGCACTTTGTTTTTCGTTTTTTTAAACGGTCCAATAACGGTAAGTAATCGGCGTTGTTGCTGGTTCTTAAGGTATTCGAAAAAAATTATTCCTTGAGCATCCCAAAATACAGACACCACAACCCTACCATCCGACTGTTTCTTTATCCCACGTTTCGGAGCATGTGCATAATGCTGTCGATTGGATTTCAACGTGAAATGATGGATCCATGTTTCATCTATTGTCACATATCGAAGAAAAATTAACGTTTTTTACGCTTGAACATCTCCAACCACCGCTCCGCATTATCAACTTTAGTATGTGGCATTCTTCTCGGGATTGGTTAAAACTGATTTCGCGCCGCACCCACGTTGTACGGAGCTTTCTCATCCCAAATATTCGTGAATGATATGAAGTAAACGTTCAGTTGATATCTTTCTACGTCAAACAACTGCGCTTTGCGGTCAGCCAAAACTATTTTGTGGACTTCTTTGACATTTTTGTCGGTAAAAGTTTTAATAGGCAGAGATAGATGCCTGCCAACTGACAGATGGAAAGTAAATAATGATCGGTAATGCTTATACAATAAATGCCACGTTAAAGTTTTGAGGTAAAATTTGTCGAATGAGGGGCTCGAAATAAAGAGAATGAGTGTGAACAGATGATATATGACTGAAGAAAAATTGTATTAGCATATTATGAAAAATGTTTAAAGGTGAAAGGTTGCAAAGAAAAGCTAATAACTCAAAATACCAGGCGACGGATTGCGTATTGCAGATTAAATAAGTTAGCATAGGTCTGAACATTTACTAAGATTATTTTGTGGCAGCGGATATCTCTCTTTCTATTATAATTACTGCAGCTAAAACTCTTTGCAAATGTCAGTATAAAAAACAAAAAATATACAATAATTAACGAAATAGGATTTCTCAGCGTGGAAAAAATATACGTTTCTCCAACAAAGCACCGTGCACCACTAAATAATGTCTTTCAAGCGCTGAAAGCCAACAAAAAAGCTCGATCAAAAACATAAAAATTTCAGCCCAAAAAACGAGTGCGAGGCACACCAAAATTATTTATCTGCTTTTCGTCACTACGCCGCCATGCCAATCAGCGTATAATTTTTTGCCATGCCGCGCTTTGAATAATTTACAGCGCCGTCAATTTGTTTTGCATGTCCCTTGAGAAAGCCATTCGTTAAAAGCCAACCAGCCTACTACCAAGCACGACCGACGGCTACATTAAGTCGGCGAACTGTCCTATCTCAACTACATTTTTAATGAACTACGCAAGGCAGCTGAAATGAACCTTTGCGCCCAGCAACCAACCAATAAGCCAAGGCTGCTCCAGCCGCTCAGTAGTGCTAATTATTTGCGCTTTTTGCACCGCTGGCCGCGCTAATATTTCCTTTATTTGCCTTTAAATAAATTTAGGTTGCAGTTGATTTCGGTTTGTGTTTCACTTTTTTCTTCTCTTTTACTTTCTGTTTTTGTTTTATACGCTTTTGCTCTTTGGATTAATAAGCCACACTCGAAATGCTATGCGTTGGTAAATATAGCGTAAAATTAATCCCGCCAATTAATTAGTTCAGCGTGAATAACAGAGTGAGGCAACTAGCCATTGCCTTGGGGCAGAAGAGACTTGATTGCCACGGACTTTTTGCCTTCGCAGCTCGTATATTTATGCGTATCAAAAACGGATAGTTGGCTGAATTGAAGAAAAAGTGAGTGATGCTTTTTTGTTGTTATTGTTTTAGCCATAAGCTAATTAGAGTGGCTTGCGCATTAATGCCAATTCACACGCAAACACTAAGCGCAAAGTGGTGCGAGCGAGCGCGAGAGTAAACTGGAGTCAAGAGGCGCATAAGAAGGACTTATCTGCTGACTTGAATGCCATTCATCAACTATGTACAGCCACACACACGCATATGAATGTATTAGTGTACGCTTTCTGCTTGTTGACAGGCACTTTTTCAACCGCAGCAGCCGTCAATGGTAACGGTAACTTCGGTTCAAAAATGAAAAAAGCAGACGAAGAGTAAAAAACCAAAAGTAAAGTTACAAAGAAAGTGCGGAGCGGAAAATGAAAAATTACGAGTACAAAGAAAAATTCTGGAAAATTCTTATCGACGACTTTGATGCTGGTGTTTGAAAATGCAGCGCGAACTTTGGCTATCTGTTATGCGTGGGGCATCAGAGCAAAGGTACGAGTACATACAGCACTGCGTTGGGTCGCTGTGTTGGTGTTTCAAAAAATAATTACCGTTAGTTGGGGAAAAATTATGCGCAAGTGTAAGTAATTTTCAAATTAAGGCGATTATGCTGACAAACGATCGACAGAGTTCGCAAGTGCTTAATGAATTTTACACTTTTCGCGTTAACTGCTCGGAAAATTATACCCACACGCACTTAACTCACACCAAGTAGATGAAAGGGATTAAAAAAAATTACCTTATACGAGTATCTAAGTATCTTAGTTAAATTTGAAAAGGGTATGGCGGAAATTGCTTTATTTCGATTTTTCTTTTTGACGTGGGATATTCCTACTGAAGTCTACGCAGCCAAAAGCGATATTCTCTGCTAAATGTTTTAGGGTTGCCATGCATTGAAAAATTAAGAAATTAATTTAAAAAATTAATTGAAATTTGGATACTCATGCTAAGGTTCTATTAAACCTTTAAGTATTATTCGAAATTTTTTTAGGGTTGCCATACATAACAAAATTAGAAACTTACCTTACAAAAAAAACAGAAATATTTATACCAAGATTCTATTATGATTTTTTTTAGGGTTGCCATACATCATAAAATTTTAAAGTTAATTTACAAAAAACAAAACACAAATATATGATATTTGTACTAAGGCCCTTTGAAAGACTATAATTTTAATACCAAAAATTTCTGAAGTTGCCACATTTTAAAAAATTTAAAAAATTTTCTACAAAAAACAATATTTAGTACTATGGGCGTGCCTCGCTATCGTATATACGAATATACAGTGTGGTTTGAAGAACACAGAAATTGTATTACTATAGGATTGCCATCTTACCCAATTTTTGTATTAAATTAATTGAAAAATCTTTAAATACAACTAAATTTGGTAAATCACATTACAAATAAAAAAATATATAAAAATAAATAATCTGGGGTTGCCATATATTTGAGGAATACTTATTAATTAATTTCAATAATTTTTAAATACAACTAAATTTAGAAAGTTACTTCATAAATAGAAAAATATAAAAAAAATAATTAGTCGAGGGTTGCCATATATTTGCAGAATATTTAATACTTGTATATAGTATTGAACTTAAAAAAAAAATACATAGATATAATTAGAAATGAAAAAGAAACGAAACGTATTTTGTAAAATAGATTTTAAGCAGAGTTGCCAGCTGATGTGCATTTGTAACTCCGATCTAAATCTTCCAACTTAACCAAATGCGGCTTTCTGTCAGTCATGTAACCAAAAAAAACTGTTAATTGTGAAAAATAACCAAAAATCATTCTTAAAAATTATTTAGTTTTTAATAACGTTGGCCGTCCTCCGAAAAATTGCATTGTAATTCTTATTTAACCCTCACATTACTTTTTTAACAGCAACACAGCATTTTGGGATGTATATTTTCACGCAATCCTAATTTGGCTCATCGTAAATTTGCATTAACTTAACCAAAACAAAACTCGCATTAACTCGTTGCCTCCCTTCCACCCTTCAAACTAACTGCCTCAATAAAACAATAAGCAACACAAATTTTCAAGCCAACAATAACAAAAACTAGTTACCCAAAAATTCATGCTGGTCTACTGAATATTTTATTATCCCTTTACGTGCGTGGCAGCGAAACTGGCAACAACAATTAGCTGCAACTTTAATTATAGTGGGCACAAAGTGGCATGTGAAATTTCCCTTCCAAAATATGTGTAGCAGCAGTAATAACAACAAAAACAGCACCAAAGCAATGCAAAGTTTTTAATGACCCACAATGCATAAAAATGTATGGCAAGTGCACCGTAAAGTATATTTGATAGCTACATACTCTGGAATTTTGTGGTTAGTACTCTCTTCTTTTCTGATCAAAAGTGGAATGGGGTGTTGGAAAAATTTCACTGGGCAACTAAAAAAGCTATAAACCTAAAATTAGTATTAATTAGCTGTGGAAAGCCATTTTGTCAAAAGTATGCCATTATTCAGTTGAAGCATGAGCTCAGCAAGTTTAGATGCTCTTAGTTCAGATAAGCTCATGTTGGCTTAATAGTAATAATACCATAATATTATCGTCAACCAGGAACATTATAGAGTTACGATTAATGACTTTTTCGTTCGTGAATTTAAAAGATATTGATGTTGTTGATCTTCAAATCCAACAACAGTGCACATCACAAATATATCTTTATCTAGAGTCATGGGCCTGTAGCACAATCTCCAAGGCCATGCGATTTAACACAGCTGGACTATTTTTGTGAGTTTTGACGCTTTGGAAGGAATATCCGCCTTAACGAAGTCTATTTACAAGCTCTAAGCCACATTTAAGTGTTGTTAAACTTATTTTTAGAATTTAATATAATACGCCTATACTTTACCGGAAACTCTTTAGAGATCAAAAGTCATGTTTTTGGAGCGCTTGGAGGTCAACTAATTCCAGTTTTATAAATAAATGATTTTGTTTTAGTTTGAAATCTAAAATCTGAAAAATTATCTACCAAATTCTATGACGCGAAAACCTTTTCGGTATACTATATGCTTTGTGACAAAAAATCACCCGGAAATAGAAATTAAATTACCCGGTTAAATGATACTAAAAGAATATATATTTTGCTTAGTTGGTAGGACTATCCATAATTACTATGACAAATATGAGCGTGATGTGGCAACTAGTTTGTTTATAGCAGCTGCTTAAGTCGATACACCTCAGTAATGCGTTGCAATTATAAAGGGTGATTTTTTAAGAGCTTGATAACTTTTAAAAAAAAAAACGCATAAAATTTGCAAAATCTCATCGGTTCTTTATTTGAAACGTTAGATTGGTTCATGACATTTACTTTTTGAAGATAATTTCATTTAAATGTTGACCGTGGCTGCGTCTTAGGTGGTCCATTCGGAAAGTCCAATTTTGGGCAACTTTTTCGAGCATTTCGGCCGGAATAGCCCGAATTTCTTCGGAAATGTTGTCTTCCAAAGCTGGAATAGTTGCTGGCTTATTTCTGTAGACTTTAGACTTGACGTAGCCCCACAAAAAATAGTCTAAAGGCGTTAAATCGCATGATCTTGGTGGCCAACTTACGGGTCCATTTCTTGAGATGAATTGTTGTCCGAAGTTTTCCCTCAAAATGGCCATAGAATCGCGAGCTGTGTGGCATGTAGCGCCATCTTGTTGAAACCACATGTCAACCAAGTTCAGTTCTTCCATTTTTGGCAACAAAAAGTTTGTTAGCATCGAACGATAGCGATCGCCATTCACCGTAACGTTGCGTCCAACAGCATCTTTGAAAAAATACGGTCCAATGATTCCACCAGCGTACAAACCACACCAAACAGTGCATTTTTCGGGATGCATGGGCAGTTCTTGAACGGCTTCTGGTTGCTCTTCACCCCAAATGCGGCAATTTTGCTTATTTACGTAGCCATTCAACCAGAAATGAGCCTCATCGCTGAACAAAATTTGTCGGACGTAAAGCGCGAAACACATTTCGAACCGAACACTGATTTTGGTAATAAAATTCAATGATTTGCAAGCGTTGCTCGTTAGTAAGTCTATTCATGATGAAATGTCAAAGCATACTGAGCATCTTTCTCTTTGACACCATGTCTGAAATCCCACGTGATCTGTCAAATACTAATGCATGAAAATCCTAACCTCAAAAAAATCACCCGTTACAATGGATAAAAATATCGAACAATGAATTTGTTTCAAATTTTGTACTTTTAACCAAAATCGTATTCAGAATCGTTACGAATGTTGAAAAGGCTTACGGTGATTCAGTTTTATCAAAAACACAAACCTACAAGTGGTACTAAGGCTTCACAGACAGTCGAAAGATCGTTGAAGACATGTCTCGTTCTGGACGACCTTCGACCTCTTCAGCTGATGAAAATGTTAAAAAAGTAAAAGATATGTTTCTTAAAAGTTATAAGTCAACTATAAGAGAGGTGGCAAGAGAGTTCAATAGCTCTTACGAGTTCGTCCGAATTATTTTGTGGATATTTTCGGTATGAAACTCGTTCTTGCTCAACTTATCTCATTCAAGCTTATTTATTATTTTTTTAAGAGTTTAATTGCAACCGAATTTAAAGCCAAAAGCGCAAAGATTGTTCCTCAAACTGAATTTCCTGCTCCGTGAAACCCATTTTCAGTCGATAGAAAAGATAAAATAGAATTCGCTGAAGTGCTTAAAACTGGTGGGGATTACTTTGAAAGCGACAAAATAAATATTGATGAATAATTAAATATTTTGCGTTTTATTTACAATTTTCGGATACTTTTTTGTCACAATGTAATTAGGTCTTTTATGGCATGAATACATTTAGCGCTTTCAGAAGTGTTTTTATGAGTCATCCTCAATACAATATTGAAATTTTTAACAGATTTCAGTACTTTCTCATTATGAAATCTTCACGCTTTAATTCACTGTATTTTATTTAATAAGGAAATCACGGTTTAGTTTTCCCACTGAGAAAGAATAGCATAATACATACATATTTAAGTAACAGGGCTCACGTTGCCCATTCATAAATTCAATATTCATACGGAAATAAAGTATTTTCACACATCTTTCGATTTTTTCTGTGTAACATACATAAGTAGCTGGATGTGTGAATAAATATTCGAAACTTAGTAACTCATAGAGACAAAAAAATTATCTTGCCTACACAATTTATGTTCAAACGACTTTCTCTCTCAGCGCATTATGAAAAACTTATGAATATGTGCGCGCTTTTAGTAAAGATATGTGTGTCTGTGTGTGTGACTGAGCACCAAGTCAACGAAATTACTTTGTCGAAATATGTTTACTTACTCCTTACTTAGGCGCCTTACAGGCATTTACTTAAACAGTTCATGCACTTACGAACATTTCACCTAGGCATTCACCTTTGGAGCCACCACACCCTTACTCTGCTATGACTGTTAATAAATACGCGCAACGGATAACCCAGTATTACGCAGCCGGAAGTAATATTAAGTTAATATGCTCGCAAAAAATATGGATGGGTTTGTAGAAGATATTTGTATTTGAGAGTGTGAGCATATAAAAGCAAAAAACATATATAAATAAATAAACTTATACCTCTGCATATAGCATAGATGGAAACAAAATTTATATATTTGAGGAAAAGTTGCATAAATGAATAATAGGGAAACATATCGGAAAATGATATGTGCGCAAATGCATAAAAAATTAGGTTGGGGACCAAAATATATCTTCCTCAACCAAGCAGCAGACTAGCTATTCAACAAATATAATATATACAAAATCATGAATACTTAAGAAAGGAAAGAGAAAGTTAAGAGTAAACACGCGAGCACATATATTTCGACCCTTCCGCTAAAATACTTTATGCTTAAGTTGCCTCATCATCTTCAAAAGAATGTAAGCCATCACGCACTAAATAAGTCACAAAGTTTTTTTGTAAGCAAGCAGGAAGTACATGTATTTACTAATATAACAGGATGTATTTACCTGTAAGAGGATGCTTGGAAAACAAACATAATCGATAAAGGATGTACGCAGCTATTTTCATGACTATAAGTATGGCATAGTGGCGGAAAACAGCACTTTCTACTTAGGAGGATGGAATGTGCTTAAGAATATGAGCTTGAGCATATATGTATAATATATGAACATAAATGTTTACAATATGTTGATCAAATAGTTTAAAATCATAATCCTTACTATAAACATCCATTCATAATGTACTACTTTTAAGGTATTTCAGTCAATATTTTGCGAGATTTGAATTTCAATTTGAAGATTTTTTAAAATAGGGTAAATAATTGAGATCTGGCTATATTTATATATATGTACATACATATATATTATATTTATATATCATTATTATGTGTCCATCGTATGATCATTCCGATTAGGAAAAGCTGATTTGTGTCAAAATCAAGATAAAAACCGATTGGATGATGCAAATGGCTAGTACGAACCATTAATATGATTTGAGACCAAAATGAATGAAATCTTTTAAAAGCCATGTTTAACTTCCAAGTAACAAATACACTTTTAATTAATAAGTAAACATATTTTGCTCCAAATTTTGAATTTTCTCGGTGATCTCTAGTAAAAAACTTTTAATGAAAAAATTCATAATTAAACTGTGTTTTTTTAGTATTCTAAGGATTATACAATTAAGATGAAATATACACTATATACAGAAAGACATTTGCACAAGCTTCTCATAACTAAAATTTTTCACCAGAAAAATTATTTGTCAGAGCCAAAATAAGACTTGGATTCAATAAAATATATTACTACTTAAAGCAGCTTGAGTGTCCCTATCGAGGTGTGTGACCTGGCATTGCCCTAATGAAATAAAACTCCTTCTCTAGTAGCCAAAGCTGATAGCATGTTGTTGTTGTCGGAACGGTTATCTAGTCCCTAGTCTATTTGAGGAAGGACCTCTTGATGCTCTTGGGAGGCAGTTCCGGTACAAACAGGTGACTGTCGGGATAATTTCTACGAAAACTCCCTAGCAGAAACTGCTTAGAGCGAAGTTCATTGTACTCCTTAACTGGGAGCATACGAGCCTGTTCAAATGTTCGATGGGAGGTATCAAGAGACATCCCGTTGTAGTCCGGAGTGCAGTGTTTTGACATACCTGTAGCTTCCTCGTCTATGTTTCACTGCATCCAGGCGACCATTATCGGTGCGGCATAGTTAAGGACCAGGCGGCCGATTGCTTTGTGTGTTGCTCACAACGTTTCTTTGTCTCTTCCCCATGTGCTAGGGGTCAGCGACGGTGTGAAAATGGATGAAAGCGATAGATAACCCCGCTCACTCCTCGTATAACAGTTAAAAACTACTAAAAACGAAATAAACCAACAACCAAATATTCCTCAGACATTATATTTTACCTCCGAGATGGTATAAAAGGGCTTTATTGAAGCCAATGTGAAAACTAGACGATGGGCTTGTCACCGCCACTTTTTGGTGAAATCCCATATCTAGACAAACCGATCTCCATAAAATTGAGTATGTGGCATTCATCTCATATTACCGTGTCACAATGTGAAAATGGGTGAAATCGAACAACAACCACGCCTACTCCCCATATAGCACAATTTTAAATTCCACTTGATTCTTACAGTTACCAGTCCACAATTCAAGAAGCAATTAATATAATGGGATAAACTTTCGCACGAATAATGCCTTTATTGTATGGCACCTTATGACCAAAACATGTTCAAATCCCTTAGGTACCGAATATTGGAACCCCAGTACCAATAGTTGACTTTATATCGAAAATACTCGTCGATGTATGCGGTATATAATTAAAACTCAAGGATATTCCTTCTCTGACAATGGTACGTCTGTATGTCAAAAATGGGTTGAATTGGGGAAATGCTTCCCTGAGCTCCATATACTGCAATACACTTATGTTATGTTACCGATATTAGGAAAGGATTATCAATTCCAATTACTTATCTCACACATTACCGATATTTTCGGTAAAAAGTCAACTACAAGTACTTGGGTCCAAATATTCGGATTGTTTGGATTTGGAAAATTTGTATTAATGTAAAATTTATATCAATTGCTTTTTGATTTGTGTACTGGAAAGGGATGAAATCATATAGTATTTAAACATTTTCTATTCCGGAAGTAGCCGTGGTTGTAGTTCGATTACGCTCAATCACTATATTTATTACGACAAAACTTTACACAAGTAGTAGTAGCTTGTCAAATCGAATCGGGTGAATACTAGTCCTGGATATATGAAGGTATTTCCTCGATTTCGATCCTGGCAGGAGTATAAAATGTTCGATTACACCGGAACTTATCTCTTCCCTACTTATCCACTTATCACCACTTTTTTGGCATCAGATAAAGAAGTAAAGAGGATTACTATCTTTAAGCTTCGGTGTGGTTAGGTAAAAATAGCATAGGTTTCTGTGGTAGCATTACCACATGAAAGAAGTAAAAGGGAAATTTAATAAACCACAGCCAGAATGCATTTCTGTTTCTCATGCCCTCAGAGAAATTTGAACTGACTTAAGTATGCTTTTGACACTAGCTAAAGAAGAACAAACATATATTAAAGCAGTGAGTAACAGGTAGCTTTTGACCTGGCGATAATACCTAAAAACAAAATGCTTAAAAAGCTAGTTTTTTTGTAGAAATTCATCTGCATGGCAACTTAATGATATTTTTACTCCATATGTACCTGTTTTTATAGCAAAAAACCACTGGCATATTCACCCGTAATATATTATGAATATTTTATAACTTTAATTTACACTAGTGTGCCAACTCATCAACAAAGGTTTCATTTCATACCTTTTTCTGCAGGATTTAAAATAATTTATGCGCTAATTATCTGCTTAATTTCACAGAGAATATTTTTTCTAACTAAAGGCGCATGTAACAAAATATCTCAACTGAAATTTCAGAAAATAGCAGTTCATTAATTGAGCACAAGTATAACGGTACGAAAAAGCACTTTTCCGCTTTCGAATCAATGAAAGGGCTCAACTTTTTCGATTGCTCAATGGCGCATAACATTTTTCGTCCGTATCAATAGACTTTTTGTGGGCATTTGAAAGCAAATAAATTTAATTAAATGTTGACTATGATGAATTACAGTTTGCAGCAAACACTAACAAATTGCGAAATGAAATGTAATTTTATATGAAAGTGAAGCGTTGATGAAACGATGAAATGGCAACGCTGGGAGTGACTGAGTTTGTCAGTGAGTGGCGGGAGGAAAAGGAGTAAGGACTGACTGAGCAAATTAATGGCATGAGTTTTGTGAGTGGATTGAAAGACAGCGCTTAGCTTACAAACTCGTATATAGATATTTTCATATATACATTTATATATTATATATGTATATGTACTAAATGTAAGCTAATGCCAAATAGTGGAGAGTGGGTAGAGTGGAATATGATAGCATCATTCCTCTTTCATCATAGCAACTCTTGCACAGCTAAGTGACTTTGAAGATTGCTGTGTGTAGCGAAGTTGGGGTAACTGCTTCCATCCTGCCGGATAACTGTCGGGAACGCTGTGAGCTAGCTAAGAAATATGCTAGTCATTCAGGGCATTCAAAGTGCTTATCCTTTGGTTGGTTTTAAGTTTCACGCGCGCTCATCACATCATTTTACTGCGCAGCGTTTAAGACTTAGCACGCTGGCATTTTCGCATTTACAAATTTACGCATTTCCGTCTTCTTCTTCGTTTACTTTTTCTGCTAAACTATATATTTATTGTTACGCTTTGTTCTTCATTTGCAGCTGATATCAAACTTTTGGCACGCAAACTTTCACACTTTGATCCATTGACGCTGAAGGTGCCGCTCAAGGATGTCGTCTGCTATTTGTCATTGCTGGAAGCTGGACGACCGGAAGATAAGCTTGAATGTGAGTAGTGGCGATAGTTAAAAAAAGGAAGAAATATGCAATGAGCAAGAGTGATTTATAAACACCACCCACCACCAAATCAATCAATGTAATGAGTGGTTACGTAATGGAAAGAGAAAGAAAATGGCGAATAGGGAAATTTTGAAATTGATTAACTTGAGTATCATGAAAGGATTTAGTTAGAAAAATATTACAAGTAGGGCGTGATTTTAATAAGTTTTCCTTTTTCTACAACGCCTGGGTGAAGTTTTTCGAAAAATTAAATTACCGGCCTTAGCGGTAAATAGCTTTTAACTCTACTCACAAATATAGAGTTTAATTAAAGTTGAGTTTTTTAAATTTTTGAAAATATTCATAACAAATAGTCGGCAACAAAAACGATTTTAGAGGTGAAAGGTCCTTTCTGCAAGCTATAGAAAATTGCCACCTGTTTGAAATTTTTATTCAAAAATTATTTTTTATTGAGAAATGCCATACTATGAACATCACAATATCAAAATGAAGGAGCGTAAATGTAAAAATATGCTTATAGAGCTGCCACCCGTTTGAATTTTTTTATTCAAAAATTATTTTGAATTGAAGAACTCGACAATATGAACAACACAATATCCAAATGGAAAAGTTTACATTTAAAATATGTTTAGAGGGTTGCCACCTGTTTAAAGATTTTTATTCAAATGAAATAACTTTGAGAAAACTGACGTAAAACTTAACAGGTTAGAAAACGATTTTTTCCGAAGCCATTCTTAAGCAGGGTTCCCACCTTTTTTAAATATTTTATTTAATGGAAAAAGAAAACGAAATTTTACAATATGAATATCAACACTAGCAGTTTTTAGAAAGATTTTTGTAGAGGGTATTTCGAAAAAAGGTTGCCATATTTAAAAAATTAAAAAAAAATACAAAATTAAAATAATAAAAAAATAAGTTAAACAAAAATTAAATTAAAAATAAAAATTACCATTTGTAAAATAAAAAAAATTCAGACAGACACTGCTCACATATTCGTATTTTTAAATGCAATGCATTATTACCATATCACAGAGTATTATTACATACATAATATAGAATAACTGAAGTGTATAGGAGTTTCTGTAAATTACACCAATTATTTAAAATTTTATTTAGACCGAACTAGTACCAAAATTTCGGGATCCCGAAAATTTTTCCTTCAAAAATTTAGGTAGTACATTCCTGGTGCTACGATTTAATATTATAATCCATCATCAAAATTTTGACTTCCCGAAATTCCGGTATCCCGAATATTTTTCATTAAAAAATCCCGGGAATATTTTTCAAAAAACCATAACATTTGAGAATACCTACTGCATGCATAAAATATATTAATAATTGATCTAAATTTTACAAATTTAATTAAAATTTATTAAAATCCGTAACTGGTCTCGAAATTTCGGGATCGCGAATGTTGTTCTTTCAAAAATCCCGATATGATAATATATTATTATTGCTTCGTTTAAATTAGATAATTTAAATCAAAATTAAACGCAAATAAATTCGCAAAGTGCAGCGAAATTTCGGGATCCCGGTCATTTTTTTCAAGAATATCTAAGGTTTGAGAATAAATACCACATCCTTATTAAAATATTAATTCTTGGTCTAAATTATACAAATAAAATCAAAATTTAAAAAAATCGTGAAGTGGTTCAGAAATGTCGAGATCCCGAAAATTTTTCATTCCAAAATCCCTGCAATGCATTTCTTATTATACGTTTTGATAATATAATATAACTACTTCATTTTTATTAATAATAATTAAATCCCGCACTAATCGCGAACTTGAAGACCCCAATTATTTTTCTTTTGAAAATCCCGAAAACTCAGTAATACATTCCTATTATATAAAATATTAAATAAAATTTTATAATAACTGAATCCCGAACTAGTCCCGAAATTTCGAGATACCGAATTGGTTTCTTCCAAAAATGCCGAACACTCAGTAATACATTCCTAATACATATGTATATGTAATGTTAAATAGAATTTAATAAAAATTAAATCCCGAACTGGTAACGAAATTTCGGGATCCCGAATTTATTTCTTCCAAAAATCACGGAAAGTCGGAAATCAATTCCTAGTGGTATTACTTGTTAATAAAAAAGGTATAACAGGTGAATTCCTCATATACATATGTATGTAAGTACAAACGGCGAAAAGTTAGTCTCGTAGTTATGCAATGATGGATATACACAAAACTTCATTCAATATATTTGCAATATTTCTGGTCTCAATACAAATTGGTATCAGTTTCTTTAGACTTTTCCATGTTAAATTCAATTTTATTGAAGTTCCCGATGCATACCAAGAAAAATCTTTTCCATGCAACATTTATTTATGTCTCAACATAGTTTTGAAAGAAAAATGACTGCAAATTTCGAAACTTTCTTTAAAGAACTAATTTTCACTGCAACAGCGAGTGGAACATAAAACTTAAAATTCCGCATGCACATCAAGTCACTATAACCTAATGGGACAACAAAGAAAACTTTGCGAAGAAAATTTGCTGAAAGACGTGCTAATAAACTAAATGAACGCCTGAATATATGCTACGCTAAATGACATGCAGAGCGAGTAGTAAAATGGAAATTGCAACATATTTTAAGGCGCGCGGATATGTTTTTTTTGTGACAGAAGAGAGTAGAGTAGGAGCTTAAATCAAAGCTGATATATTTTTGTCCTATTTTTTTGCTCTGAAAAAACCATAAAAAATACAGAAATATGCAGACAGAATTGCCATGCACAAAATATCGCAAAAATATAAACATGTGCATATTTCCTTGTTCACACTTTCCCCAATCATGTCTATTTTTACTCGATACAGTACTTTAATGCCTATATTTTATACGGTTTCTTATTTGCTTTCACACACTTAACCCTCCACAGTTATGTTTCGTCTATACGATACCGATGGCAATGGTGTCCTTGATACGGCCGAAATGGATGCGATTGTTAATCAAATGATGGCTGTTGCCGAATATCTTGGCTGGGATGTCAGCGAATTGCGACCGGTAAGTAAGACTTCATTTAGCAGTAAAGATAACCCACACAGACGAACACACTGATATATTTCGACACAAATCATTTGATTTGGAAATCACTTCTTTTCAAGCCATTAAATGCCCAAATATTTTCTCGAGTTCTGTCTTCACCCATCTTCTCGACATTATTTCGTGCTTTCGTTTCTTTTGTATAAATTTGTCGCCGTTTTTGCATTTTTATTTGCTTGTTTATGTGCGTGGCTGGTTGCCATGCATTAAGCCACTCATCACCATCATCATCATCATCGTCAAGTCATTGTTGTCATTACGCCCATTTCATCGTTTCGCTAGCGTCTTTAACTAGGCACCCCAAGCTCGTAAAATGAAATCGTAAAATTTTCCACTGTAAATTCTGCTCGGTAAGTACGCTGCAGGTCGTCTGTTTACTTTCGTGCATTTTGCAGGATAGCAGTTAACAGTGAAAAGACAATAAATGTAATTAAATCTTCTACGACTATCGTATCGTCTTCGGTTTAATGATAACGACGTTGTCGAAATGAGCAAATCGCCTTTTTATTATGCATTTTGTTCCAGCTACTAATTGTTGGTTGAGTTAATGAAGTGCGCTCTTACTGTCAAAGACATTCGTATTCGTATATCGATAAAGGGTGTTTTTTTTTAAGATATACAAACATTCTTAGAGTACTTCGCTACAAACAGATTCACAAATAAAAAAGTTTTCCTTAAAAGAATTTTGACCAATCAGTT
Organism: Bactrocera dorsalis; assembly: GCF_023373825.1. Lineage (NCBI taxonomy): Eukaryota > Metazoa > Arthropoda > Insecta > Diptera > Tephritidae > Bactrocera > Bactrocera dorsalis. Next base: position 75,392,067 of record NC_064305.1, read on the forward strand.
TGTATGGCAGCTATATGCTATAGAGGTTCGATATGAACAATTCCTCCGGAATTTATACTGCGACCTCAAAAAATAATCCTTGCCAAATTTCGTGAAGATATCTTGTCATCTAAAAAGTGTTCCATAGAAGAACATGATATTGAGCGCTCAGTTTTTATGGCAGCTATATGCTATGTGAATCCGATAACGGCAGTATTAATAAATGAACGGATTCGTGGCGAGAAGAGAACGTGCGCGAAATTTCGGAACGATATCTCATAAACTAAAGAATTAATTCTCGTTTAAATCGGTTTTATAGGGTCTTCGACGTTTCCTTCCGGCTGTTGCAAACTTCGTGGCAATTTAAATATACATATAGCACGCAGGATATAAAAATTAGTCTCTAGTATAGATTATGTACTACATATAAAAGTCATTATCAGAAAATAGACCTGCCAAATAGCCGCCCAGAGTGTTGGATTTCACTCTTTTAAAACCATTTCTTTACATTTTCTACAATTTATTTGAAAAAATAAAATGCTTTTATACCTCTAAAAACGACACCCTATATCTAAACCTGATACATCTCTTTTGTATGCATGAACTTTCTCAAGTACGCACACACTTAATTATGTGTTCGAATTGAGTTGCAAAATGCTTGGTTCTGCAGTTGACATTAGTTAGATACTTAAAGTATTACCAAAGCCCCCCAGTCCATGCTGTGTTCCTATAGAAATTGTAAGACATACAGCAAGACATATTATTATTGTTAAGCCGAGCAAAGTTTTGTGGCACGTGCATGTTGGAGCAAATGAATGCATATAACTAATTAAGACGAAACAATGCGTGGAGCCGACAGCACTGTGGGGCTACATATGCGGCCAGTTAAAATTCCGAAGATGGCGAATAACATCTATGTAAAGTATTTTTCATTTATTGGAATTAATATTGCACATTTTAATAAAAAATTATTTTTCTCATATACGGTCTAAGGTTATTTCTCGGACATTTTTTATAAAGGTATTAACGGAGTCAAAATTAATCTCGATGGCGGTCTTTCTCTTCCTCTGCTTCCACCGGCGGGTCTGAATCGAAAACCTTCAAAGCTGTAGTGTTCTCCTCGATGTCGTAACATCTGTAATTTATCGTCTTCATGACCTAACTAAGTTCCTCTCAAACTTCCTTATACTCTATTAATGAAGCATTACGAGTAAAAATGCTTTCACCGCTCGGAGGTTCGGTCTTAACATCATCTGCGAGTACTTCGAAAGATTTTTAAATGAACAGGTGTCTCAGAACTTAGAAATTCTCGCCTGCTTTGACTTTATACGCGATTTTTTAATGTCAGGAACTCTCTATGAACTTCAGTTCAGACTTCCTAACTATTCCACTGATTTTCAAGCTAAGGTTGCTGCCATTGAGGTAGCATTAAATTTACTGCTTCGAAGTGCAGGCTTCTTCAGAGACGTGAACATCCACTCTAAAAGCAGGTTGACGATACCAGCCTTGATCTCACTAACCGTGTATACAGAGTTGGTTAAGGAAAACCTAACCTAACCTCAATAGCATCGAGTCACTTGTTATTAAGACTATTATGGGTAGCAGAACGAAATCGAAAGTAATACAATTACTTCAGATGAGCTGGCAAAGAAATATACCCTAGCCCCGTTAACTGTTGAATGGGAACGGTCAATGTTCCCCTCTCCTTATGTGTTCTACTACAGAATATCTAAGCCTTGTAGGTGCTTGGTCAGAGCTTGACCACCATAAGCTCATGCGCTGTCGCCAGATCTTCTTTGACCGAGATCGAGTGAAAGGAATCTGGGCGCTCTCTGCTCTTGTAAGACCAGCTTCTCGAAAGTTCTAAATAGTCATTGCTCTATCGGCGTTGATGCTGTAAGGTTGAGCAGCTTATCCAAGGCCAGTGGCTGAAGCTGTATGAAAGAAGATGAGTTGATTCCACAACTCAGCACTTCTCTCCTGTTTGTCCCGCGTTTGCGAGATCGAGCCTTGTACACTTTCAGATATCCCACCGAACTGGTTAGGATAGAAATTGAACGCAAATTTATATTGCTATGAAGAGCTTTTCTTATTTGTAAAATAGAGTACAGGAGTTCTGTGTTTATGGCATCATGACGATCTACATATAGTAGCGATCTCCTACTGGTATCCTACAAAATTGATCAAACTCCATCTGAAGTTATCGGAAATTCTGTTTCTCTTTTCACTAGAATTCACTAGCCACATTGGAGAGCAAATTTTTGGGTTTTTAGATGATTACATGGAAGGCATTTCAAGGACTAACAGCTTTCTTGCTTGGGTGCTTGCTATCATTCGTATCTTCGGTTTTCAACTTGACTTGGCTTTGAAGTTAATTTCAGCCGTAACTAATTTCAAATGCTCTAAAGCTCGCCCTTTTATAGTCCTCAGCTCACCAGTTCCTTTTAACGTCACTCAATCCTCAATTTTTTTTTTATTTTTCTGTCTTTATTTTATACTCTCTAAAGTGAAAAATCTATTTTAAACCAAGCTCTTTATTCTTAACGGAAATTATATACATGAAAATGTTTAAACTTTTCGATTCCTCATTATCATAAAGCTGAAATTCTACTCGTGACGTACATATATGATATAGTCATAATAGATAACTACTTATATGCATATTTTATGGTAGCGTCTGTCATAAATTTCTGCACATTAATTCGTCATAAAATTGGTGCGGATCACAACCGCGAATCAAATTGAAGAGAATACATGTCAAATAATCATATAAACCATATAACAAATCAAACACGATGTTAATGGGGACTGCAATAAAATTTGATGAGACAAATATGACTTTTGGCGGTCGTAAATTTTGGGACGGAAAACGCTGGCGAATCGATTTATATTTCCAGTAGAAAAGTCCTCTTCAGTAGAAATGGAGCAGCTGCATTTAATGTGCTGCTGCAAGAAGTATTTTAAACTACCGTTTGATTTTTCTGATTTTTGTTGTTGACTCTTTCATTGAGTAAGCAAATTATAGCGGTACACGTGTTAATAATGGTAAAGCGGCGCATACGAAAATACTTCAAGGGCTATGAAAAGCCTCATTTTCGGCAGCATCGGCGGCACCCTCGGCTGCGACAACAAAAAGTTGCAATCACACACACACAAAAATACACTTACTGATGCATTTACATATACTCCCACATACTTGCAACAGCTGGTGTGATTGCTTTGCCCACGCAAACCGCAACCTGCGGTCAAACTCAATAAAACTTTTCCAATTATTGCTACTTTTGCTTGCCGCCTCGAATGCTTGCATAAGCATAAAATTCGACGCGCTCATTTACAAAGCACCGCAAAGGGTCGCAGCCACGTACACACACACACATGCAGACATGCATACAAATGTGCGCTTTTTACGCTGAACGCTGATTATTTCGCTAGTTACGCGGATGTTAATTTACTTTATTTGATTTGCCACAAACTATTTCCTTGTTTTTTTTTGTGTTTGAACAGGTGTTTTTTGTGCCTTGCTTTGACCTTTTCACCCTTTCGGTGATATGATAATGAACAACCGTTTGTGGTGAAATTAGCCACAGGCTGTAAATATGGCTGCATCAAAGTAAATTAAATAAATTGAAATGTTAGCGGGCGGGTGAGAGCGGAAGCAAAAAAAGGTGAAGCTTAAAGCAAATGTCCTTAAACTTCATTTATTTGCGCATATGTTTACATAAGTAGTTAAGTAAACTCTAGATTATGCCTTTCATTTTGATATAAAGCTTAACTTAGCGTTCTTTTACTGGGGAAAGCCCTTTGCTATTTACTTATTCATTAGACGAAGGCAAATGTAGCCAGTTCGCTTATTTTTCTATCTATAAATTTACTTACAAGTCATAAGTTCACAGCGGAAGAGAATTCAGATTCAATCTAGTAATAATGATAAAAAGCACCGATAACTTCTTACTTTTTACATAATCTTCCCTATTTGCTCAACCTAAGATAGCAGAAATATATCACGTGGCCAAGAAAATTCGAACAAGTCAACTTTCACGGTGAATTTCTTGAATAATCTAATAAAAAAATACTATTTCATAACGTTAAAATATTTGTGGCCAAAATTCAGAGTTGGTTTTCCATGCTTGGTCAACCACATGCTTGCTCGAGGTAAAGCGTGAAAAAAATTTACATATTTTTCGAAAATTTCCAAACAAAATAAAAAACATTAACTTCGGTTGCACCGTAATATTCACGTATTCACGAATACTGAAGACTTCTTACAAGAACTTGATATCACTTGAACTTGAACTTTCCAGTTTGTACGACAGCTAGAGATTCTATAGTGATCCCACAAAGACAGTACCGACAAATGAGCAGCCAGCTCCTTAGAGACTAAAATACATGTGAAAATTTGCAGAACGTTATCCCAAAAAAAGAAAATCTAGTTGGCCTCATATATATTTATATATTTTATAGATTCTCCTACGTTTCCTTCATAGGTGTTACAATTATCGTGTCAAACTTTTTCTCCTTAAAATTATAAGTAAATAACGGGTGTTTTTTTAATGTATGGTTTTCAGTAGGGCAATTTTTTATGGAGTTGGTCTGCTCGCCATTTCTTAATTAACGAACTTACTCTGAAGCAAGGTGTGCGAATTAATGGTTCGGTTTGAGTACGCTTTGCGCGCTGCGACCAATATTCGGTCGACATAATCCCCCAGCAGGGTTGGCATTTCGAGCAATATTGGAACATTTTCAGACCCCGTTGACTCAAGCGGATAATGGGCATTTTCAGAGACGCCAACAAAATATTCGAGTCCATTTGCCATCGCAAGCAACAGTTTGGAGCTGTGTCCATCCAACTTGTGAAAAATTTGGCAAAAAGATCTTAGTTTGCGGGCATACAAAATCCAACTCGTGCAAGAATTGAAGCCGAACGATCATTGAGCGCCTAGCACGTTCGGTGAGTGGGCCCAAAACGAGTCGGACACCGAAACCGATTTTCTCAAGAAGATGTTTTTCAGTGATGAAGCTCAATTTTTTTTGAATACTTACTTTTTTTTAAATATTTGAATATTTATATCCTTAAAAAGTCACAGTTTAGCGTGTTCTGCGGACAGGGGGAATCATTGGTCCATGTTACAGTCGAAAGGAGCGCATGACATGATTGATGAATTTTCGTTAACGGAATTTCAAAATATTGATGTGAACGACTTTACTCCAACAAGATGGCGCTTCATACCATACAGACAACAAATCAATCAATTTATTGAATTAAACTTTTGGTGAGCACACTATCTCGCATAGTGGGCCTGTGTGGCCTCTAAAATCGTGCAATTTATTGCCGCTGAACAACTTTTTATGGGGTTATGTGAAGCTGCTGTTCTGCGCAGATAAGCATGATAGGATTGACGACTTGAAAGAGAACGATTGGAGCATTATTGCTAACAAAGGGGCTCAACTGCTGCAAAAATTTATAAAAAAATGGACTCTCGGTTGGAATTTATGCTGGAAGGTCCCGGCGGTCACTTACCCGAAATCATCTTTAAAAGATAATGGCAACACTTATTTTATAATAAAGCAAATTTCTTAGCCATAACATTAGGTTATGCGGATTTTATTTCTTCTTGAAAAACACGTGCCAAAAACCACCCTTTATATCCTAGGATTCAAAATATTCGAAAACGTGTTTATTCTCTCTTTAGACGAAAAGTTGGTTTTCGGATTCAGCTATTCCTATCTATACGCTGCAATTCTTGAAGTAGATTGGGACTAAGCCGAACCGAAGCCAACTAATGACTAAAAATCAACACAAAGCAGTAAAAGGAAAGGCTATGAAGACATCGAGGTTTTTGTTTCATCACGACATAAATTAATCTGCTGCCAATATGGAATTTGAAATCCCAGAACATTTTTAAAATCTGCATCAAAAAAGCTTATTGAGGTTAAGTCGAACGCTTTTTAAAAATATTTATATCAACTCATTTATAAATACAGAAAAAAAATATTAAAAAAAATTATCAAATAATTTCATTCATGACAACCCTAAACGTTTCTTTGAATATAGAAAAAAATAATAACCCAAACTAATTAATTATTTCCTAAGCTACATATTACTTATTAATAATTAGAACTAACGCCATAGAAAAATACAAAATTCATAAAAGTGTTTCTACAATTTCCTGTTAAAAAAAAATATAAAAAAACTAAAAAATAATCCTGTACATAATTGAAAATATGTGTGTCCATCTGCACGTTATCTGCTTCTATCTTTAATAAAACTCAATAAATAAATTTCAAAGACTATCCGAACAAATCATTTCCCACAAGTTCGTGTTAAAAATGCGCAACACTTGAATACCACTTCATCACAGGAAAATACCTTCAATTTGCTACAAAAGCGCCACAATTTCTTTCACAACAAATTTAGCACAAGGAAATGTAATAAAACAAGTAACAAAAGTTATATAGTTCCGCCAACTCAGCATTCGCATTCGCGCACATCAAAGCATTTTTATCATTGCGTTTTTTATGCAACAAATTATATTTTTATATTGTTTATTGCGCCGCAATAGAGCTGAAAATTACATTTCCAGCTGTTCAACTGCGCACACAATCGCATTTCAACGCAGTTACTTAACTGCCGCTTTGCTACTTTTCATCAACTTTTCATCTGCAACAGCCTGCCTTATGCCTTTGTGTGCGTTTTGAGACCCGCCACCCTTCCTTGCTATTGTCTGTCCGCGAACGGCTTATACGGAATTAAATTTCAAAGGAAATTCTTAATATATTTGGCTAGTAAAGCGCGTTAACCCTGGCAGGCAACCGCTATTAACTCTTTTTCGACATGGCAACAAAGGCGAAAGCCCGCTAGAAGAGCAACAATAAGAAGGAGAAGAATAAAAAACATGCTTATATCATGCCCACGGCATTCAGCATTAAAGAAACGTGCATATGTAGTCACTTGAATTGCTGCTCACAGTACTGCGAGCGCCGCTTAACTGCTTGGGCATATTTGGCTCGAGGTTACTCATACGCCCTGTATGCCTTCAGCTGCTTTAATACAAGTGTACATGGAGACGTACGTATATATTTGCATAAATCCATGTGTGCACATGCACACATATGACACATATACATATTTACTCACGCATACACAAATATATACAAATACATACATATGCGCTTATTTACATATAAAGTGTTATCACCCACACTTTCCACTCACATACTTTCTGCTCTTATATTACCTTTCTTAATCTTTTTCTGTTACTTTCTTTTCACTTCACAGATTCTGCAAGATATGATGGTGGAAATTGACTATGATGCCGATGGAACTGTTTCACTGGAAGAGTGGCAGCGTGGCGGCCTGACAACCATTCCACTGCTCGTGCTCTTGGGTAAGTACTTGTATTGTCTTCTTTGCGTGCATGCATGTATGTATGCGATGGTTTAAAGGGTGTGTCAGGCGTGTTCTTTAGACGTTTCTTCTTTAACGAAAGACAAAAGTGCCGGCAACTTCTTCAAGTAAAATGACTACTTAACTTGCTTTAAGCAAACTTGAGACAGCGACAATTAAGTTGTAGCAAACTTTCTTTGCTTTGCACTGTGGCAATTGTGCGCGTTGATTTGCTAACTATTTTCCTTATTTAAACTTTTCATCAACTAGATTTTTTAATGAGCTTCTACATAATTACAAGATAATATGGTGATGTTCTTTAAAGATTTAAATTTAATGTAAAGACAATTTTAAGGCGAATCTTTAAGCAAAATATTTGGGATACTTACATGGAATCGAAGAGAGAGAAAAAAAGGCATCGATTGCCTTATACTGCTGTAGAAGTGACATTAGCAATTCTATCATCAAAAGCGGTTCTCTGGCTCTACGACAACATAGTCAAGCCCATCATATTCTATGGAGTCTTTATGTGATGGAGAGCTCTAGAAAAAAACCACACTTGTAAAGAGCTCGGGACCATCCAAAGGACGGCACTCATCTGCATCTAAGGTCCACTCCAATCATGGCACTTACCGTCATCTTGCACATTGTATCCGTAGACAGCGTCGGAAGGTAATGCCTGCGTGAGCTGATATCAGACTCAGAGAATTTGAGTTTCTAAAAAAGCACGTGCCTGAACTCTCGGGAAGAACCGTTGGAGGAGAAAAGAGGTTCTTACGGAGGAGGTTCTTTACGAGGGGTTTACTGTCGGCAGATCTCTATCAACTCCCGCTTCAGATTTTCTTACTACATATTGCAGTGTTTTCCAAGCCGAGGTTGCACCTATTACAGGAGCAGTAGATTCTCTGTGCCAAAGTGCAGCCTCCTTTAGAGAAGTGACCATCCACTCTGATAGCCGAGCGTTGATGCTAACCCTGAACTCATTAACATTGCGTTCAGGTTTTATCAAGGACCTAACCTCACTATCAATATCATCGTGTGTCTTTGTGATAAGAGTGGTATGGGTGCCACGCCACAGCGGAATCGCAGGAAATTGTAAATTTTGTATCTGTAGAATGGGAGTGGGTCGGTTCTCACGTATCGTCTTGTGTTCTACTACTAGATAGCTGAGCTTCGGTGCATGCGCTGTCACAAAATCCTTTTGGAACAAGATCGATCGCAATAGATTTAGTGATTGGCGACCATACTGTAAGGCTAGGAATCATACTAGACGCCATCGGCAGAAGCTGTAGGCAAGAAGATGCGGTGATCATCAGACATCCCACAGACAGATCTGGCAGGAATGGAAATTAAACGCCTGTGTAAATTTGCTAATTTATAAGTTCGAACCCAGGAATTCTTCTTTTCTATGGATTCACTATAAAGACTACATATAGCAGTACACGTGCGATCTAGATCAGTTATCTAACCTAACCTTGCCTGAGCTATTAGTTGTCTGCCTGACATATTTCCGTTCCCTCACAACTACACATGCACTTACTTATACACTTGTTATAAATCTCGGGTCGGGTGGCGTTCAGAGCCTTCCGCTAATTTTGATTTATTGATTTCGATTAATTCCATATTCAGTTTCATATTCATAAAAAACCACGTCTCGTCACTAGCAATTATGAGCTTAATGAATGTGGAATTCTCAGCTACGTTATCAAGCCTCTCTTTCGTGACCTTTACTTGACCTCATTTTTGAAAAAGATGCAGTTCTTTTTGTACGAGTTGAACACTGGCACATTAACCATAATACGTTAAGTCGATCTATAAGAGATGTAAAAATCGCTAGGCAAATTTTTGCATCCAATTTTTTGAAAAAAAAAGTTTATCATTTTTTTTGCGCCCGAAATAGACCAGTCCGGTTCATATTTGATCGTGTGTTTTACTTCTCCAGGCTGCTGAATTTATTGTTTTTAAATTCAATATTTAAACTATTTCGCCTTAAGCGGGAAAGTAATTATCACAAACAAAAAAAAGTCGAAACTGACTGGACGTAATTAAGGTGTGTTCCAAATGAAATTTTGCTCAACAATGAAATAAACTTTAAATATCCGCCGGAAATACACTCATACATATAATTAAATTTGTTGGCACTCGCTGCTTCGCACCCTTGTATGTTTTATTTACCTATTACCATTACGCTCGTTTACGCTTTCAATCATTTAGACGTGTGTGTGTGTATCTCTATTCCAATTAAATACACTAAAACTATATTTTTTTTCTTTATGCTCTCTTTGCAGGCGTTGACAATACGGCACTGAAAGAGGATGGCATTCATGTGTGGCGCTTAAAACATTTCAGCAAGCCGGCATATTGTAATCTCTGCCTGAATATGTTGGTCGGCCTTGGCAAAAAGGGTCTCTGCTGTGTGTGTAAGTACCAAATTCGACACAAACATACACTATATACAAAATAGTGGGTGTGTGTGTGGGTGTTGCACTTGCATGTGCCTTAGTGCATTTCCGGTTCGTGATGAAGTTCACTTTAAACGCCGGAAATTCAAATAACTCTGTAAGTGAAAAGTTAAATTGCAACTGGTTGGCTGACGGGAAGCGACGGATAGATGGGTATTTATTTAAATTTACATTTTGCAAATACGCAACTGCAAGCACATACGTGCATGTGGGAGCGTGTGTGTGTGTGTGTGTGTGGTGCGTTCATGCGTTTGTTGGCGCTTATTTGTTTGCACAGTCGAGTGCATTACATTTGCCGGAAATCATTCGGCACGTAAATTGCTTCAAGAAATTGCTTCATACGCATTTACATAACTGCCTACACAAGCGAGCGAAAATAACTCAAATTTAGGCTAATGAATTTTACATCGGAGCGAATTTGCATAAACAAAATAAGTTCGTTAGTCATACACAATTTGAATTAAATTCCACTATTCACCATCTAAATACATGTAATTAAAATCAAATGTAGAGTAAATGTAATATAACAGTACCATAATGTTTTAGTTAAGAGTCCGTTTGTTTGCATATGCAGGAAATTACACTGAATACTATTATTAGTTTCATTAAATCATTTATTTTGCTAAATCAAAACTTAGAACTGCTTTAGCCTTAGTCAAAGTCGGACAAAAGTCATCTTGACCGTCATAAGACTTACCATAAATTCATTCCAAAAAGTCACATGGTCAATAAGGTATACGAGTACTATTTGCAAGCGCCTACAAAAAACAGTTCGTCTAACGACCAGATTTTTTACCAGTAAGGTGATAGATTTCACCACGATAAAGCGCCATCATCGTCGAGCATGATTGTGACCGAATCTTTAGCTAAACTTTTAAACCTACTTATTACTATTTCGTTGTAATTCGATTAACAAGCTAGTCTGAAAACTAAGAAATATTGTCTTAAATGAAGACTCACGTTTCTTTGATATGACAGTCCAATAAATGTTTCAAGAAATTTTGATACTGAAAAATTTTAATTAAATTTTAAGGCAAAAATTTGGGAAAAGTTATCGAGCTTCAATAGAAGACTTGCTAAAACTGTCAAAGACACTACAAATTTCGAGAAAATGCACCAAATATTTACCAAGAAAAATGGTGAACTCACTAGAAAAAATATAAGCACGTATGTAGCATAAAATCTTCAGTTTCCGGGGTCAATTACAGTGTTTGTCCGGAAAGTAAAAGGACTGAATCGATTTAAAAAAAAATGATTAAACCAATCGTTACAATTCTTTAAAAACTTTCAAAATAGGCTCCTTTTGCGTCGATGCAGCGTGATTTACAAGCATTGAAGGCGTCACGGAAGACATTCTCCAGAATAGCCTTAAGAACCTAGGTGCATGCTGCCTGGATCCCCTCTGTCGTCTCAAAATGCTTGCCTCTCATCCGCTTTTTTATGCAAGGAAACAAAAAAATGCCGGGGGCCACATCTGGACTGTAGGGCGGCTGTGGAAGCGTTGGGATGCCGTTCATGGTTAGGTAGCTGTTCACAAGAAAAGCGGTATGAGCTGGGACATTGTCGTGGTACAACTTCCAATAGGCTGCGATGTCTTGTCGGACCCGATTGACCCATCGTTTGAGTCTCTTGAGGACTTCCAAATTCATGGTGGACGATGCCCTTGATGTCAAAAAAGACAATGAGGATCGTTTTAATTTTGGATTTGCTCATTCTTCCGGTGTTGAGTTGTTTCCATCGCATCCTCCTCCACAGGCTTCTACAGGATCTTGGTAGGATTCCCAGCCTTACTGTGCGAGGGCTATTAGGGCAATGACCTATTAAAAGCCCCACAACTAGGGAGAGGCTAGCCTTATGGAGGGCAAAGAAATCACTAGATCTCTTTCGGTCGACTTTGGGCTAAAAGGCTTTTGCGACAGCACAAGTACCGATGGTGGCGCAGCACTGGCCAAGTTCCCACAAAGCCTAGCTATCTAGTAGTAGAACACAAGAGGATACGTGGGCACCGGCCCTCTCTATAGCGATTCTAGGCTAGCTACCTCATCAGCTTTACAGTTTTCTCCGATTCCGCTGTAGCCTAGCACCCATATTTTTGACCAAAAAAACCCGTGATTTTAGGATTCAGAGCAGTGTTTGTTAATGTTCATACCTAAATAACCCGAGTTTGGCTCCATCATTTCACTCCAAAATCTATTTGACAGTTATCCGAATGGCCTGCCCACGATTAGTATGAACGAATGCAACAGTCGGCTGAAACGGTTATGGTGTTTGTATTTTGGGATCCCCATGGAATAATTTTTATTGACTATTTTGGAAAAGGAAAGACTGTCAATAGTGACTATTATGTATGTAGCATTACTGAACCATTTAAAAGACAAACACAAAGTGCTGTTTCACCAAGATAATGCACCGTGTGACAATTCAGTGAAAACGATGGCAAAAATCCATGAATTGGACTGTCAATTGCTTTTCCATCCATATATATTATTCTCCATATTTGTCCTCCACTGGCTTCTTACTGTTCTCAGACTTCAAAAGAGCGCTGACTGCGAAGAAATTTTTATCGAATGAAAAGGTGATCGCCGAAACTGAGACCCATTTTGTAGCAATGGACAAATCGTACTACAAAAATGATATCGAAACGTTAGTGGGTCACTATAATAAGTATATAACATTTGAACGGAACTATGTTGAATAAAAAAACGAGTTTTGCCAAAACAAAATGGGTTTTACTATGGTAGGTGGGGAAATTTTCCATTACACTTTTATAATCTCATTAAAAAAATTACATCTAAAAGAAAAAATTAAGTAAAATAAATAAAAATAAATAAAAATAAACTAACTAAAAACGAAGGTCACCATATACATATGTACATGTCAAATATAACAATATCGTACATAGTGGCATAAGCACATAGCTACTTGAAAAGAAAATTTTCCAGTCAATAAAATTCTATTGCGTGCATTTGCATAAATTAGCCATTAAAGTCAATCGTATGTACTTATGTAAACGCATGTAGGTGTCCACACACACACACATACACACACACCCACAAGCAAAAGCACGCAAATAACCGTCAAGTGATAGCTGAAAGCTCGCAAACACCCAAGTGGGCATGAAAAACTTTACGAGTTGACACGAATACGCAATTAACAAATGTTGCTGACATGTGTTTATTTTTCTCTTCTCTTCCACTCACCGCTCTATGCAAATTTTCGCGAACGCTGGTCATACAACACGCTTTCCAATGCAAAACACACAAAAATAAAAACAACAACGCGAAACTATTACGGGCACTCACCGCTGTGCTGATGATGTCAACGGTGCTGACAACTGCTGATTATGACCAACAACAATAACAAATACGAACAACAATATGAAATATTACAACAACAGTATGCAAATACACGGTGCACGAACGTTGCGTGCAACGTGCCCCACCCTCCTGCATCACCACCTACGTGAAAACAAAGAAAGCCAAGGGTGGCGGCGACATGTTGCATCACTGGGTCGATGGCAATTGCTACGGTCGCTGCTCCAAGTGTCGCAAACGCATTAAGGCATATCACGGCATCACCGGCTTGACGTGTCGCTGGTGCCACATGATGGTAAGTACTATCCACTATATGTTGCTTGTATGTATATTAAATTCATCATTTTTGTTGTTGTTCTGACTGATAACAGTCAATTTGAAACGCATGTATGTGTGCGGAAGTGGCGGCAAGCAAAATTGGCATAGAGATATTGAGCTGTATGTAGTTTATGGCTTTGCCTTCCTTGAACGAGCTGTACCGTTCTTAGGTGTATACCTTTATCCCTTAGGAAATATATATTGCAATACTGAATCACACATACATACACATAAGCTGCTGAAGCTGAGTGTTAAGCCTTAAATTAGACTGGGAAAGCTAGCTGAAAGCACACATACATATATAAATGAAAGTAAGAAAGCGTAGATATTTCATGCACAGTTAAGTAACGGGTGATTTTTTTGAGGTTAGGATTTTCATGCATTAGTATTTGACAGATCACGTGGGATTTCAGACATGGTGTCAAAGAGAAAGATGCTCAGTATGCTTTGACATTTCATCATGAATAGACTTACTAACGAGCAACGCTTGCAAATCATTGAATTTTATTACCAAAATCAGTGTTCGGTTCGAAAATTTTTTATCGACAAATTTTGTTCAGCGATGAGGCTCATTTCTGGTTGAATGGCTACGTAAATAAGCAAAATTGCCGCATTTGGTGTGAAGAGCAACCAGAAGCCGTTCAAGAACTGCCCATGCATCCCGAAAAATGCACTGTTTGGTGTGGTTTGTACGCTGGTGGAATCATTGGACCGTATTTTTTCAAAGATGCTGTTGGACGCAACGTTACGGTGAATGGCGATCGCTATCGTTCGATGCTAACAAACTTTTTGTTGCCAAAAATGGAAGAACTGAACTTGGTTGACATGTGGTTTCAACAAGATGGCGCTACATGCCACACAGCTCGCGATTCTATGGCCATTTTGAGGGAAAACTTCGGACAACAATTCATCTCAAGAAATGGACCCGTAAGTTGGCCACCAAGATCATGCGATTTAACGCCTTTAGACTATTTTTTGTGGGGCTACGTCAAGTCTAAAGTCTACAGAAATAAGCCAGCAACTATTCCAGCTTTGGAAGACAACATTTCCGAAGAAATTCGGGCTATTCCGGCCGAAATGCTCGAAAAAGTTGCCCAAAATTGGACTTTCCGAATGGACCACCTAAGACGCAGCCGCGGTCAACATTTAAATGAACTTATCTTCAAAAAGTAAATGTCATGAACCAATCTAACGTTTCAAATAAAGAACCGATGAGATTTTGCAAATTTTATGCGTTTTTTTTTTAAAAAAAGTTATCAAGCTCTTAAAAAATCACCCTTTATAAATGGCTTCACCTATGTAGGTGGCAAACACACAGAAAGAGAAGCAACGCGCATACGTTTCTACATTAGAATGCCAATTCAAGCATGTGCGTATGTGTGTATATGGCAGTTAACTGCAATAGTGAGGCTTTGGCTTGACTTCCAGTGGTGCATTATTGATAGTTGTGAGTGAAAATGCTTAGAAGAGCGTACATTAGGCGTCTGCGATAAATTTTGCACCTTTTTGCATTAGTCCCCCATAGCAATCGAAGTGATTGATTGAAAACTTAGCTTAACGTTCAAGTAGGTAATATTGGGTAATTTTAACTCCTACTGTCGGCCGGGTCTATAAAGATGTTTATACATTTCTTGCTTGTGTTCCCAAAACTGGAAAAGCTTTAACGCATTTGTTAAAAATTTTAATTTTAGTTTATATACATATGTATTTTTCTTCGACAAATAATATCATCATTGACCCGGATGATTTGAAAACCTCTACTACTACTATTAAACACAAAACTACACACAAGAAGCTTGTACCTTGATGGTAAGCTGTTGAAATATATTGCACAATGAATTAACAGTTTGAACGGATCGGACTGTAAGTTCCTTGATATATCCACACACCCAAAATTAGTCGTCGGTTTGGCCAGTACCTTCTACTCCGGAATGCTCCACACCTCGATAATCGAAGAAAACTGTGAACATTTTAGTTGATTTTTGACCTGCTTTGACATGGTTTTTCTGCCTCGGCTCACCTTCGCCACGATATTCGATCGATTGTTTGTCTATTTCAGGGTCGGGAACATAGCTTTAAGACTCATTGCCAGTAATAATACGTTTCATGACCTCTTGGTAGTCGGAAAGCATTGTTTAATAGACGTTATCGCGAAACTGATTTACGAAAAAGATGACTAATTTCGAAACCACTCGTTCTTTGATTTTGCTTAAGCCCAAATGATCTTTCAAAATGGTTTTCACTGATTCTTCAGATATTCCAACCATGCCTGTTAGATCTCTGACTGTTAATCGTCGATTCTCAAGCACCAGTTCCTTTATTTGATTGACGTGTTCATCATCAGCTTATGTTGATAGTCGCCTTAACGTGGTCGTCGGCCACGAGTTCTCGACCCTCTTTGAATAATTTTCACCAATGAAAAATGGGTTTTCGCGCGAAATTTAAAAAAGAAATCTTACTATTTTTGCCCACAGTAGTATATTGTATTTTATACAAAATTCTATTCTTCTTAAACTAAAAATATATATATAAACAAAGCATCGATAAATTTCTTATATCTCCTCCCCAAATTTATTCCGCCTATGCCACTGCCTACATATTAGCGTATGAATTGTGTGAACAAGACATAAACATTATGCGCCTACAAAGGTTAATTACCGTCATTAAGTATGCCATTTACGAATTTGTATCAAAATCAGTGCATTTCCGAAGTAGAAGTAGTGGGTGCGGATAGTGTTTTGAATAGTTAATTAAGCTATAATGAAATATTGCCATTTTGAGCATTAAGACGTTTAATAGCAAGACAATTTAGCACTCAACAAATAAGACTTGTTACAATTTTCGTGCCAAACTTAATATACCCTGTTCAGGGTATAAGGTGATTTTCAAAAAGAAATAAAACTCATATAATTCAATGCTATTACCAATCTTTTAGGTTTATTAAAAGCTAAGGGTTATCAAAATGTTTTAAGGCAAGTGATCGGCGCAGTTGGTTCGAATACATTTCAGCCAAGAGAAGCTACTTTTTGCAGCACTTGGAGCCGTATACCAGATATAACGCACCAAATATTCTCTTCCAAGGCGTCAATATTGTCGGTCTAATTTGCGCAGACAAATATTACCCTAAACAACACACAAAAAACAGTTCAGCGGTATTAAATCGCATGATTTTGAAGGCCAACGACGCCAGACAATGCGCTCACCAAAAGTGTTCTTCAATAAATTATAGGATTCGTAGGCTGTAGGCTTCTTGTTCCAACCAAAGGTCGTCCACATCCCTATCTTGTACTAATCTGTATCTACATTGACTGCATCATTGTGTTCAGCTTCATTTTTGAAGAAATATGAACCAATGAATCTCTCTACCCTTAGAGCATACCAAACAATGACTTTTTGGTGACGCCATGGCGTCTGAACAATGGCTTGTGGATTATCAGCACTCCAGATGCGAAAATTTTGATTATTAACGTACTTATTTAACCAGTAGCTTCATCGCAGACAATGGACATTGATTCATTCGGGCCTACTGCAACACTCTGCTTCATAGCAGCAAATGCCTATTCGGTTGTGTAGCGTCTCTGAGGTTACGCTTCTACCACCAGAATAAACGCAGTGTGAAATGATCTATGATTGCTCAAATTCCTGGGTCCTCTGGGCGATTATGCCAAATGTCTCGTCAAAATAATCATTAGTGTATAGTATATGCAACTGTTTTTGATTGGTACACATTATTCAAAGAGATTCGAGAAAGCGTTGCCGACGAACCACATCTAGGACGGCCGACAACCTAAACTCATGATCACAGTCGGAGATCTTACTGGCGTCGTTGGAATATCAGAAGAAGTAGTGAAAACCAGTTCGAAAGATCATTTTTGTCTAAGAAAAATGAAAGTACAATTGGTTCCAAAATAACTATTTCGTTTTTCGCCAAATTTTCAACCAACATCGCGCCGCAACCACCATATGTGCCTTATTTAGCTTCAAGTGCTTCAGCAAACTCAAACAGAAAATGCTTACCAAAAGCTTCCAAAACTTAAAGATAATGTTTCTAGGTAACAATACTTTTACATTTAGTAAGAAGATAATACTGCGTAACTAAAATAAAGTAGTTTATTCTATTTGCCACGCACTTTGAAAATTGTCTCGATTTCGGCCCTCCCTACAATTGCAGCTCGAAATAAAATGCACAATTTTCGTGAGAATTTTCCATTTAAATGCCATCCGGTGGTGTCTCCATAACTTTTACATATACCCGCCACGCAGCTGTCAACTCAAGTCGTTACGCAGCACCTGTCACGTGCGTGGCACTGGGGTGCGTGTACTTTGTCGCCTCAAACGCGCACCTTAGCTGCAGCAAAATCCACTCATTGACGGTGTCTTCGCTCTGCGACGCTTATTGCAGCGCTGCAGCACTTGAAGCGTAGAGACGCCGTTCCCGCCTTTCATTCACGCCAGCGCAGCACTTGCGGCATTCCCACGCCGCCAATCAAAGTCATTTGCCTTGGCTTGGTTGGGAATTCGTTAGTCGTTTTGTGACACCTCTTTTATGTTTGCATTTGTTTATTGCATTTACATACATATTTATGCGGGAATTTGCATCTATTCACGGTATAATGGCGCTCATGCGCTCCGCTCACAGATTTACATATGTTTGTATGTATGTTAGTGAATTTATGCGGTGAGCTGCCGCAGTTAACGCTTGCAACTACCACATTTTCAGGCATATATATGTATGTGTGCACCATATGTGTTTGTATTCCCCCAACTTTATTGACAGCAATTCGCAATTTTAATTTGACATGCAATGTTGCAACAATAATAACACACTTAACTTGCTGTACAGTTTGCAATATGCA
This sequence comes from Bactrocera dorsalis, assembly GCF_023373825.1. Lineage (NCBI taxonomy): Eukaryota > Metazoa > Arthropoda > Insecta > Diptera > Tephritidae > Bactrocera > Bactrocera dorsalis. The sequence continues at coordinate 75,410,380 of NC_064305.1, forward strand.
TTTGCATTTTCAAATCCCCTCCGCTAACGCTTCAAGCTCCCCTCGGCGTTGTCTTACTCGTCGCTTGTCTCTTATATCTGCTGTCACTTGATTGCTGCTGTTTTTGTTATTTGTTTATTTGCGAAATTGCAACACTGAAGCAAAATGAGTAAATGTTATTTTGTTGTTGTTATTGGGTTTGTGTTAGGTATTAGCGTATGCCACGCGAATGATAATACAACATAATGGTATAAATTTAGAAATTTCAAGCTGTGCAATTGCCTGTGGCGCCATTTGTGGCTTTGCTTGTTAATTGATTTGCGCTTTAATTTTGCATGCAGGGCATCGAAAAGTGCGGAATTCAAACGTAAGTTCGGGTGTAACCGAACAAATCATACTCTTGCAGCTCGCAAGAATCAAAATCCGGGAAATTACTTTAGGGGCTGGCAAAATTTTATATTGAAAAATGGAAGAGGGGGTAGTATCGACCCGCTTTCATCCTTTTTTCACACATAACATCACTAATCTATTTGGAGTAAAGTCAGCCGGATGTTCGATAATTCTGATATTAGTTATATAGTGGCTAGGCTAAGTTTTCGATCAAATGCATCTATTTTATGCAAAAAGATAAACTGTTATAAATAAAACACGCTCTCTTATTTTCATTAAGATAACTCAAATCGATATATGAGGTACAAAGGTACACACGGAAGTTGGAAAATCTTTATATGAGGTATATGGGGGCTAAGGGATGTAATGGTCCAATTCAACACATTTTTGTCATACAAACATACTATTATGAGAGAAGGATTATCCCTTAATTTCAGTCATATATATCACACACTCACCCATATTTTCGATCAAAAGTCAACTATAGGTACCGGAATCTGAATATTCGGTAGCTAGGAGCATGAACAGTTATTATTGGATTTAAACATTTTTTGTTCAAAAGGTGGTATACTTTAAAGGAATTATTACTGCAAAATTTTTTTCGGTTAATTACTTCTTGATTTGTGTAACGGAAAGTGAAAGGATCAAATGGAATTTAAAATTGTGGGAAGTAGGCGTTGTTGTAGTACCATTTTCGCACTGTGATATAGGCATATGAGAAGAATTCCACATATTAAATTTAGTCGAAAGCAGTTAGTCGAGTCTCGAGAGATGTGATTTAACCAAAAAGTGGGCGGTGCCACACCCATCGTCAAATTTTCGCACCGACTCCCATAAAACCCTCTTATATCATATCGTGCGTCAAATTTTAATGTCTTTGGCGTATTTAGTTATATATTTAACGCACTTTTTGTAGTTTTTAATAATACCGTTATTTGTGGAATGGGCAGTGCCTTATTGGTTTGGAGGTTATAAACATTAAACTTATAATGGTCGGTTAGTTGCACAAATGAAAAAGCAAATTCAAATAGATCTGCTGCCTTCGACGGTTTTTTAGTAGTTTTAGTGCTACTATACCAATTTTTTCAATACAATTTTCCTAAATGGACTAGCTCCTTTAAATAAATTAAAAATATTAAGAAAGAGTACTAGGTAACCGTCGCGTTATTCGTACCAAAATACCTGAATCTGAACTTTGCTGAAACCCTACATTAGACGAACACATCATTACGCTTGACAAAACGTTGGTTTATGAATATGAGTTCAACAATTTAGAGAACGGCGCTTAAAAAATAATCCTATTAGAGTGGATAAAGTAAAACGAGTGTTGACTTGGTTTATTAATAGTGAACTTCGATCCTATTCATAACGACATCTGTCAATAGTAAGTCCAAGTATTTGTACAGATCGTTTCGCAAGATTTAAAAATACAAAATTCTTCTCAACAAGCCGAAACCAAAAAACCCATAATTCAAGACACTTATTTACGACGAAGTTACGCTGTGCGTTGGCATACTTGTATTGGCTCTGGAGCCTATTTTAAAGACGATAATAAAGATTTTTATTCAAATAGTGAAAGTTTGTTTTGTTCTTATCAATCAAATTCGATCAGATGACCCTAACTCTTGTGCAAAACATCCAACTATAATGTGGAAATCGTAACTGAGTAAATGTCAATTGGGGCCACTTTCGTAAATTTAAATAAATAATTCAGATAAGTGAAAGTAAGGCTAGATTTCCTATGTTTAGATGTTTAGTTTAGATAAGTTAGGTTAGAATAGATTAAAAAAGGTAAAATATAATTACCCAAAAAATGGAAATGTATATTCCATAACTTGAAATGCTTGAAACTGATCTTCATAAAGTCCGAACTTTTTCTGAAAAAATTTTAAATATAAAAACTTTTTATCGAAAAGATTCACGGGAAGACGTATTGCATGAGTTCCCCTCTAATTCTATAGATAAAACATCAGCTGACATAAAAATTTCAATAATCATATATTCAAGCAAATCTTCAAAATGAGATCCTGAGATCCAAAGTCTTAATTATGAGGTAAAGCAAAAACATTCAAATTCTTTTAATAAATTCGCTTTTCTGAACTTAATTTCACTGCAAGGCAATTTCCATTTTAATTTAAATTGTGTTTTTCTACTGAGCTCGAAAATGCCTAACCACTCTCGCTCTCAAGCATATATTTCAAAGCCAACTTGCAATTTAAACGAAATTAAAACAGTGTCGATGCGTAGAGCATTTGAAAATTTTACGCTAACGAGATACTAATCCAATTAATTAGCTGAGAAATTATGAGCCCAATATAAAAGCAATAGACCTCGAGTAATTTAAATTAGTTTTTGTATGCTAGAAGAAAGAAACAAATGATAAATGGCAGAACAGAATCTCTAGTTAGCTCCTACGTGACAATCTCTTGCTGCCCGCCTCCAGTAATGTGGGTATTCTTTTGTAGTTGTTAACTAACAGATAAATACCATTTTGTGTGTGTGTGTGTAATTGTACTACATAAGTATATTCAACGCTCACGTTGCAGACGACACGTGTTCAATATTTAACGCCAGAAACGCACAAGCGACATAAAGAAGAACGTTGAAAACAAAAGCAGGACGCCTTCTACTGTAGTTGGCTCATGCAGCTGCTTAAGCGAATGTGTCACATTTCGACAGCTGCGTGGACACTTATGCTAATTTGAAAATGTCGTTAGAAACATGTCGTCGCTGTATTCTCTTGTCCTCTCGTTATCCTTAAACTCTTAAAAGTTTTCTTTCTTAAGTCGCTTGTTTTTAAATTTCGCATTTTACGCATTTAATTTTCATTTCCCACCCTCGCCTTTGAAATCCGTGAAATTATCTAATTTGCCGTTGCATAATCTATTTGTTTTTCAGCTACACAATCGCTGCGCCTCGTCGGTCAAAAAGGAATGTACTTTGGGCGAATATGCGGATTTAATTATACCGCCAACGGCCATCTGTCCGGCGGTCTTGGATCGCCAGCGTTCGGTAAATCAAGCGAATAAAGTGAGTTAATTATGCGTTAAGTTTTGTGGCAAAGTATTTTTTGTTTATATTTTTGTGTGTTCTTTGTTATTTTTATATTTGTGGATTAGATGAAAAGAAAAAAATTTAATTTATTAACAGTTTATTGCCCAAAGCAGTTTTATTACGTTAATTTCGATTGGTTTCATTTAAATAATTATCTTTTATAGTTCACTCAAAATCAAATTGAATTTAAATTATCTTGAACTGAGCAAAGTTAAGTTAAGTTATCCTAAATTAAGTTACATATGTTATATTATGTGAACTTAAATTAAAAAATTTCATGTTATGTTAAGTTACGTTAAGTTAAGTTAAGTTAAGTTAAGTTAAGTTAAGTTACGTTACGTTAAGTTAAGTTATGTTGAGTTAAGTTAAATTAAGTTATGTTAAGTTAAGTTACGTTCAGTTAAGTTAGTTATGTTATATTAGACTATGTTAGTTAAATTAAATTTATATAATCTTACTAATTTATTTTTTTTATGTAAGTGAAATTAAGTAAACTTAAACAATTTTAAGTTGATTTATGTGAAGTCATGTTAAATGAATCTCTTCCTGATTAATTTTTTTCTTTGATTGGAATTGAATTAAATTTAATTACTTTTTTAAGTTAAATTAACTTAGCTCAGAAAAATTAATTTACATTGAGGTTATTTAACATTAATTAATTAAAATTAGTTTAATTTAATTTAAGTTAAGTTTAGCTAAGTTAAGTTAAGTTAAGTTATGTTAAGTTAAGTCACGTTAAGTTAAGTTACATTAAGTTACGTCAAAGTTTAGGTTTGTTAAATCAATTCCAAAAATGTTTTATTTTGCAAACGAAATCAATATTTTTCATTAATATTTATTAATAATATATTAATTACAAAAAACTAAATGTATGTAAATGAAATATTTATGTATTCACCGAATGCTCACCAAATTTAAAATTAATTCATACACATTGTTTGTCTCTTCCATTCCTCTCCCCACGCAATATTTTTAATTACATTCCACCGCAAAATTTTAATCGGCAACCACAAATTCCAAAAATTACTCATACGCCACCGCGTCTGTATACTCATCACGCTTATAAAACCACTCCAATTGGCATATCACCTAACACATCAATCAACCAAATGTGTTATCATGTGTTCGTCCTCAATTATATACAAATTATAAAAATATTTGTGTTTTGAAAAATTATCTATAAATATATACATATAAAATAAAATTGTTGCTAATATAAGAAATCGCAAATCAATCATCAGGCCACACATTTTCAAATTACACCGCCAAGTGAGAGCAGCTGTCCGCTGTTGGTATTTGTGAATCCGAAGAGTGGCGGTCGACAGGGTGATCGTATATTGCGAAAATTTCAATATATGCTCAATCCGAGGCAGGTGTATGATCTCTCGAAAGGTGGACCAAAGGAAGGTTAGTAGGAAGTTTTAGTAGTGAAGTAGAAAATACTTAAAAAAAAATATATAATTTGATCTCTAAAAAATAAATAAATATTGATCTCTTTACGTCACTCTTTCTCTAGGTTTGACGTTATTCAAAGACATGCCGAACTTCAAGGTGATTTGCTGTGGTGGTGACGGCACGGTTGGTTGGGTGCTCGAAGCGATGGGTGAGTAAACAATTTTTGAATTGAAAAAAAACAGAGAAAATGTCTACTCATTCTAGTATCAAGTAATAGGCTACACAAAAACAAATGCAAATACTAATGACTTTTTGAGTTTTCTGAATGATTTTATGAAGATTCTTACTATTTTTGTGTACTGAAAGACTTTTAGACAAAACAAAAGCAAGCATGTGACGCAACTACATACATTTTTTTCACTTCTCCTCCATTTACTTAGATTCCATTGAGCTAGCCACACAACCGGCTATTGGCGTCATACCACTAGGCACTGGCAACGATTTGGCACGCTGTCTGCGCTGGGGTGGCGGCTATGAGGGCGAAAATATACCCAAGCTAATGGACAAAATTAAACGCTCGTCCATTGTAATGTTGGATCGTTGGAGTATTGAGGTGACGAATGCGGCGCCTGTGGCAGAAATACTACGACCAAAGGTGAGTAGCGGGAAAAGTGTGTGAAATCGAAATAGAATGCAGCAAATCTGTGGTGCAAGTTAAAAAAAAATATTTCTAATTGCAATATAATTAGAAAACAACTTCGTAAACCCATTGGCTGTCACTTCTCAACAGCAACTCAAAGTATCATCATCTCATACGCCATGGTAGACACACAAGCAATCACTTTTAAAACATTTTTTTCGCCGCTTTTTACATTTTTTTTTCATTTTTTGCACTTCGCTCGCAGTTTTCAATGTCCTACTGACATTTTAATTGAAATCATCTTTGACTCAATCGACTTTTTGGTGTACACTTTCACTGCGTCATCGCTCGAACTTAGCTGAAGTGATTGCTTTCCACTTGCCAAAATCCAATTAGTACGAAAGCCATTTGATAGCAGCAACCCAGTACAGCACGCGTCAACTGTAAGCTCTGCTTTCAATTGCTTTCGTACTTTAACTTTCTCTTCAGCTACCGCTCTTCATCTACCTTCGCCACTTTGTTCGCACACCTTTCGTAATCGTTTTACACCCCTCAAAAGTTCGGTTTAAATGCTATTACAAATATTGTTTGTCCCCTTAACCCTTTCAACTCAACTAGCACGAACTGCAGCAAAAAGTTTTGTAACGCAAAGCGCAAAAACTCTAAAAAAAATTTCTGAAAAAATGAAATTCAATTCGCGGGTACAATTCGAATGCACTCTTGTATGCTTCCTCTTTAGATATATTTTTATTGGTTGCGTTTTAGTGCATAAAGCTAACTTGTGGCAATTTTAAGTCAATTTATGCTACAGCCATGTGTACAAGTGATACACCCTGTTGAACCAAACCTTTGCCAGCAGAAGAAATAACTAGAAAATAGATTAAAAAGGATTGCGAACTCAAAGCAATTATAAGCGATTGCATTGTGCTAATCTTTTTGCAATTTCGCAAAGGACAAATTCCGATTTACTTAAATGGCAATGAGTGTAAAAGAGATTACTCGATTGCATATCACTCATACGCCTCGTAGGATCAGCTAATTCCATGTTACTCATACGCCCAGGCAGAAAATATAACAATGCTTAGAAATATATAGAAATATAATAATAATGATATAAATCCCAAAGGAATACCGCAAATTTTTTGAAAGTTGAAAATATTGCAATGTCGTGTCAAAAATAACTAGTCAATTAAATATCACTCATACGCCACGTACGTTCTCTTGATTTTTTATTACTCATACGCACTGGTTCTAAACATTATATAATATTATAATATAATCACAGCAATAATAAATAGAATTTTAATAATGAATATAATTATAATTTAAAAATTTTATAAAATATTGAAATTAAATTTTATTAAGAAAAAAAAATTACTTTTCAACATAAAGATAAATAATTAAAAATAATGGCTTTCTTAAAATATATACGCAAATTCCTTTCAAAAGGCTTTTTAACCTCAGTGATATGAGCTAAATTTTTTACTGATAAGGCTAATCGGTTTTTAAACCGGAATTTTCATTGAATCCTCAACAAAAGAAGTGATGATGTGATTACATTTTCCATGCACCTCTTTTTAAGCAATCCTAACCTCAATGTCAACGAAGCCGCCTAATCCAATCTAGAACAGTTTAGTGCGCTCATATGCACAAAATTATTTTACATAAATTTATGGCTTTCAAAAATCTTTTTATTTGCATTACTTTATTATTGCATAACAACACACTCGTGCCTGTATTTATTTATGCACAACTCGTACACCATGCCACGATGTGTTTTTGAGTTCCACTCAATGCTGCACCACACTGCTATGAACGCTCGTTTATATACCCTACATATTGTATAATCGACTTACTTCTTCCTACACAGGTCACGCTCCACTCGAATATGCAGAAAGTGATTGAGCTATCGCAGAGTGTTGTGGTCGAAAAGGCGCTTTTCGAGAAATTCGAGGAGTTCCACCGCAGCACCAGCGTTTGCACGAACATGTGCAGTGGCAGCAGCAGCAAACAGGAGCACATGACCACAACGGCATCCACGTCATCGATGAGTTCGTCGATTACCACAGCAACCGAATACGCCACCGATGCGGTTGGCAGCGGTATGCGTGGTACGAGTGTCGGCGGTGCGGGAGGCGGCATTGCGGGCAATGGTGGTGGTGGTGGTAGTGGAGGTGGCAACGTGGGTCGTGCAACCAAAAGCATATCAATGTCGACATTCGAAACGAAGCGCACGCTCACAACACTCAGCAATAGCAGCAGCAGTTGCAGCAGTACGAGCACAATTATTAGACAACAAAAGCAACAACAGCAGCACGAGGAACAGGAGCGCCAAAGGGAGCGACGTGAGCGAACGCAATCAGAAGACTTGCAATCACCTGGCACACCGCAAAAGCCGGAAATGGCTAAAAGCGTCGACGGCGATGCAATTGATGATGCCAGCAACAACAATAATAACAGCAGCAACAACAACAATGACAACGATAAAACGAACAATCGTGTTGTGAATCGCACCGAACGCCATTCAATACACGCGCCTGCGGTGGCAACAGACATTCCAAATAATCCGGCAGCTGGGCAGAAAAGTGAAGTGGAAGCTGCAATGGCGCCAGAACAATTACAGACACCTCCTAGCGCGAAAAGCATATCAACACCAACAGAAAGGGAAAATATTGAACTCAGCGCTGCATCGATGAAAGCGACTACCGCCGCAACCGTCAGCACCACTCCTGACACCACTGCCCCCACCGCACCCATTAGTCACATTAGCAATGAGGTAGAGCTCGCAGCTGCGGCAGTGGCAGCAGCGGGGGTATCGACTGCCGCTGACAGCTCGACAGTGCCAAACACGCCATTGTCACCGACATCGCCATTACCGATCTCTTCGGCATCGCCCAAATATTCCCCTACACCATCTGGCACCGCTGGCGCACCGGAGGCAGAAACATTAGCAGCAGATGCAGAACCCACAACACCGTCCACATTGACTTCGTCCGGCAGTGCAGCAGCGAAAAGTCAGACTGTCATATCTCTGCCCAAACAGATTAAAGTGCAGCCGGAAAAAGATTGCACAGTGCCCTATAATATCATCAACAATTACTTCTCAGTCGGTGTGGTAAGTTTAATCTTTGCAAATTTTTAATGTTCATATTGAACTGGGGTCAATAAGAAATATCTCACAAAAAACTTAAACTCAACATTGGAGCTATTTTGTTTTATAATTAATAGAAGTAGTAGATCTGCGCTTTCTACTGAGAACAAACAATACTTTAAAAATTATATAATGTTTTTGAAAGAAATCTTAACTCTAACAGCTGTTGTTAGCGAGGTCACAAACCACTCGAATTTAGGTATCTGATTCGTATTAGAATAATGTTTTCATTAAGAAGAATATATTCCGAAAATTCAAGTGCCAAACTTTAGGCAGGACATATTTATGTATGTAACTATATACATAGGTAAGTATGTACTTAATTGTGGAACTTAAGTACTGTTACCCCATAAATTTGGACCATCAAAGGACAAAAGAAAAATGGTGAGCATTTCTGAGTAAAGAGAAATATTGAAAGTAATACAATAAGAGGACATAAAACGAAAAAAAAAATAATCACAATAGTTAATTGGGAATTATTTTGGAATGGAGTTGCCATCTTTAAAAATATTAGAACTTAAACTATTAGAAAATAGATTTTAAAGAAAATGTCAGCGAAGTGTTCTCTGAGCCTTAAATAAAAATATATCTTATTATACTATAGGGTTGCCACCTTTTAATTTAATAGAAAACGCTCAAATTAAGAAAAAAACGATTGATTTTAAAATAATATAAATAAAATGTTGTCTCAAAGTTAAATGAAAATTATTTTGCATTACACTAGAGTTGCCACCTTTCAAAAAAATATAATTTGAAATATTAGAAAATACGTTTCAAAGAAAGTATCAGCGAAGTGATCTTGCGGCTTTCACTAAAAATACATATATCTTACAGTAGGGTTGCCACCTTTTCATTTAATAGTAAAACTTTGTAGAATTATAAAAAAACAATTGATACGAAAATAAGGCGTTTCCACTGAATGCAATCGAAGAAGCTGTTTTGAAAATATTTTTATTCAGGGTTACCAATCATCCAGAATAATTGAAGCATCAAAAATCTTCAATTAAAGCGTTAATTTTTTTGGATTCGCATAAAGTATCATTGTCAAGGGGTTCTTAGCATTAATAGAGTATCAGGCAAGGTACATTGAAAAAATCTTTTCGCCTCCCTGAAATCAAAAGACTCCAAAAACACCGCCAAGTGATAGGCTAGTATTCATGAAATCACGAATAATCTTGGGCTACTAATAACGCTAATCCATTGTGATGTCCAGAACTCCTAACTACGGATCAAAAAGACCGCCGTAAATCTACAAAACCTCTACAACCAGCAATTTATTGAGCTGGCTAAAATCTACTCCAGAAAATTCGCCGGATTCGTAGAAAGTATAGTTACTATCTCTATCTACCTTAATAGCTTGCACTGCTGCTTGAAAGGCCTTACAGTGATCTGGCAGTCTGAAACAATAGTTAATAGAGAGTTCCCGGCAGAAAACTTCCCCTTCTTCTGTAACGACGGAGACACTGCTTACACGGTTATAGCCGAGTTAACAACAGCTGATCTCTACAACAGAGTGGAGGGCCTCCTCTACTTACCCTGGCGGGTACTGCGTCGAATAATCTCAGAGCTAGAGTATTCTTATCCATTTGTACGATTTGACCCAGCCATGTTCCCCTCCATATAAACTGTAAATTCACTTATCAATTTTTAGATTAGAATTAGTTTCTATTCACAATCAATCACATTATAGATTGGTGTGGAAATAGGTTTTAATGATACGGAATTTTTTCACATAACTGTATTATTCTGCACTTTTGAGCTTGCTCTCTTTTGTATGTAAACATTTCATTCTTAAAACTACACTACATAACATGAAAGACTGTCAGCTCATCACTTTTATAATCGCCAAATTGCTTTATAATTCGTGTAAATAAATCACTCTCTTATTGCTGAGCAATGCCATTCATTTAAGAGCATTTATGGTAACCGCAAATAAATCTTTCAAGCTTAAACACTTTAATCCGCTATTTTTTAGCCCTTCAACGCACTCAACTATGGAAAAATATAACAAATTTCCGCTTGATTATACAGGGCGCATTTTCGCATGAAATTAACTGCCTTATGTCTGCCGGCAACTCGTTGTCAGTGACATTTTTCTCGCACACATTACATTTTTTTTATCACCAGCAAACACATGTTGGGTAAAAACGCACACCCCACTACCCCCATTTATGAATATAGATTTATATATTAATAACAGTACTTTACATATGTACATATGTATGTTACGTACTATACTCCCATGCATTGTCAACTTGTCGCTGTGGATATTACGACCATATAAACCGTAACGGCTTGTCCTTTTCCAATGATTTATACTCGCTGACACTATGCCATGAAACCTTATAGTAGACAACGCAATTGTCGACCGACCGACAGCCCGACCGAGCGTATTTATTTCTCAACAATTTACGCCAAAGCCACTAATCCCACCGACTTTTTAGTGCTTCTCCATTACTTGCTTTCATTTCAGTTTGTTTATTTTTATTTTTGTTCCGAGTTCTTTTACTTTTTGTGTGAGAGTTTCTACGTCGCCATTACTTTTGCTTTCACTAAGCGGATTTATTTGTTTCTGCCAGTTTTTTCTCGCGTTGTTGTGCTGTTTGTTATCCCTCTCGCTTGAAATGCTTCCAGAAGGAAGACTATGGTGGTGGTGTATATTATTGTTATGGATTTAAGTGAAAATTTTAATAGGAATTACGAGAGATTAAACAGTTGAATTGGACATTCGATGGTGGCATATTATATATTAACTATAAAGTAATTTCTAGAAGCAGCTTAAAGGAGTCTATCATGGTTTCCTAAAAGCCTTCACCTTTACGGTGGCTTACTTTATACTAAAAGAAAGTCTTTGAATGTTTCTCAAGAATGGGGGATATGAGTAGTACTACATAATTTTTCTGACTCGAAGTCAAAAAATACTAATAACATATCTAGAGAGACAGTGAAAACTTTTCCTCTTCTGTACCAAATTCTGTGAGATAAAGTTCATCCCCGATAGAAACTTCGCCAATCATATTTTATATAAGAAATTAAAAAATCACTCTGGAAGGTTAAAATAATCAGGATACCTACATTTATATCAAAAACTTTGAATTTATTGAAATCTTCACATTTAAAGCTGTCAAGAGCACTCTACGCCATTATTGAAAATGAAATCAATTTTTGACATACAAATTATTATGTTAAAATGATGAATCACACCTCTGTTCATTGATTAATGGTACTTCTTAAAGTTCTTCGTAGCTCTTCATCGAAAATTAATTAATTTATGCCACAAATAAGTATGTTGCAAGCGTACGCAACTTCTTCTAACTATGCACTGTTATCATTGCGCTTGTAAGTCTCAATTGTCGAGGTTGTCATGCCACACTTTGACCGCCAGCGTTGCCTTGGCGTCACTTTTAATATTGTCGTTATTGTTATTGTTATTAGTGTTGCCCTCATTCGGTCATATTTTATGTAGTCATATCGTCTTATATTGTACAAAATAAACTCGCTGGATTATGATTATTATTAATATAATAATTATGATTGCCAACGCCGCGACAAAGCGCACACAGGCAGACAACCATACACACGCGTATATGAGCGACCACACACAACTTCGTGACGAGTTTTAATAACAACAAGGTTTGCTGCACACTCACTTGTGTTTGCGATTGCGTTGGTTTCGTTTTAAGCAGAAGGCATCATTAAATGCCTTCATTAGATTAAACTTCTTGGCATGGCCCACACACCTTCATGCCAACATGCTCAAATACCAGTATATAGTATGTATATATGTAATAAATCCCTTACACTTTAGTTTAATTCTCTGTCAGCGCGAAATTGCGTCGCCGCTATGGGACAAGCTACACCTCTTTTGCTTTGGGTTTTTGCTTAAGCGCCTAAATGGAGGCAAGACATTCATTAATACGCAAGTATTCGGTAACTTAAGAGTGGCGCATGTTACCATGGAAAAAATATTTACCTTTAGCTCTAGTAGCAATAAATTAAAATGAGCGCCAATTGTAATTTAAAGTATTTTTAATTGTTAAGAACGCAGCAGGTTGTAAAAATTGTTTAATTAAAAACACATATTTAATGAAATGTATACCTTAATGCAAAACTAGCATTAGTCGATTAAAAATTAAAATTAAATTTTTATAAAGTATTAATTCTTCACTAAATATAAAGCAGTAGAAACCATTCTGACCTATTTTTCATAAAAAATTTCACTAAACAATTATAGAATGAAGAGGATAAAAGGAGGCCGAAAAATTCTTAACTATTAATTAATAATTTCTGAATTATAGCTCATACTTCATATATAATTATTTCTTAATTTTTAATTTTTAATTCTTAATTTCTATCATTAATTCCCTTTTTCATTCTTCATCCTTAATTCCTAATTCCAAATTCCCAATTCCTATTTCTTAATTAATAATCCCTAATTCCGAATCTTAAGTCTCAATTCAAAATTCATAATTAATAATTTATAAGTCATAACTTATAATTCATGATAGTGATGCATATAAACTAATAAGCACAGTTTTCTATCGAATATAGGATTCATAACCTGATCAAATTTGGCACGGACTGACAAAAAACCCCTACATTTTTTCTTTTTCTATGTTATTGACTTTAACAAAGATGGATTGACGAATAACAGGAACAAGTTTCGATAACCACAGGACCTTCACCAACAAGTTGTAGCAATTTTAAGAAAAAAACTGATTCGGTTTGCGCGTACAACTTAAATGGACCAGTCCGAGTCAAATTTGATCAGGTGTCCAAACGGTTTTCTGCTTCCATATTTCTTGATTGGATAGCTGTAGAACAAATATGACACAAATATTTAGAAGTAAAGTTTTCTAGTAAGATCTAACTGCCATAACATTCTTGGAGTACTTATGTAGCTCATATTGAAAGTTTTCACTGAACACATTAAGAATTTTTTTCATAAATTCAGTGTTGCGCTTTCTTTTAGAAGTCTTCATAAAAACTTTAAAAAATCTTCTTCACAAATTATGTTCACTGTGCACCTCATGCTGTCGTAATAAATTTCATAGCATGCTTTTAGGCGCATTTAATATTCATGTCGCGGTTGCTCTTCCTTGTTGCGCATATTATGAGCGACCAAATTGTATTAGCGGCCTACGCGAACACCTACACACACGCACACGCTCACGCAAACATTTGCCATACATTTACATATCCATTATAAACACAGTATTGTTGTTGCTCTAGCTATTAGGTTAGTATTTTATTAACGTTGAACGCGCTTGTGCTTTCAATTTTCGGCGACACGTTGTTAATATGCTTCGGTTATGCCGCTCATTACGACGAAATCAGATTAATCGGCAAATCGAGAAGCACGCAGCATGCAAATTCCGCGTTTAGTTTATTGTGGAGTGGCATTAAGGGTCTTTAAAAGCAGTGTTGTGTCTTTATAATAGGTTTGAATTTATTTTTATACCCGGTACAAGTTATATGGAGACGTAGGAGACCCTATAAAGTATTTATTTAAATGATAAGAGGGAGAGTTTAAGCGCTTTAGCTATATAACTCTGTATATACACCTCCTAGTTTTTGAGATATCGATCTGAAATATTGCTCACGTGCTTTTCTCTTCAAGAAGCTGTTAATTTTTCGGAAACGCCGCTATCGGATTAAAATAGCTTATAGCTGCCATATAAACTGAACGATCAAACGATCAAGTCGTTGTATAACAAATTTTTTATTTGACAAGATATCTGCACGAAATTTTGCATGAATTATTCTTTAAGGCAATGGTATAATCTCCGAAGAAATTTTTCAGATCGCACCACTATAGCATATAGCTGCCATACAAACTGACGGATGAAAACTAAGTACTTGTATGAAATTTTTTTTTGTGAAGGGCATTATAGCTTCGGTGCAACCGAAGTAAATGTTTTTGTTTGTTTTCCTTTGAAATTTGAAATTGAAAAAGTTTTTGCTTACGTTATGCATTAATAAACACGTGTAAACACAAATAAAAGAAAAAATTGCTTCTAGTGGCTTGTTTGTTGGCTAACATAAAAAGTGTTGTCACAAAAATAAAAGCTTTACTTTTTACTTGCCAAAATTAAGTCCATATCCACTTCATGGCTGTCAACGAAAAGTTTTGCACCATGCAGTGGTTATTCCTTAAAGAGAGATTTTGCTCGAGTTGGCAATAAATTCCATTTAAGCGAAATAAAAGGAGGACCATATACTTATGTATATACTAACGGTATAATATGTATGTAACTTCGTTGAATTACCGTAACCCATTTCGAACTGTCAACTATTGCTGACATTCTAGCATTAAGTTTAATTTTAATTCCGCTATAATCCGAAACTTACATAGACACATACATACATATACATACATATATCTAAGCTCTCTCCCGCCCATTTCCGCTTGCAATAAACTCAAATAAAATAGCTATTAAAGTGAGCGCTATAGCACTGAAGTGAAGTCATTGCCCCACAACGCGCTCTCTCTGCATAAATTCACATAGTCAACACTAACAAATACATACAAACACTCACACACACACACACACACATGTAATAGGCAGAAAGTGAAGTAGCAAAGCCATTTGTTTCTGTCAAGCACACAAACACAAGCACGGGCGCCCCCTCATTGAGCAAAAGAAGAACGCACGTTCGCATAATGATGTGGCATACTTTTAGGCGCGCTCACACACAAACGCCTTTGTGCACCCAAAATGGCATCGTTGCCATCCGCCAGATTACAATCAACACATTTCGCGGCAAATAGGAATTTATGTGGCCAAATGTGCGCGGCAGTAAATGGCCAGCAAAATCACTGATTCGCACATGTACACGAATGCGTGTGTGTGTGAGCGAGTGTGTGCGTTTGCATCAAAGCGACAGCTACTACAAAATGAGCAATCTCATTTGGGTTGATATGTGCATACAAATGCGCCTAAATGCTTCTCTGTATGTGTGAGTGTAAGTGTACACATGCATATATGTTTGGGTGTGTGTTTAGTGTTTGCCAGCAGTTAACAGTTGAAATTGGCGCTACACATAAGCACGGCTGTATATATTTTCTATCTATTCACATACATATAGTCACGAAAATGCCTGTTCTGCCGTTTAAGCACAATACTTTTACGGCTCACCATCAAAGTCGCATAAAATAAACAAAGAGCGTGAAAGTATACAAGTGGATAAGCCAAAATGTTGTTTTTGCCCGCGGCAATGCTTGGAGGAAAATTTAATCAAAAGATTTTTGTTAATACTTAAGTATTCGGTTGTTTATATGTAAATTGGATTTTAATTATAGTAGGCACATAAAATGGAACTCACCGTAGCCATTATAAGGGCTAAATATTATCACTTGTAGTATAAAAACAGATATTGGGACTTCATATTCGCAAATGTTCTCATAAATAATACCTGAGATCGACTTCTCCAATATCTGTATTAACAGGTTGAAAGCGGCTGTCCTGTTCTTTATGAAACAAGAAATGGTATTTGGCCTAACCACAAGCACCTATTTAAAATAGGACTTCCTGTTTCTTTAAAATGTCTTTCCAAATCGTATGGCTTCGCAGATCTTATTGAGTCTTTTCGCAACCAACTTCACTCTCAACATCTGGTATAATACAGCTGATTTATAAAAAGTTCCTTAAACCAGAAAATTTTTTTTCACGCTGATGAGACAGCAATCAAATGCCGTTGCATTAATTGCATACACAGACAACTTTTTTGTGGCTTAACACCTTGATGACCTCCGGAGCAACTGAAATGAACTGATTGCTCATACCAGAAAAATTTAGGAAAGTGTTTCCAAAAAGGAGTGTGAGACCCACAGACTGATTTCCGATATCCATTCGTGGATAGACAGACGACATAGGGAATTGAATTTCTACTATGCTTGCCCTAGAAACTACATATACAGATTCTAGCACGGCATTAGTCCGAACTGTTTAACATGTTCAAAGTGCTCTGAAGACACTGAGCATGTATTATCCTCGCTTTTTAAGTACAAGGGAAAAACTTAAAACTACACTCGGGGGTAGTTTTACGATGAAACTAAATGTGTCAGTCTACTGAGAACTGGAAAGCTATCACGGTGCCATAGAGGAGACTTAAGTCTCTTACCAATCCGGCGAAGTAACACTTAATCAGCTAGTTCCGCACTCCGGCTGTTGATGCTTCTGCCTCAAAAAAGTGATTCATATTTGAAACACATTGTTACTGGCGATGAAAAGTGGGTTATTTACAAGAATGTAAAACGCAAGAGATCGTGTTCTCAAAACGATGAACTATCGCAAACCATTTCGGCATTGTCAATCTTGCTTCTTCATTCTGGCGTAGACACCGCTTGAAGCGATTATAGCCGAGTCAACAACAGCGCGCCAGTCGTTTCTTCTCTTCGCTACCTGGCGCCAATTGGATATTCCAAGCGAAGCCAGGTCTTATCCACTTGGTCCTTGCAACGGAGTGGAGGTCTTCCTCTTCCTCTGCTTCCTGCGACGGGTACTGCGTCGAATACTTTCAGAGCTGGAGTGTTTTCATCCATCCGTACAACATGACCTAGCCAGCGTAGCCGCTGTCTTTTAATTCGCTGAACTATGTCAATGTCGTCGTATACCTCGTACAGCTCATCGTTCCATCGAATGCGATATTCGCCGTAGACAACGCGCAAAGGACCATAAATCTTTCGCAGAATCTTTCTCTCGAAAACTCGTAACGTCGACTCATCGGTTGTTGTCATCGTCCAAGCCTCTGCACCATATAGCAGGACGGGAATTATGAGCGACTTATAGAGTTTGGCTTTTGTTCGTCGAGAGAGGACTTTACTTTTCAATTGCCTACTCAGTCCGAAGTAGCACCTGTTGGCAAGAGTAATTCGATGGTTGGTAGTCATAAAAAACGTTTATGTTTTCTCTTTCAAACACTTAAACAAAGGAGTGCAGAATTGATCAATGCGGAACCTCATGCAACTTTTGCAGCTTGAATGGCATGCGCAACACACTATGTTCTCCAGACTTGGCACCGTTGAACTTTTACTCTCTGCAAAATTTGGACCAGTTTTTAGCTTACCAGGAACAAAGATTTTATGAGAGTGGAATCGATTTCTTATCCAAAAGATTAGAAAATTCCTTGGGTCGAAATAACGTGTTAAAATTTCACTAAAAAACGACATTATTTAGTGAATGACCTAATGAAGGAGAAAACTTACATTCTTATGAAACTTCAAAAAACAACGAAAAAGTTACAAAAAAAAGTTATTTCGCCAATGATCGAAGATGAGGAACAGGCAGCATTACCTGGTGAAGTTTGTTGCGAATCACAAGAAAAGCTCGAGTTGAGAGTTAAGGTTCAAAAGGGCGTGCCGAAAAATGTCTGGAATTTACGACTAGACACGAGGCAATAATTTTTCATCACGTCAACGCTCGACCTCACATTGCAGGAGCGCTTAAAAACTATTTGAAAAACAGAGGCTGGAAATTTGTGCCTCACCCGTCTTATAAGCAAGACCTTGCACCTTCCGACTACCATTTGTTTCGATCGATTTAAAATGCCCTCGCTGAAATACGATTTACATTAGAACAAAGTATCCAAAATTGGCTTGATTTATTCTTGACCGCCAAGCCGGCGCAGTTCTTTAGGGATGGCAACCCCAAATTGGCAAAAATGTGGGGAAAAAATTAAAGTTGCAGATGGGTAATATTTTGAATAATACTTTTGTAAATGTACCTCTTAAATAAACGTTGAAATTTTGGAAAAAAAAAACAAAAAGCAGGAACACATTTCAGACGCAATGAATTAAATAACAAAACTAATTCTCACGATGATGCAAAAATAATTAATATGTTTAACATAACTTATAAATAAAAATAAAATAAATAGTTAAAAATTATTCTCATAAGCAAAACATTAAAAATAATATTTTTAGATTAAATCTTCTAAAAAGAGCGAAAGCAACAACGAACGTGTGAAAATGTTTGAAACAATTTTGATTAATAAAAATTTTATTTTTGAGCTAGTTTATGATTAATATTCCAAGCAAATAAAACACTCATTTTTGTTCTCCTTTTTTTAATACAAAAAGTTGTCATATTAATAAAAGTTCAACAATGCGTCACAGCTTAAAGTTTTGCGAGCACACTTACATCATTGCAATACAGGAACGCAACTATAAATCCCTTACGGCAAACCACTCACAGACACACAAAAAATCCGCAATCGAATCCCATCACAAAACCGCTAGTTGCTTTTATCCGATTTTTGTTTCAATACCTACTATATATATACATATTTGAGAAGAAATCACATACATAACTACATTGTGACAAAAAGCACCCGAAAATTGTAATTAAATGCCCCGAGTAAATGATATTTCAAAAAAATATATTTTGCTAATTACTTTGCCGAATATGAGCGCGATCTGTCGACCAGTTTGTTTACAACATCTGCTTAAATCGGTACACCTCAGTAGTCCGCTGTGATTTTTACAATGAGCAAAAATATCGAACAAAGAGTTTGTCTCAAATTTTGTATTTCGTATGCGAAATCATCGCGAATTTTGGAAAAGGCTTACGGTGATTAAGTTTTATCAAAAACACAAGCCTACGAGTGGTACAAAGCCTTGAAAGACGGTCGAGAGATCGCTGAAGACATACCTCATTCTGGACGACCTTCGACCTCTTCAAGTGATTAAAATATTGAAAAAGCGAAGGGTATGGTGTTTAAAAATTGTCACGCAGCTGTTAGAGAGATGCAAGAGAGCTCGATATCTCTAGCGGGTTCGTTCGAATGATTTTGGTGGATATTTTGGGTATGAAAAGCGTTCTTGCTCGACTCGTGCCGATAAAGTAGAATGTTTTTCAAAAAGAGTACCGTAAACAGGTCTCTTTGGACATGATTGATCGTATGAATTCCGATCCCACATACATGGGGAGCATCATAATTGCCGATGAGACATGGGTTTTTGAGATTGATAGGCAAACAATGTAAACAATCATCGTTATGGAACCCGTTTTCAGTCGAACAAAGAGATAAAACAAAATTTGCTGAAGGCCATCCCAAAAAGTGCTTATGAAAATTGTTTCGAGGAATGGAAAAATCGTTAGCTTAAGTGTATTACATCTGGCAGGGATTACTTTGATGGCGACAAAATAAATATTCATGAATAATTAAATATTTTGCATTTTATTTTCGGGAACTATTTTGTCACAATGTGTACATATACATATGTATATGTATATATATTTTTATATAAAATTGCACTACCAGATTATGACGACGTCTGCTTTGCGTCAAAGTGCTGTTGTCACACATCGACTAGCGGTAAACTGTAGAGCTTTTGATGGGTATGCACACACACGCATTGAGAGGAAAACAATTTTATGGCGGTCGAAAGGCAATCATTGCCTGGTGATCTAGTTTCACTATCACAACAACACTCGAATACAACAACAATATGAATACGATAAATATATGTATATACGTGCACATATGAATGTGTTTGTTGTTGTATTACAACATGACCGATTGATTGGCGGTGAAAAGTTTACCACAATCGGCACAATCGACGGAAAAAATGCAGACCGCCAATCCGCCAAGTGAGGCCACAAAATCGATGGCTTCATTAGTACTTTATAAAATGGCAAACGTGATTTATTCACGTATGCGTATGTGTGCGTCCGTACGCAATTTATATGAGAAAGCATAAGTAAGCTACTTATGTTTGCCTGCCTTATTGATGCGTCTCGGTTAAACCGTTATTCAGTGATTTCTCAATTCAACCGCATGCATAATAAAAAGGTATTTTGTCAATGCACGCACACATACACACATACCCATATACAGACATGTAAATTTACGTGCCAAGCTGAAACCTTCCATTCTTCGCCAAGTGAATGCTCGCTTGCTCCCTTTTACACTTTGTCGCTTTTAGCGATTTTCGCATTTCTTTTGTGCGACGCATGCCCCATTCATTCAATCACTGCTTTAATTCTTTGTATATCTCGTAAATCTTCCGAGCATATATTAAATTTTATATTTGCAACATTTTATTTATTTGCCTTATTTGCTTCTTTGCTTTTGTCCTTCAAGCATGTTACACCTATTCGTTAAGAGTCAACTTATGTTCTTTAGTCCTCAGACTGTCATATTTCATACGGCAGTCCTTTTTGCGATAGTCCTTCTTTATGCACATAAAATATGTACATAGTTCCCTTACTGTAGTCTGAATCTTATCCTCGTGCACATGGGTGAATACGTATATACCCAGTGGGAAATTTTGGATGAAAAAAGTGCAGCGGATATGATAATATATAGGCGCTACACATCAAATATCTGTATAGATATGGGAAAACTCATTTTACGGATAATGAATTCACTAAGAAACAAATATTATTTATTAGAAAGCGAAGCTAGTCTACGGTCTCCGAAGAATTACTGCCAAAATACATATATGTATTTTACAAAAATGCCTCAAGCTACTCTCAGTAATAGGAATCGAAATCAACTCTCAAGAGGTTGTTAAACTCCTTAAACAATTTTTTAACAATTAAGAAGGAAAAATTTAATGATTGAAAATAATCACAAAATATTCAAAAGTTCGAGGAAATGTTTAACTCAACCCAATTTTCATTAGCATTAGAAGAGTACGCATTTCCCAAACTCTCATGATAATAAAGTCAATACCAAATGTCTCCTTCGTGAGATAGCATCATAGCATTGCTAACTTAACTTTACTTGCCCACTCTGAAATTTTCCTCATGAGCACTTTGATTGTTCCTAGTCAAATAGGATGCTTATAACTTCTGTGTCTTAGCAAACATTTTGATAAGATTTCAAAGTCGACGAAATGAAATTTCTATGACTAAACCTTGTTATGAAAGGGGAATGACAGTTAGCATAATTAACGAACGATGATGTGGAATTTTAGTATAAAACTAATTAGGACTATTCAAACATTACGAGTTGAAATGGAAGCAACTAAAGACATGCTTGTACTCCTTAGCTTTTAGCAAAAAATACCTAACAGATAAAATGTTCAAAACTTACACCTAAAAACAGTTACCCTTTTCCCATTTTCTCAAGCTATCAACACGAAGTCGAAGTGTTGTCATCTAGAGATAGCTTTTATAGACAAAACCTAGCACATAACCGTACCATCCCAAAACTAACACAACATTACTTAAGCAGTCAATAGGTAAACTTCAAATATTATAATAATATATATGCCATTGGAAATTTGATATTTCAAAAAATGTATTTTGTTGAGTTGGTAGGACTGTCCTTAATTACTATGCCAAATATGAGCGCGACCTATGAATCAGTTTGTTAACAGCAGCAGCTTAAGTCGATACACCTCAATAGAGCGTTGTGATTTTTCAATGGAATCTTTGCAAATGTTGGAAAAGGCTTACGGTCGAGAGATCGTTGAAGGCATGAATTGCTCTGGACGACCTTCGACCTCCCCAAGTGATAAAAATATTAAAAAAAGTGAAGGATGCGATGCTCGTCAGACAAGTGTTAGAGAGGTGGCAAGAGAGCTCGACATCTATCGCGAGTCGGTTAAACCTGGAGGTGAGGATCTGCTCATTGTTTTTTTTCGATAGTCGTGGATTGGTCAATGAATTTGGCCGTATTGACGCATTTGCGTGAGAACATCCATCGAAAACGGCCGGAATTGTGGAAAAACAATTAATTGATTTTCTACGACGATAATGCACCATCGCATCGAGCCATGATTGTGACCAAATTCAACGACAAAAACGCAATGAATACCATCGATCAACCACCGTATTCATCAGATTTGGTCCCGTGTGATTTTTTCTTATTCCCTAAATTGAAATTGTCCCTCCGTGGAACCCGTTTTCAGACGGTCGAAGAGATAAACCAAAATTCGCTAAATAAGCTAAAGGTCATCCCAAAAAGTGTTTATGAAAATATGCTCTAAAGAGACCTTTTTTGTAGGTTTCATCCACAGAGGAGAACGAAATAATTGCAGCAGTGGAGCACTTTTTTTAACGCCGTCAGAGGTCGATTATAATATGATAAATGATGAGAGTTTTAGACACCAACATCTTTATTATAACAACCGTTCTTCGTAATATTTGTTATACAAATATTTAAAAATTAAATAATTAAGTTTTAGAATGAACAAGTGCAACATAACTCCACCCAATTTTTTGGCAATACAAATTTTGCCTAACTCACTACTTCCAGCTGGGCACGCAAACGCATTACAATTTGCTGTGAACTATTTTCTTGCTAATCGGTAAAAGTTGAAAAGTTAACGGCACACTTTTCTCGTTGCGTGAATTCGCCCAGGGGTACGATGCATTCATTTTATCATCATTTATGTAGCTGCACGCATACAAACCCACACATGCATACATGAGCGCTCCTCAGACTCCTTAGGCACTTACAACTGAACTGTGAGATTCTGGCATTGTTTTATGCTGCTACTCAGCAATTTTTACGCCACTTGTGTACGAAACTTGTGCGCATTGCAAAGTGGAAATTATTGCTTTGTTTGCAAACTTATCCATTTTTGTGCCTGCATCCTGAGATGTGTGTGCGTGCTTTATGATTTCCAAATTGTGATTACAACAAAGTTTGTGAAAACATTTAATTTTTCCCATTTCGGGTTTTCATATGTCCAAATGGCAAACTAGCAGAGATAAGAGAGGAGAGAGAAACTCGTAGTTTATAAAATGCTTATGCAAATTTTTGCTGAAACTCGGTGTCAGTTGTAAACCGCAAAATTACACTTTTACAAGTGATAAGTTTTAACGAGAATCTCTGTTTGTGATTCCACAGTGAAATGTTATGCCATGTTACGTTATGTTTTATCTTAAATGTGAGATGGCAAAACTCACTCAGTGAAGAGTAAAAGTTACAAAAAGGAACAGAATTTAAGGTAAAGGGGTCACCACGTCTGAAAGCCTGAATAAAAGCAATTTGTAGGAATTAAAAATAAAAATAACTACAAGGACTGCTTTAAAATTTCAAGAGTATATTTATACATATTGTACATATTTTAAAAACACACAGTTTCGAAGAAAAATAAAAGTTTATAACTCTCCTTTTCGATTTACACCTGTTCGCTAACAGCGTAAGCTATGTTACAGTAGATGGCGCTACAAACATTAAAAACATTAAATGAAAATATTTTTTAAGAAGATATTATTGACAAAACAACCAAAAACTGACAAAATGGCGGACCTTTTAATAAAAGTTTCATTTTGCCAAAATTTGTGTCTGTTTTTTGTTTACTGAAATTAAAAATAATTACCGAATAAACCGCGTCCGTGGAGAGTCGATTTGGCGCCGTTCCCAGCAACTCGGACTGCGTATGGAACGACTTGGCGCATTTTACGTCGGATCTTAATTGAAAACGTACAAAATATAGCTAGTCCAAGAACTGAAGCCGCTCTTGAAAAGTTCCAAGAAGAACCGTCGTTTTCAAGCCAATTTTGTTCAGCGATTAGGCCAATTTCTAGCTCAATGGGTATATAAACAGGCAAAATTGCCGCATTCGGGACGAAAAGCGACCTGAAGAGATTCAAGAGCTACCGTTTCATCCAAAACAGCAACGGGTATGTGGGTCGTTGAAATCATCGGTCCATATTTCTTTAAAAAATATGCCGGTGGGAATGTAACCGTAAATGGCGACCGTAGTCGCGTCATGATAACCGCGTGTCATTCACTAGTTAAAGGATGGGCCATCTGCGACGTAGCCGCCAACATTTGAAAGAGATAATCACCAAAAAATAAATGGCAAAGAATGTTTTATCGCAAAATAATAAACACTCCCCATTAAATTTGAAGTTTCTGTGTTTTTTCTTTTAAAAAAGTAGGTAACCTCGAAATAGATCAAAAAGTCATGAAATTAAATTTAAGGAGAAAGCTTAAAAAATTGCACAACTACCCAATTTTACAAAAATGTGGGCAGGCAAGAAAATTGAAAAGTAAAGTTATTAAAATTTTTCAAAAACTTCTAAGCGAAGCTCATAATATTTTTTCCGGTCGAAATACAGCTTTTTGTAAAAAAAAACTTCGAAAACAGCTACGCAGAAATTACGAGATCTGATTCTGAAAAATTGGAAATTTCATCTACCACTTTTCTTCAGAAGTTCTTAAATAGACTTAATATGCAATTGAAACAGAGTTTACGAACAAAGCAAATTTTTAAATATCTTCTTACTAAACTAAGAGATTTTGAGTTTTTTTTTTTTTTGAAATAAAGAATTTCACATTTATAATTTGAAGTGGCTCAAATTTTTTTGATTTTAAAGATTAAAGCATCTGATTCATTCGGAGAGATTTGTATATTTTATATAAGACATAAGAGTCGAATAAAACTATAAACAAGGAAAAAACGTTAACTTCGACTGCACCGAAGCTACAATGCCCTTCACAGCTACATTTTTATCTTATAACTATAATGTTCCGTTGTAAATGATATAGTTGGATAATAATCTATGCCAAATTTTGTAAAGATATCTTGGCAAATAAAAAAGTTTGGACTTGATTTTGATTTTATTTTGTCTTATTAGTATATATGGCAGCTATATGCTATAGTGATCCAATATTAGTAGTCCCGACAAATGAACAGCTCCTTGGGAAGAAAAGGGCGTGTGCCGAATATCAGATCCATATCTCAAAAACTGAGTGATTAGCTCATCACACTGACTGTGTACCTATATAATATACTTCACAGAAAAATATCATAACTCTGATATAAAAATAATACAATTACTGCTATTTTCTGTAATTATGAATTATGTTAAATTAATTAATTGAATTTGACATTATTAAGTTATTATATTAACATGAAAATTGCTTTAAAACCTACTTAATGATTCTTAAGTCTCCAGAGAAACAGCGTCATGCTGAAGAAAAATGTCAATGCTATTTTTCAAGTGGTTGCATTAAGTGGATATCATATTTAATTTATACATTTTTTAATTAATTCATTTGCAGGATGCCGCAATCTGCGTTAAATTCCACTTGGAGCGCGAGAAGAATCCGCACAAATTCAACAGTCGCATGAAAAACAAGCTGTGGTACTTTGAATATGCTACTTCAGAAACATTTGCGGCGTCATGCAAGAATCTGCACGAGAATATCGAAATTGTGGTAAGTGGCATGGAGAAGACAGGTGAAAATTCGCACTGTGAAAGTACTGTATGTGTGTGTGTGTGTAGATGAAATAAAATTATGAATTAACTGACTGCAAAAGCCGCACGAAAAGGTAACACGAGCAAGAAGTACCGTTATCCCTGAGTGTTTGTGCATAAGAAGGTAGTATATGTACATATATTTATGTTTTTTCCATATATGCGTCAGCTAAGTAAGTGTTAAGCACCTGCCAAGTGAGTGTGAAGTGCTACCAGCTTTCAGGCGAAACTTTTCCAGTATCACCCTGAAAATCTCAAAAAATGTCAGAACGAAAGTAAAGCAAAACAAGAACGGTACTGACACATTTCACAAGAAGCCACAAGCTGGATACGTGTAAAAAACGGGGTAAGCCGTAAAGAGTTGGCTTGAGTGGCACTCATTCACGGAGACACACAACTACATAACAACATATACAGTTATGACTTTTTCAAAAAATCCAGCTCTTAGTCTTGTAGATGCACTAAAGATCCCCTCTTGGTTTTCATTCTTATGCAATCTGCTTTCATCAAGCTATCAATCCGGCCGCAATGTCATTTCATGTTGTCGCATATTTTACCCGCTGAGTGAGTGTTTCGTGCAAACGCCGGTAAAACGGGAAAAATCCATCATTAACGTTCGGCACTTTAATCGCTGCCATAGTGGCAAATCGCTGCGGAAAATGTGCCGGAAATTCGACATTTTCGCTTGCCATCTCTACTTCTCATTCGTTTTAGATTTTCGCATAAAGTTCAGTGTGGATGTGTGTGTTCTTTTCGCCTATGTGTGCTCACATAGCTGGGCGCTGATGTCGATTGAACACGCTGAAAATTTGTTCAACCGTAAATTATGTGTCCTTGCAGTTTGGTAATTTGCAGTCTGTAGTGACACGAGCTTATCACCGAGCGTCATTGCTTACGGCTCATTAGTGCCAACGCTTCAGAGTAAAATTGGCGTTTCGAGTGAATGGGGTTTTCTTTAAATTAACGTCGTGGAAAAATTGTATAAATATACATATGTATATTGAAAAAATCGCTTTCGGTGTTGTAAATGTAAATAAATATAATATGTTACAGAACAGTTGCTGAAGAAAGATGTTGGTTAACCTTTCTATAAGACGAACTTTTGCGTTTCACATAGAATCTTCATATATATAAATCTTCTGACCGTGTGTTTGCATTTGAACTGCTCCTAAACGGATGGACCGATTTTGATGAAATTTTGTGTGTATGTTCAAGGAGATTCGAGAATGGTTTAGATTTCCAATTTGGTCCACTGGAAAATGTTTTTTAAATTATTTTTTCATTTTTAGTCAATTATTATTTTTGGAATGTTTGACCGATAGATGGCGCTACCATCGCTGTATCCAATATTTAAACCTTAATTGCCGTAAACGTGCATTAAATAAAACGATGCCAAAGTAAAAAGCGACATCTGTGGATCAAGTTTTTATATTGTGGACAGAGTTGTTCGTTCTTAAGTAATAAATTAAGTGATTCAATACATCTATGGGTAGCTGTAACATTTTTTTCATACCTATTAACTATTGGAGGGGGTATCTTAACAGGCAATTTAAAATTGCAAAAGGTCTGGCATAAAAAAATAGCGGCATAACTGAAGTGTTGATAAAAAATTTGAGATATCATAAATCTTTTCGAAGCATTGCACAGGGCAATGCAATATTTAAACGGGAACGAGGAACACATATGTACATATATGCGTACAATTTCAAACTGATCATTCCTGAAAAATAATAAAATTTCTAAATATTGGGAATGGTAGAATAGAACTGCAATCAAATATACAATGCAAAGAATTAAAACTGGCTCATTTATCATTCGATGAATAGTATACTACGGGCATCCCAAAAGACTGATGCCATAACCTTGCCAGCCGATTTTTTTGTCTTTCCACGCTTGAGAACCGTTTCTTAATATGCAGTCCACCAGGCTGACAATCGATTGGACTCGATTGATTTCACTGATGCACAGCCCAAATTCAATAGTATTTTTACCCCAAAAACCAATTTTTTCTTAATTCTTTTTGATTCATTTTTGTTGCTTCATCAAAAATCCGATTTTTCCTTAACTAATACTTATAATCTAACTAATAGAAATCATATAGATGGTATTAGTAGTACTTTCTATGTATCAGCCACAGTAAAACGTAAGCGGGTCCTCTAGTATTATACGAGTATACTATTTTAAGATTAATAATATTGGAAATTATGCTTTTTCTTGATTTTTGAGTGAAGTTTAGATCGCGTTTATTATATCGCTGATTGCTTTTCATTAAAGCCTATACTCACTTTTGAACGGCTAATAAATAATTTGTGAATAACTTTTTGATCAGTTTTACGTCTTAAACTTACTTTTTTGAATTCAGCAAAAATAAAATTATAAGCCACATTGAGTTTAAGATGTATGGTCACGGTGAAATTTTCAAAAAATCCCGATATTAAAATTTAATGATTTTGAGAAATCAAATATTAAAACCACTTTTTATGCCCTGAATCGAATAAATTAAGTTCGCCACAGAGTTTGTAGCACTCTAAAGGAAACATTGCAGGTCCTATAAAATATACATATACATATGTACATACATAAACAAATGATCAGCGGGACTAGTTGAACGGCTTAAGTCAGGTCTCTATGCCAGTCTGTCTGTACATATGCATCCTAGTCCTCAGTTTTTGAGTTATAAATCTAAAATTTTACACATGAGAACAGAAATTTGAACTTGATCACAAACAATTAGCCGTCAAACACATTCTTACTATAGGGTGATTTTTTAAGAGCTTGAAAAAAACGCATAAAATTTGCAAAATCTCATCGGTTCTTTATTTGAAACGTTAGATTGGTTCATGACATTTACTTTTTGAAGATAATTTCATTTAAATGTTGACCGCGGCTGCGTCTTAGGTGGTCCATTCGGAAAGTCCAATTTTGGGCAACTTTTTCGAGCATTTCGGCCGGAATAGCCCGAATTTCTTCGGAAATGTTGTCTTCCAAAGCTGGAATAGTTGCTTATTTCTGTAGACTTTAGACTTGACGTAGCCCCACAAAAAATAGTCTAAAGGCGTTAAATCGCATGATCTTGGTGGCCAACTTACGGGTCCATTTCTTGAGATGAATTGTTGTCCGAAGTTTTCCCTCAAAATGGCCATAGAATCGCGAGCTGTGTGGCATGTAGCGCCATCTTGTTGAAACCACATGTCAACCAAGTTCAGTTCTTCCATTTTTGGCAACAAAAAGTTTGTTAGCATCGAACGATAGCGATCGCCATTCACCGTAACGTTGCGTCCAACAGCATCTTTGAAAAAATACGGTCCAATGATTCCACCAGCGTACAAACCACACCAAACAGTGCATTTTTCGGGATGCATGGGCAGTTCTTGAACGGCTTCTGGTTGCTCTTCACCCCAAATGCGGCAATTTTGCTTATTTACGTAGCCATTCAACCAGAAATGAGCCTCATCGCTGAACAAAACACGCGCGCGAAACACATTTCGAACCGAACACTGATTTTGGTAATAAAATTCAATGATTTGCAAGCGTTGCTCGTTAGTAAGTCTATTCATGATGAAATGTCAAAGCATACTGAGCATCTTTCTCTTTGACACCATGTCTGAAATCCCACGTGATCTGTCAAATACTAATGCATGAAAATCCTAACCTCAAAAAAATCACCCGTTACATCCTGATACTTAAAACAAATGCCAAAGGAATAAAGAATATACAATTTACCTATCCTTGTACCGACTCATATTTCATAAACTTTGACCCCCTTACCAAACGCTAGCCTTTACTTGGTTAAAGATCGTCTTAATACATGTTTGTACCGTTGAACTGGTGCTAAAATCCAGACACACTTAAGCAAATACCAAGCAAAAAATATAGACACATATGGATATATAAATTTATTTATATTATAGTATTTATAGTTTTCTATGGCTACCTGACCTGAGGTAAATGCAGATTACATGGAGCATTAAAATGATATCAAATAAAAACGGTATAATTTAACGCTCAATTGCAAAATTCTTCTTCACGTATGTCAGCTCAATCTCTACTACTTGCCATACGTTGATCCACTGGCCACAGCTGTCGGTGAACATTTTACGGGCAATAAAATTAACAGCTAAAACATACATCAAATAAAGCGGGCGTTTCCAAGCGCTTAGTTGCAGCACTTTTGTAGTCAAACATCCTAATATACAAACATACATATATAGACTAATCAAAGCCAGCACAGAAACTTCTTCACTATATACTTAGGTATACGTACAAACACTGAAGCACACCTGACAATCAAACGGAAGGAAGCAATAAGAATTTATATAAAAAATGCGTATGCCACAAAATTACATTGAAAACATTTACAAACACAAACAAAAATTTATACATACATATATATTACATAAGAGGCTGGCGGCAGAGAGCCATTCACCCATTAAATAACTGTGCTTAATGTACATTTGTATTCTAATATAACCATTTAGCAGCTAACGGCCACATATGCATGGCTTGAATGTCCTTTTATGTGGTATCCAAGTAACAAAAGGCGAATGTGTGTATGTGCAAAGTGCGAAGAGGGCATAATTTGCGTAATGATGTGTTAGTAGCAGTTTGCTTTCTTTTACACAAAACTGTCTTAAGGGGTTTTAATATAAATGTGTATCATCTGAGTAAATACACACATACATATGTATACTTATATATACATATATTATATATGTATAAACACGTACAGAACGGCAGCACGCCGCAAACAAACAACCTCAGCAATTTCCGTCAGGAAATTTCGTTGACCAATGAAGCCTAAGCAAATATACCCCAATGTGAACGGAAGGAAGTTTTAACGAAAGAAAAATAAAATATTAAACGAAGAGCAAAAAATAAAAAAAAACAACCAACAGAGTGGCAATTTTTTACAAAAATTATGACTCCATTATATTGGTTGGTTTCAGCCATTTGTGGTGCTTTTAAAGAGCACGCTCGTTTTAGCATAAATATGTAACAAATTGTGGTAGCCGCTTGAAAATGCTACCAGCAAGCAGAGACCAACGAACGAAGGCAAAACGTAAACGGAAAGTAATCTTAAATAGCGTTGAGGGAAAATATATATATTTATATAAAAAAGGATCAAAACAAAAAATGTAAAACAAAACGAAAAAGGATTACAACACAACAAACACATTTTCAGCTGTTCACTATGAATTCTAGTGGAAAATAACCTTTTTCGTAGTGGCCAACAGCGGACTATTGGTTAAGCATTTTTTATTTTTTTGCTTTCTCTTTAAATAGCTACAACTTAAATTTATATTCAAGTATTTTTTCTTCATTTCTTTACAGTGCGACGGTGTTTCACTAAATTTAGCCAATGGCCCACATCTACAAGGCGTCGCCCTGCTAAACATTCCTTACACACATGGCGGCTCCAATTTGTGGGGTGAACATCTGTCACAGAAACGTATACGCAAAAGCGCTGGTCCATTCCGTAAAGGGAAGAAACTTAAATCTTCGGATAAAGAACTATCGGCGACAAGCTTTACATCTGTGGACTTATCAGTTGCAACGCAAGGTGAGTGGTCTTTAAAAAGAATAAATACGAGAATATGAAAGTTCCATATGGCATTATTTAATAATATGGTTAATAATAAACCAAAAGCGAATGGGGTATGATCGTCTAAAAAGGGTTAAAATAATTTCGTCCTTCCCGCTGGTCGAGAGCAAAAATTAAAAAATATTATAAATCTATAAGATACTATACATATATACAATAAACTAAGATTGTTAAAAAGATTTTAATTCTACAAAACGGCAGACTCTGAATAACATGTAAATTTATTCTAATAAATTAGATGATTTTTGGCCCACTAAACGTACATTTTTCATATAAACGAAAACTGGATGACCATTAAATGGAGAAATACATATTCTTCATACTAAATAAGAAAAAAAAATTAAGCGAAAGGATGATTTCTTTTTGAGTTACAACTGCAGCCAATTAAAAAACAAAGTAGTTCAAAGATAAACAGAAGAAACTGGTTGAACTCAACGGCGACACTTTAGAAGAGGCCAAAAATATTTTCAATAAAATTTACGTATGCTATTTTTAGAAAAAATACTATTGACTTATACAAAAATAATAAAATTGGTTTTATGAATTAGTAACAAATAAAACGCAAATGATGCGTATTTTCATATGAACAATGCACAAAAAATTATGAATAGTTCCATCATCTTAATACCTAAGACAGCTAGTTTCGTAACCTTTACGATTATGTATAATTAAAATTAAAGATGCATTATAATAATAAACCCCATTAAGATGAAATATGAAAATATATACGTATGTATTGTTACAAAAAGTAGTATTAAGTTGTATTTGTATTACTATATGCATCCCTGATTATGAACAATAGCTGTAGGTATATGGAATAGCATTTGTCTTGTTGTAGACATCTGGCGCCACACTGTCTGCTCGTCTAGTTAAACAATTGCTGAGTCTGGCGCCGCGACTGTCTGCTTGCGTCTGGCGCCGTATAGCCGTATGTTCTGGTAATTTCCAGACGCGATATTCTAGAAGGACACGTCGGCATCAGCGAGAAGTACGTGGCTATAGCCGCATGTTCTGGTAATTTCCAGACGCGATATTCTAGAAGGACACGTCGGCATCAGCGAGAAGTGCGTGGCTATATAAGCCGTGGCAGTGCCAACGTAATCAATCAGTGCTAAGAGTAAACTGCTATAGTGTAGACGAGTTGTGAAATAAAGAGTTGTTGAATTAAATTAAACAGTGTTGATTTTATTTGTCAATCCAGAGATACGAACCTAACAAAGTAAACTAGCAAGAGTAAATTCGTAACAATTGGTGTCAGAAGTGGGATTGTCAAATAATCCAAATTCAAGATGGTTAAATTCGGAGAATTGAGAATTCAGCAATTAAAAAAGGAACTGGAGGAGCGTAATTTGCCGATAAGCGGGCAAAAGGCGGATCTGCAGGCACGACTACGTGAAGCAATGGAAGCGGATGGAATTAATGTGGACGAGTTCGAATTTGATGGGCCAGGAACTTCTACAAAGGTAGAAGAAAAATTAGAAGAACAACGAACATCATCAAGCGTAGACACTAACATGCTATTAGTGGCTATTAGGCAAATAGCAGAAAATGCAGTGCAAACAGAAAATCGTCTGGCACAGCAAATAGCAGAAAATGCAGTGCATACAGAAAATCGTCTAGCACAGCAAATAGCTGAAAATATATCACGAATAACAGAAAATGTAGTGCAAACAGAAAATCGTCTGGCACAGCAAATGACGCAAATAGCTGAAAACACATCACAGTTAGAGTCTCGCCTTACACAACAGATTACAGAGAATAATACACAAGTGCAAGAGAAATTTTCAAAATTTGAAGACGAATTAAGCACTTTAAAAAATGACGAAGAAAATTTAAAATCAGAAGTTCTTCAATTAAGTAATCGTGTGCGAGAACTGCAACTGCATGGCCCTGCACCATCAACAAATATCCAAAGATTGAAGGCACCCACATTCGATGGAAGTATTCCATTTCAAATTTTCAAACTTCAGTTTGAAAAGACAGCAATGGCCAATAATTGGAATGCAGCGGACAAAGTGGCGTCCTTGTTTGTATCATTGAAAGGACCTGCGGCAGAAATCCTTCAGACTATTCCAGACTGTGAACGGGACAACTATGAGGCATTGATGAGTGCGATAGAAAGACGATATGGTAGTGAGCACCGGAAACAAATATACCAGATCGAACTGCAAAATAGGGGTCAGAAGATGAACGAGTCATTGCAAGAGTTCGCAACTGAAATCGAACGACTGGCTCATTTGGCAAATGCAGATGCACCTGTGGATTACATTGAGAGGGTAAAAATTCAATGTTTCATAAATGGAATTCGTGATGTGGACACCAAACGCGCCACATATGCATTGCCAAAAAGAACGTTTGCTGAAACGGTTTCGCACGCCCTCACACAGGAAACAGTTTCCCTACTAAGTAAACCAGCACACAAAGTACAAAGGGTTGAAATGGAACAACCGGCGCTGATGGAAGAAATATTGAAGACTCTGAAGACAATTGCTGCACCGCGAGTAAATACAACAGGAAGATGTTTCAACTGTGGAAAAGCGGGTCACTTTGCCCGAAATTGCAATATAAAAGTAAACCCATCAAAACGGAAACAACCAACAGATAACGAGGACGGAGCATCCACATCTCACAAGTCGTTAAACTAAAACGGAACAGTTCAAAGGGGCGTGAGCTGGTTCCCACAACTATTTGCCCCGCCATCTCGATATCACAAATAGGTCGCCATGACAACAACCTTACGCTCACCGGCATCGTAAATGGACGACTGTCAACGCTTACTTTGGATACTGGTGCCACGCATTCAATTATCCGACCGGATGTGGTAAGAGGAACGGTTGAACCATTAGTCGGTTGCAAGCTTCGAACGGCCACCGGAGAGGAAGCAGCTGTCGCGGGAAAAGTGTTTTGCAAAGTGATGATTGGTACCCTGGAAGTTAATCACACCTTCATCGTAGCAGAAATCACGGATGAAATTATAATGGGAGTAGATTTCATGATTGATCACGGGGTTACTTTGGATTTAAACAAGCAAATGCTGTTTTGCCAGAACATGGAGATGCCTATAAACACCGGATATGTGACCAACGTTGAAAGTAAGAGGGTGATTGTTGATGATAATCAGAGTATTCCACCAAAATCTGAGGCGATTGTATGGGCTAAAGTGAATGGAGGAGGTGGGACTGAAGAGTTGTGGATTGTGGAACCAACAAAAATAGATACACCCATATTGGTAGGAAGAACGCTTGTGAAAACTAGAGAAGACGCCACCATTCCGGTGAGAGTAGTGAATGAATTCAACACGCCTATAAGGCTGAAGAAAGGAGCAGTAATTGGACAGTGCCAGAATATAAGTGCAATAGCACGATGCGAACGGTCACAACAGAAGCCTACTATTGAGCCACAGCAGATAAGTCCTACACTCCTAAATAATTTGCTGAACGAACTGCATGGAAATGAAAAATTAAAAGCAGAAAAACTATTAGAAAAATACGCATCCATATTTGCAAACGAAGGAAACACAGGAAGAACCGGCATTGTCAAACATCGCATAAATACTGGAGACGCTAAACCAATCCGACAAGCTCCGCGTAGGGTTCCACTAGCAAAACGTGAGGATGCTAACAAAATTATTGAAGACATGCACAAAAACGGTGTAATCGAACCTTCAATAAGTCCATGGAGCTCACCTATCGTCTTAGTTAAAAAGAAAGATGGTAGCACCCGTTTCTGCGTAGATTATAGGAAGTTGAATGATGTCACAAAGAAAGACAGTTATCCTCTACCAAGAATCGACGATACATTAGACACCTTGTCTGGAGCGAAATGGTTTTCTACATTAGATCTACAAAGTGGATATTGGCAAGTCGAGATTGATGAATGTGACCGTGAAAAGACCGCTTTCAGTATGGGCGACGGGTTATGGGAATTCTCTGTGATGCCATTTGGGTTATGTAATGCGCCTGCAACGTTCGAGCGACTGATGGAACATGTGTTAAAAGGACTCAACTGGAAGACATGTTTGGTGTATCTTGATGACATTATCATCATGGGAAAAAGTTTTGATGATCATCTGAAAAATCTAGAGGAAGTCTTTCAGCGAATAGCATCAGCCGGATTACGCTTGAATCCCAAAAAGTGTTCATTATGGAAGAAGCAGGTCACATATCTCGGACATAAAGTGTCAACTGACGGGATTCACACCGAGGAAGGAAAAATAAAAGCAGTGAAAGATTGGCCTCGACCCACCAACATACATGAACTCCGCAGCTTCCTCGGCTTATGCACGTATTATCGCCGTTTCGTACCTGGATTTGCGAACGTGGCTAGTAGTTTACATGATTTAACAAAGAAGAATCGCCCGTTTGTATGGCAGTTGGAACAAGAAAAAGCGTTTGAGCAGCTTAAGGAACTACTTTGTACGGCGCCGATGTTGGCTTATCCAATACCTGGAAAGAAATTCATCCTGGATACAGATGCGAGCGCTTATGGAATTGGAGGTGTCCTGTCTCAGCTCATCGACGGACAAGAAAGAGTAATTGGGTATTACAGCAGAGTGCTCGGGAAACCAGAGAAAAACTACTGTGTGACGCGAAAAGAACTACTAGCTGTGGTGGAATGTGTAAAACATTTCCACAAGTATTTGTATGGACAACGATTCTTGCTGAGGACTGATCATGCAGCATTAAAATGGTTATTACAGTTTAAGAATCCGGAAGGCCAAATTGCACGATGGATCGAAAGATTACAGAATTACGACTTCGAAACGGAACATCGAAAGGGGATTCACCACAAAAATGCCGATGCATTATCACGTCGCCCTTGTCCACTGGAATGTAAACATTGCTCCAAATCAGAAGGAAAAGAAGGTATAATCGACGTGCGATTACTGAATATAGAACCTGAAGATGATTGGACTCCTCACCGCATCAGAATCAATCAGCTGGAGGACCCTGATCTTGCAAAGCTGATAATAGCCAAAGAAAATGGGGTACGACCACCAAAGGAACAAATAAGTAGCGAGAGTCCAACGGCAAAAGCATATTGGGCCCAATGGAACAGCATAAACCTCGTTAATGGATACCTTCATCGTACCTGGGAAAGCGAAGATGGCAAACAGTCTCGTCTGCTGATCATAGTACCGAAGTCCATGATCCCGAAAGTATTGAAAGAAAAAAACTATAGAGAAGATTAAACAACGGTTCTACTGGATCGGTTGTCGAGATTCCATAGCAGAATGGATAAGTAATTGCGTAGAGTGCATGGCAGCTAAAGGTCCTAAAGCCAAAAGTCGCGGTAGGCTACAACAGTACAACGTGGGATCACCATTTGAACGAGTCGCAATGGATATTGCAGGTCCGTTCCCAACCAGTACGGCCGGAAACAAATATCTACTGGTTGTCATGGACTATTTCAGTAAATGGCCAGAAGTATATGCCTTACCAAACCAGGAAGCGAAGACAGTAGCCGAAGCGTTTGTAGAAAATTGGATAACAAGGTTCGGAGTGCCCGTCGAATTACACTCAGATCAAGGCAGGAATTTCGAATCTTCCATTTTCCAAGAAGTCTGTACATTATTGGGCATCCACAAGACACGGACAACAGCGTTACACCCACAATCAGATGGGATGGTAGAGAGATTCAATCGAACGCTCGAAGAACATCTGCGGAAAATCGTCGATAAAGATCAACGGAATTGGGACAAGTGCATCCAGATGTTCCTGCTGGCGTATCGTTCAGCGAAGCACGAGACAACTGGTTACACGCCAGCAAAGATTATTTTCGGATCTGATCTGCGACTCCCTGCTGATCTTAAGTTTGGAACGAATCCTACAGCTGTAAGAAATGATGGAGATTATTGTTCTGCCTTAAAGGAAGAAATGAATGAATTGCATCTAATGGTAAGACAGCATACGCATCTGATGAGCAATAAGATGAAGGACCGGTTCGATCAAGCGGCAAATTCAAAAGGTTTCGAAGAAGGTGATCTGGTCCTGTTGTACAATCCACTTCGAAAGAAAGGCTTGTCCCCGAAACTGCAGACAGCCTGGGAAGGACCCTATATGGTGATGAAACGACTTAATGACGTGGTATACCGCATACAAAGAAATGGAAAAGCACGATGTAAAATGAAAGTAGTACATTTGGAGAGGCTCGCCCCATTTGGTTCAAGAGGATTTGTGCCTAATCGGGACGATTAGGCTTTAGTGGAGGGCAGTGTTACAAAAAGTAGTATTAAGTTGTATTTGTATTACTATATGCATCCCTGATTATGAACAATAGCTGTAGGTATATGGAATAGCATTTGTCTTGTTGTAGACATCTGGCGCCACACTGTCTGCTCGTCTAGTTAAACAATTGCTGAGTCTGGCGCCGCGACTGTCTGCTTGCGTCTGGCGCCGTATAGCCGTATGTTCTGGTAATTTCCAGACGCGATATTCTAGAAGGACACGTCGGCATCAGCGAGAAGTGCGTGGCTATAGCTGTATGTTCTGGTAATTTCCAGACGCGATATTCTAGAAGGACACGTCGGCATCAGCGAGAAGTGCGTGGCTATATAAGCCGTGGCAGTGCCAACGTAATCAATCAGTGCTAAGAGTAAACTGCTATAGTGTAGACGAGTTGTGAAATAAAGAGTTGTTGAATTAAATTAAACAGTGTTGATTTTATTTGTCAATCCAGAGATACGAACCTAACAAAGTAAACTAGCAAGAGTAAATTCGTAACAGTATGTATCTATCACATAAAAATACACATTTAGATGTAGTTTAATCATTAGACCTACCCTGTGAACTGTTACTTTAAATTAACTGCATATTAGTAACACTAACGGCACTTCTTCCTACTTCCACACAATTGTACATAGCGCTTCGCTTTCCAGGCTTTTGCAAAAAACGCAAATAAAATTATCACACTATAGGAACTTCAACACACGTTTCCTTTTACTCTTAAGTACAAAAACGATTTACACATATTTAACTTATTCACACATTTTACGAAATTTACGAACACTTCCTCTTTTCTCATCACGCACACCAATTTTTTCCCCCTTTCGGGCGCTT
Organism: Bactrocera dorsalis; assembly: GCF_023373825.1. Lineage (NCBI taxonomy): Eukaryota > Metazoa > Arthropoda > Insecta > Diptera > Tephritidae > Bactrocera > Bactrocera dorsalis. The sequence goes on from NC_064305.1 coordinate 75,448,820, forward strand.
TTTATAAGATGCGCAATAAACTTTGCATACATGCATATTTTCTTTCCCCACACAAAAACACTATACCCTTTTTAAATAATTTTATTCACTATTACATTACAATAAAATAAATGCCACAAATAACACTTTTATTACACTTAACTGCAAAAATTAATACGAAATAAACTTTTCACTCTACTACGTACGCGAAAAATACACTTTACCAAATATTAAAACCGAACTAACAAAACTTTCACTACTGTGCCGAGTGCGGCTATTACCAATACGCGGCGCCATCTTACGAGATATTCGTTTGCGCAGAGGACTTAGCAACGAATGCATTTGCATATACATAACTGCATATATTTTATTTTGACAAAAGCACTTTGCACAAGTGCGATATTCACTTCAACTCGGCGTTCACTTAGTAAATACACTAATTAACAGGTCTTTTAAACAAAATTGACGGCAATTTAAACGAAATTGAACAATTCACTCGATTACACGAAAGTCACGCCACACCGGACAACGATTTAAAATGAACTAGTCAAACGGAACTTGGCAAAGTGTAATAAAGAATAGCAGGGTGACCCGATATTTTATTAATTAGAAATTATTAAAAAACTTTTAAGCCGTTCGTTTATTTATTTATTTAGAATTATGCTATAATGTATATAATTGATATTTATACTATAAATACTCGTATGCTTATTATACATTCATACATCATTATGTAATATTTAGCCTTTAAAGACAAAACTTTTTTTAAATATTCCTTAATTTTTTGTTCATTCTATCCCTCTGTAGATTTTGGCGATCGTCTGATTGAAGTTATTGGTTTGGAAAATTGTTTACACATGGGTCAAGTGCGCACCGGCTTACGCGCCTCCGGTCGACGTTTGGCACAGTGCAGTGAGGTCATTATTAAAACGAAGAAAACATTTCCAATGCAAATCGATGGTGAACCATGGATGCAAGTACCTTGCACGGTATGTACAAAAGTTCACCACACGAAATAAAAATTAAGCAGTTCAAAACTATTCTTCTCTCTATACCCTTTAGATAAAAGTCACTCATAAGAATCAAGTTCCTATGCTAATGGCACCACGTTCCGAAAAGGGTAGAGGCTTTTTCAATTTACTATGCAGCTGATTTCGGCGGAGCGTTTCCGCTAGTAGTTCCATCGGGCAGCCACTAATGGAACGACACCAACAACAACACAAAGAAACCACCGTCCAACACATAGAATAGCTTTAATTTTATTGCATTACAACAAAAGTATGCGGAAAAGGGAAAAGGAAATGAAATAAACGAACAAAAGAAAAAATAGTGATGTCAGTATATGTGAAACAAAGAAATACAAATGTTAAAGATGTTAAATACAACCTATTACATATATAATGTATAAAAATAGCAGCTAGTTGTAAAAGCGAAGAACTACAAATTTTAATTCATTCATATAGTGAGCTTTAATTTATTTTATTACAGCATATTTAAGTTAAACAACAAATTGTAATATTTTAGGAAAATAGTAAATTTATTAGAGAAATAATGTTTCTAATAGTGAAATACACGATATACAACAAACTTTGTAGAAATATATGCATGTATATAAAACGCCACTGAATAAGTTAAACGTTAATAAGAAAATATAATAATAAATAATAATCAAAATTATAAAATAAAAATAAATATAAAAATTATAAATTAATAATAATTTTTTAATTGATTATACTTACTACATGTAGTTGCCCAAGTGCTTCAAAGGCTTAACACAAATACAAGAGTCCTAGCCAGCTTTCAATGCGCTTTTTAATTTTCGTAATAAAAATATGTAATATTTATAATATATTTAATACTATGTAGCTAACTATTAAATAAACTGTCAGCGAATTTGTCGATAAATATTTTAATGGACATCTGTAAGAATCTGTACATATTTAAACATTTAAATATTTATTAAAAATGACTGGGCAAAATCATGAAATTGTTAAAATTGCTTTGCCTTAGGTGTAATGTTTTAATTAATGTAAATATTTTACAATAAAATAAGAAAATAGTCAATTTTCTTTTTCTAGTCACGATCCTCATTTTTATTAATGACCTTAATTATTTTTATTTGATTAAGTACTTAAATATTTTTAGAAAATCGTAAAATTAATTTATATTAGTAACAAAATATCGTAGAGAAAACTTTATTTTTATTTATTTTTTATAATTTTATTTATTTGTTTTATTAAATTTTTGCAAATTTTACCATTTTTATTAATTACTATTTATTTTTTAGTTACAAAGCATTTATTATAGCGCACCCTGTTATCGTTATGTTTACAATTTCATTGGTACTTCAATTTGCAAAAAATAGAAAATAAGTGATTATGTTTAAATAAAAAGTTTTTTTTTCGATTTATCAGTGCACAGAGTTTTAATTTTTTTTGCTTTCTTCTTTAGAAATATTTTTTTGTAACATTTTATTGTAAAAAGCAAAGCAAACGTAATTTGATACAACCGATATCAAGTGTAAATAAATGATATTATGATATTGGTTTATACAAAAAAAATAAAAATGTCGTAAAGGAAAATATATCAGTAAATGGTGCAGCTTTAATGGAATTTTCAAAGAAAACAAATTGCATATTAAGTACATATACAAATTATTACATACATACTTAAATAATTATAAAATACTAACATAGTACATATTTATATATGTATGTGCATATGAATAGTTTTAGTAACGTATATATGAAAGTAAAGTAAAGTAAAATTGAAGCTTAAAAACAGAAAAAATAATATTTGCAGAATAAAGGCTATATAGATAAACAAATAATTTTTGGCTATAGAATGAATTTATGTTAAACATACATATATATGAATTTTAGAAGTACTTCCATTTATATGCCACATTGTTTTAACTATATTTTTATTAAGTTAAAAAAAAATATATTTTCCGGAATAAATCTTTGGGTTCATAAAATAAATTTATATATTCTGGTGATGTTGAAAACTTCATATCTATTACTTCAAAGTCCTCTTTTTGTTATATCATATACGTTTTGAACCAAGACAACCCAAAGCCTCGCTAATTATTATATAATGTGTGCCGGTCAACTAAATTGTTTCAATTTCAATTAAATTTATGGATTTCGATTATAATGCCGTCCGTTTATCCAGCTGGTAAGATTAAGTCTTCAAGTGTATAACTTAAAAACAAACAAAAAATGTTTTGGCTTTAAATATTTCTGATTCAAACCCACAATACACAGGGTTATAACATATTTTTAAAAATACATGATATGTACAATTATTTGCATTCAAAATGTGCTTTTTCGAAATTAAAAAAAATATATATAAAAATCTGATTAATAATTTTTGTTAAATATTGTAAATATTTAAATAGTTAAGTAGGCCATAGATTTGCATATACTCAATAAAAAATATGTAGATATATATAGTTATATACGTATGTTAGCGGTAGTTTGTAGTCTAGGCATATTGTATTGAGTTTTTAGAAATTATTTCAAACGAAATAAAAAGCATTTTTGAAAACATTTCATATGCGAGCATACACCACACAGCGCATACATATAGACATGCATTTCTGCATGTAAATATGTGTGAGTTAGTGTGCGTGTATGCGTTTGCTTATGAAATAGAACACCACAGTAGGAGTTAACATTAATTATAATAAAACAAAAACAAACATACATATTTAAAATTAAATAAAAGTAATAGAGAATTATATACATACATACATACAAATATAGAGCTATTTACACATATACATATGTAGTTAAACAATTTGTAGTAAATATATAGAAAAGAATTCGATAAAACAAAAAAAAGTGTTTAATATATACATACATACATATATACAACTAGTTCGAGCGTAATGTAGTGTTAGGAAAATTGCAAAATTTGAATAAAAAAAATATAATATGTAGGCACAATTTATTTTTGTTTATTTTTTTGTATACAAAGTATGACAATTATAAAATTTAAATTTTTTAAATCAATTTGTTTAGTTCTTATGAATATTTAAAGCTTGCATTTTTTTAATACATTTGCATTACAGTTTTGAAGCATTTACTTAACTTTTAACTAATTAATAAATTTTTTAATATATTTGAAAGCAGTTTGTTTTTTATTTGTAATGACATTTCAAATACACCAACACGAAAAATAAAAATACGATAGCTTTTGAAGGCTGGAAATGAACCAACAACAACTAATTAATGTTAAAAACATGCATTTTTAAGTAAAGCATATTAAAAATAATTATTTATTGCAAGCTCTCCTTTTTGTTGCAATTTATGTTGCTTTTAATTTTTTTTATATTTAAAACAAATCATTTATAGGAAAAATATTTTCACAAATATATATAAAACACAAAAAATATTTGTAAAGAATAATAATTAATTATAGTTGTTTAAAACTGCGGTTACTACTGCTAAGTCCATATTCAATAAAATAAAAAAAAACTGTAGAAAAAAAATATCAATAAATGTTCGCTAAAGTTTAAAAAGAAGAAGCCGGGCTTTACCAATGAATTGCATAATCAAATTTGAAATATAACTGTATGTTTAGCATGTTGAGATTTGAAGATTAGCATATTAATACAAGTTAATGAATGCATTTTGTTATAATTTTATGCATTTAGTGTTTTTTGCCAAAACATTTATTTAAAGAAACCCACAAAAGTACTTATGCTTTCAAAAACTAAGAAAAAATTAGAAATATTTGGAATTGTGTATGTATAAAAATGTAAATCTGTTGTAAGACCAAAATGTATGCACATTCTCTCAATTTTTGAGATGTCGAACTGAAATTTTGCAAACTTTGTTTTCGTCCAAAGAAGCTGTGAAGGGTATTAAAGCTCTCTGCAGCCGTATTTAACGTTTTTTCTTGTTTTTATCTTAATCAATTTCTTCTTTTTTCATTTTAATTAAGTAGGTAGTTGCATTGGAGAGATAAAAATATCAATTTATTTTTAAGTAGCATTAACTAGTATGACAATTAGGGAAATAATCCATACAAATTCCATATACATATACTAATAATTGCTTACATACATATATACATAAACTAGTGAATGTAATTATATACAAAAATATATATAAATATTAATACCAATGTTAAAGGAAATTTAATGCACTCTAGCGAACAGAAACCGATAATAGAATTACAAGTAAATAATAATAAAGAATACCCTAACAAACATAGCTAAAATATCAACTGCTCATTAGCTGCAGCTTTTGTTATTAGCTTAAAAATATGTAGAATAAGAAAATGTTAACTTTGCAACATTGATTTGGCATAGCTTGTCGCTTACAATTCTACGAAATTACATATTTGCCTAAACACTAAACTTAAACTGTTTGCTTTTGTTGTGGTTTTGCAGTTAAATAATTTATGTAATTTTATATAACAGTTACAATTGTTTTTATGTAATCGTAAATGTTAAAAAATATGTAAAATTATTAAGTATGTATTACAACGTACATACATACATAGAAATACAATAAATAAATTAAATTAAAAATATTGAATTCGCAGCTTTATTGAACCTGAGATACCTCTCAAGTAAGTCGCTTTTTATTTTTTAACATCTTTTCGAAATGTGTCACATTTTTGGATATCTAACTCACTGTATACTGCTTGCCATATTCATTGCTTAAATTCAATTGTACATACGGTCCCATCAAGCTGATAAACGTGAGTATACGATTACGACTGTTACCCGCTTGCGCCAACAACTCCGCCGTACGGCAGGGATGTATTGCTATATATGGCTTGCCAAGTACGGGATGATCCAATTGCGTCATAATACTCAGCATATCCGCAGCGGTGCGTGGAACTGGGACATCCACACTATTGGTATTGCTGGCATTGTCGCCGTAGTCACGAAAAATGCGCCAGGCTTCTTCGATACACAACATGCTGCCGTCTGGTAGGTAGATAGTGTTAATCATAAAATTTACAATAATTTTGCTGGTACTAACCGTTACGATAAATGCGAAAATACAAAACAGGCACTTGGTAAGAAATACTGTAAACGATGTGATATTCGATTTTAAGTAAATAATTGCTTGGCGGCATCGCTGCAGTCACATCTTCTATACAGTAGTTAGTATCTTCCAGAACATCAGTACAACTTTTCTGATCAACAGTGTTTATTATTTTTTGTTCATAAATAAGATATGCATTGCCTTCTTGCTCGTCCTATTATTCATTACATATTTTAGTTTAATTTGCATATTTGTATTGAATTTCATAAATAATACCTTCTTATATAAAGTCCATGAGTCATTCAGGCGCTCAGAAATCTTTTGGAACTGTGTAGCTTCCTGCAGAAACTCTTCCCAGTTCAGTGTAACAATTGACATTGTTAATTTTATTTAAACGATTTAAATATGTACATATGTCAAATGTGTGCCTTTATTGTTTTTGTTAGCGTGTTTTGAGAGCTAAAATAAAAGTGTTGAATAATATCACTAAATATAATAAATTTAAATATTTAGTATATACTTTATAACCATCTGTTTGGGTGCTTGCTATTCGATCAGCTGTTTCTGTTTATCAACGATTTTCAGTTTTTTTTTAAAAACGTGAATAAAACAGGAAAAATACCCTTCATAGATACAAAAGATTCCATACAAAAGCTTGATTTTGATCCGTCAGCTTGTATGGCAGACGGACGGACTTATATTTATATATTAGAGTATCCGTCGTTTTCTTCTAATTTTTGTAAACTTCTCGGACGAACTGGCCACGGTAACTTCCCCATACTCATGCACTTAATATATAAAAAACTTCAAATTTGTTCTCAATTCATATTATCAACATTTATTTACTTAAATAGTTGCTATAATTGTCATTGATATTTTCTTTCTATAGACGATATGTTTTGTAAGCAGACAAACAACATCTATACCAAGCGTATTATAACGTATACGTAAATATAATTAAAACTAAAATGGAAAGCATATTTAAAATACAAACAAGCACAGCAGTTAAAATGGAATATTTATGCCAACCGTTAAAAAACAGGATTTTATTAACATAGCTGCAGTTGGCAACGATTGATTGATTAACTTAAATACGCACTGTAGCAACTGCAGTTTGGCTAAATATGCAAGAGCGATGAAGATTGCGTGAGACCATCACAGGTGGTCATGTCGTATATGCGTATACTACTAAATTTTTTTTATTTTAATTTAGCTTTAGCTCCACTATCTGTCAACCATAAGTATACTAGTGTTTAAATTAAAATCCTCCAACATTGCTACATAATTTTATATGTATGTATTTATGTGAAGAAAGTCTTTTTCACTCTGCCACCTCTTCGTCTTGCACATTCTCCGTTCTACGGATTTGCACCACTGTTACCATTGCGGCTTTGTCATCGAATTTACATGTTACAGTTACTTCGCTTAATTGAAAGGTGAATATTTGTGAACCATATTTTGTACGCAGATACACAGAACGCGGATCAGCTTCTAAAATGTCTATTATGCATTGCCGATTAACTTGTAGCTCTTGTAATTGGGTTTCGGCACGCTCATTAAAGCAAACCTTTAAGCGATGACTTCCTGCTACCCAATTGGGTACTTTTACAGCACTCAACGGCGGTGAAATGTGGTTAACTAAATTGGGAGGTGTTGAACTATGATAATTCCCTACACCACCACCGCCGCTACCACCGACAGTATCATCACTACTACTATTACTTCCTCCTGTAGCACCAGCTGCAAGCAATTCAAGCTCTGATTCTTCACCATCCGGCTCTTGACGCGAATCATAAAAATCCAATGTTTCCAATGGACCAACAGAAATGCGACCTATGCATTGTGAAACAGAAATATTAAGTAGTTTTTTATTCACAAATGTATGATGAGGATAATTACCAGAGTCCATTGGCGAAGCTGGTGAATCATAAAACGGTATAAATGGTTTAATATCAAGCAAAGGTGTACCATCAACCATATCGGTTCCGAAGAATGTAATCGTTGCTCCCTCCACCTTTTCAATTTCCACCAAGGACAAACCGATTGGGCAGGGACGATGCGGTGAACGTGTGGAAAATACACCCACACGCTCACCACCCAAACGCGGCGGTGCGACCTTGGCCTTCGGATGTGCATTGTTTTTATGAAAATGGTAAATTAACCACATGTGTGAGTATTCTTCTAAGCCTTCCAATGCGTGTTCTGGATTTGTAAAAGTATCGGAGTTCAACTCCACAATGCCACGCAACCGACCGCCTACACTCGACTGTCGGGGCACACCACGTTTTTCCGGAAATGCGGTACGTATCACGCCGATTTGCTGCCAACGCACACCACCTAACGCCTCTGCATTTGAGTCCTGAAATAAATTTTAAAAATGATACAATGCCAATAATAGGTATTTGCTCGGGAAAGTGTTTTAACAACACTTTCATGCCAACAAATTGCATTTACATCTAATTGCTGATTTTGCTTGGGTGTTACATTGCTATTGCGGGTGTTTTCCTCTGCAGTTTGGCGACGACAACCCTCGCAGCGAAATTCTCGAAGCAGACGGGCCACACTATCGATATCCTTTCTTTGAACGTGTTGCAAATTGCGCACTTGTTGTCTAATTGCAAGCAAAAGATATAAAGAAATTATTTTAAAATGGTTAACTTTAGCATATGAATTTCATTTCATCATACCTCAATTTGTTGATTTCATTGCGTGCAATGGTTAATTGATTTTGCAGCGCCAACACTTCGTTCTCCAACATGATGTTTTACGTGTACAACTTTTACATAAATATTTTAAATAACACCACATTTACTATTAGCACCAGAAGAAAGTCATAAATTCAGACCGGTAAGTATTTGCGAAAAAATGTGTTTTTTATTTTTTATTTTAGCACTGACAACATAAACAGAAAAACTATACCACACAACCTTTTGCCGGCGGTCAGGGTTGCACAGCAACTAATTCTTTATTAAAATTTATTTACCAACATAAAATGTCAGAAAACCAGTAATACTCATCGATAAAATATAAAAATATTACGTTTAATAGTAATATGTAATTGACATATGTATATAATATTTTTCAATAAACTTACCCCATGGAACAGTTTAACACTAACTAGGGACGAGTACTTCTAAACTATAGCTTACGACATGAATACCCTACAACACATAACATTTCCCTGTTGTTTATTAAACGTCTATCCCGCTTGATTGTACTATAGTTTTGGCAGGTAGTCTCTTTCTACGCTACCTCTTATACGTGTACCCTGTTGGTTTTGTTTTTGTTAGCATTATGGTTATATACACAAGTGATTTGCTTAAAACCAAGTACCCGGTTGCTTACAACATCAACACTAACATTGTTTTTTAATCAAAATTCGTTAAAAACTAATCACTTGTGATTCTTTCTGTTCACAACACAAATAAAAGTGCCCCAATGAACATTGAACTTCACGAGGAATTTTAAACTTATTTTGCTTTTATCTTTGTTATAAAGAATGCGAATTAACGGGTGAGTACCATATATTGTAGAAATTACCTTACCTTGACCTTAAAGATGTTTCCCATTCCATTATTTATAGGACACTGCGAGGTAAGACGGTATTTATAACCGGCGCCTCCAGAGGAATTGGAAAAGCAATAGCATTAAAGGCTGCACGCGATGGTGCCAATGTTGTGATAGCAGCAAAAACAGCGGAGCCACATCCAAAGTTATCTGGCACAATTTACAGTGCAGCAAAAGAAAGTATGTAAATGTTTAAAATGTGATATGTAATAATTCGTTAACACCATACACAGTTGAAAATGAAGGCGGCAAGGCTCTGGCATGCATTGTAGACGTCCGAGACGAACTGCAAGTACGCAAAGCAGTTCAAGCTGCTGTGGAAAAATTCGGCGGTATCGATATTCTGATCAACAATGCCAGTGCAATTTCATTAACATCCACACTTGAAACGGATATGAAACGTTACGACTTGATGCACAATATCAATACAAGAGGCACTTTTTTAGTGTAAATAATTAAATGATCCTACTATTTATTATATTCAATATTAAACTATTATTCATGTAGCACGAAGGAATGTTTACCATATCTACTAAAAAGCAAACATGGACACATTTTGAATATATCACCACCGCTTGTCATGTCACCACATTGGTTCAGTACTCATGTAGCCTATACCATGGCCAAGTATGGTATGTCAATGTGTGTACTTGGCATGGCTGAAGAGTTCAGAAGTCAAGGCTTAGCGGTGAATGCATTATGGCCACGTACAGCTATCTATACTGCAGCTGTTGAAATGCTACAAGGAGCAGAAGCTTCCCAATATTCACGCACACCTGAAATAATGGCTGACGCAGCATATGCAATACTCTGTAAAAATCCAAATACCTGTACTGGCAACTTCTTTATTGATGAAGAAGTCTTAATTGAAGAGGGTGTGCAAGACTTAAAGCGATATGCTCGTTTCCCCGAAAACGCAGACAATCTTATATCGGATTTTTTCCTACCAGAGAAATACATTTCGAAATTATAAGCTAAGACATTTTAAAATATCTGTTTGTATATTTGTAATAATTTGGTGGAATGTTTTAATTAATAAAGATAAATATACATATCTACATATGTGCATATATTTCTACTTCTGAAAAAAAAAACTTACATAAATTTGTATTGCCTTATTCTCCTCTATATAGTATGTACATGGTATAAATCTCTTCATAAATAAGATACATATGTATGTAAGTACTCACAGAAGATTGTACATCTTATTAATTTTTTTTTTCTTAAAAGCTCTTTTCGTTATCTTCGCCTGTATACTTTGCCCTCTTTAGAACAACCTGTTTATAGCTACTTTAGTCGTGTTATTTTTTTGTTAGCTATAAGATCAGTTGTATTCACCGAAGGCTTGCGAGTAGATGAAATTATTTACATAAATCAATATGCAGAACGTTGGGTAAAAAAATGTTTACACTTTGCACTTTAAATATTTATAATTTTATAAGTTTAGCGCATTACGAGGTAAGACATTATTTATTACGGGGGCGTCTCGTGGAATTGGTAAGGCAATCGCTCTAAAAGCTGCACGAGACGGTGCTAATATTATAGTGGCAGCCAAAACAGCTGATCCACATCCCAAGCTGCCGGGTACTATTTACACAGCCGCAGAAGAAAGTGAGTAGTTTCCAGAGGAAACCACCACCTAATGATTTTATATTTATGCAAATATTTGCATGTACATATAAATAAACATACATGCATACATATATTATAATAGTTGAAAAAGCGGGCGGTAAAGCATTGGCATGTGTTGTTGATGTTCGCGATGAGGCGCAAGTACGAGCTGCCGTGCAACAAGCCGTAGCTAAATTTGGTGGCATTGATATTCTAGTCAATAATGCCAGTGCAATATCATTAACTTCTACTTTGAAAACTGACATGAAACGTTACGATCTCATGAATGGTATTAATGCCAGAGGTACTTTTTTGGTGTAAGTTATAAATCAGCACATTTAATTTAAATTTAACTAAACACTTTCTTTTGCAGTTCAAAGGAGTGCTTACCTTATTTGCTAAAGAGCAATCATGCCCATATTTTGAATATTTCACCCCCACTAACGCTAACTCCTAGATGGTTTGCTTCAAATGTGGCTTATACGATGGCTAAATACGGTATGTCAATGTGTGTGCTGGGTATGGCTGAAGAATTCAAAGAACGCGGAGTAGCAGTTAATGCGTTATGGCCACGCACAACGGTGCACACAGCAGCAATTGAAATGTTGCGTGGTCCTGAAGGCGCTATATATTCGCGTAAGCCTGATATAATGGCTGATGCTGCGTATGTAATACTTTCTCATAAACCTAGTAAGCACACGGGTAACTTCTACATCGATGACGAAGTACTAAGTGAAGTTGGAGTAAAAGATTTCACGCAATATGCTTGCTATCCGGTAAACGCCGATAAGCTGGAGCTGGATGGATTTTTGCCAGATAAATATTATAAATCTAAGATGTAATAATGCTAATAATCAAATCTTTAGTTAATAATTTTTTAAATATACAAATGTTGTATACATTCTACATACATTCTTTCCAATTTACGAGATCCCAAATTAAGTTTGATTTGCCATTCAAGTCCGAGTGTGTTGGTTTCCTTGGAAGTTACAATAATTTTCAAACTGAAATAAAGGGTGCATGAAGTAATTTAATCGTTACAGTTATTAGCAGGCACCAAATAATTATTTATTAAAAAATTACATATGGCATCACCACATATAAGTGAAATGACAGCAATGATGGTTGAGTTTGACGATTGTGAATATTATATGACAAAAAGAAGAAGCAGATTAACAATTTGCTGGTCATTCGAAGAATTTTGTTTTCTATAGGTAATTTGCATCATTTACATTTTATTAGGCATCAATATTTTGAAATTGAATGTTAATATATACTAATACAACGAATATATATTTTGAAACTCTTAGGTATTTTATCTGTGCAGTGAAATCCCACAAAAATGTCGCGTGGTAGTTCAGCCGGCTTTGATAGACATATTACCATTTTCTCGCCTGAGGGACGACTCTACCAAGTGGGTAAGTAACAAATAAAGCGAACAAAAAATATGTAGTTGATATATTACTATATTTTTTATAACAGAGTACGCCTTCAAATCGATTGATCATGAAGGTCTTACATCGGTAGCATTAAAAGGCAAAGATTGCGCCGTAGTTGCTACTCAAAAGAAGGTGGCCGAAAAACTAATTGATCCGGGAACTGTAACACATCTATTCCGCATTACCAAAAATATTGGTTGTGTGATGACTGGACGCATATGTAAATAGTTACATTAAATTAAAACGTGAGTTTTTTGTTTTATATAAATATACATTTTCATTTTAGCTGATAGTCGATCACAAGTACAAAAAGCGCGTTATGAAGCAGCAAACTTTCGTTACAAATTCGGCTACGATATACCAGTAGATGTGCTGTGTAGACGTATTGCCGATGTCAATCAAGTGTACACGCAAAATGCTGAAATGCGCCCTCTAGCATGCAGTAAGTTACTAATAAAAAAAGTTGAAAGCATATATGTATACATTTTTTATTTTTTTTTTAATTTTAGGCATGGTACTTATAGCCTACGACGACGAGTTGGGACCTGCTGTGTATAAAACTGATCCTGCGGGTTATTATTGTGGATTAAAAGCTGTTGCTGTCGGTGTAAAACAACAAGATGCCAGAAGTTATTTGGAAAAGAAATACAAAAGTGAACTGTCGACAGAAAAAGCCATACAGCTGGCTATAACTTGTCTATCCCAAGTTCTACAAGTAGATTTCAAACCAAATGGTATTGAAATCGGCATTGTCACCAAGGACAATCCAGAATTTACGGTGTTGGAAGAAAAAGAAATCGAAGATCATTTAACAAAAATAGCAGAAAAGGACTAATTTTAATAATGGAAACTTTTTACTTTTCGAATTAAGATTTGTTTTGGTTTCTTTGGCTACAAGCTTTAGCAAACTAGCCAAAAATATAGCATAAAAATGTATTAAAAAAGTAAAAAAATATAGTTTTTGAAATGAAATGTAATGGATCGGTAAAGTATAGTTTAATGAAGGAAGTTGAGAACATTCTAACAAATTTTCTTGTTATGACTAATGGCGAAATTCGTTTTACAATCAGTATCTTTGACCAAGATACCAAAGAACAGCACTCAATTAGGCTGATACAATGTAAGATACCATGATTAGCGCTTTTAATGAATTGAGTAAATTGATTAAGATATCATAAAATCTATCCATTCTCCCATCGATTTTTTTTCAAGTAGATAGTATTCATCAATTTAATATTTGCTCACCACTGGCTGGCCTTTTCAATCGTATATTTAAGTTTTTGAAAATGTTGCAAGTATGGTAAAGCGTATTTGCCAAAAACTAAATATAACTCTGATGGATACTATAGAGATTGAAAAATTTTTATTGTTTGTATAAGTTGGTGTAAAGCTTTGGAATGTATTTAATACTTGTAAACATGTTTTCTATAAGAATTGAAACTTTAATTTTTAATTCACAACATCTTTGGTATTATAACGAGCAACAAAGGCCGTCACATCAAATTTACGCTGACATCCTTTATAGTTCATGTAACGGATCTTACCGAATATTGGTCTATTGCGATAGGCACCATCATGTAAACCACCAATTGAGAACATGCAACCTAACATATGATAAAAAATATATTCGGGTATTTTAGAATTATTTAAAAAGTTGAAAACTCACCCACATAACCGTTGGAATCTCTGCCATCTAAACTATATTTGTCGTTTAAATAAATTGCAGTTTCTAGCGCAGCTTCTGGTGAGTTGGACCATTCCAGTATCTTTTTGGCCCAATACTTACGAAGAAATCCGTGCATTTTGCCTTCACGAACCAGTTGTATTTGAGCTGCATTCCAGAGGTCATCATGTGTATTTGCTTGTTCAAATTTTGAAAGTTTATAGGAAGGATTGCGCTCGTCATAACGGTGTTCATCAAGTGTATTAAATGCCCACGAATATATCCCCTTAAGATTGTCATAGTTTTTATTGTAATAACAGAAATTGTCCGCCAATTCGCGAAGAATAATTGCCTCTTCGCAAAAGGCTTCCACAGATTTTTGGCATTTAGATGAGTATCGCCTTACTTCCAGAACACAGCGTTGGGCGGAAATTTGGCCTAATATTAAAATATGTACATATTTATAAATTTAATGAAATAAAAAAAATTACCAAAGCGAATCCATGGTGATAACCCTGATAATGCATTCACTGTTGGGTCATCACGTTTTTCGCCATAAATGGGTAAACGTTTCATACAAAAGCTCTGCAATTGCTCACATGCCGCGGTATAACCCGATTTTGCCCACTTTACAACACCCACTGCGCAATCACCATCAAACCAATTTCGGGCTTTCTTCCAATCTGCACGTTTGATATTGAAAATATTCTTATTATGCGGATGTTTTATTACTGGCGGAAATTCTGTGAGATATTCATCCAATATTGGGTAAATCCTACGACGCATATAAAAAGGCACAAACTCCTGTTTATGGGAAGTTATCCATAAAGGCACTATATTGTGTGCATCAACCTGGGTAAATGGTATGTCCACAGGTAAAACTAATTTGATTTCTTCTACGCATTGTTGGTGCTCACGTAAGGGCGAAAAATCGCAAACTACAGCGGATATTTCATGCAAGCGTACAAATTCTGTTAAACAACAGGCTGTTGATCCAAAGCATAAGTGCAAAGGAATTGATAGCTCATGTAGTTCGTGTTCTAGTTCTTCTAAACCACTCAATAAGAATTCATATTGCCGCTTTGTAATATTAGCATCTTGCGGTGTGATACAAAATATAATTAAAAGTGGAAGTTCAAATTTCAAGGCTAAACGTTGTGCAAATAACAATGCCCAATTATCTTGCACCCGCGCATCACGCGACATCCAATAGAGTATACCGCCGAAGTGGACTTCACTTACTTTATCCTCGGAACTTAGTACACGAACGCGTTTCTTGTTAAAAGGAAACTCAGATATACTGTTTGCTGTGGAGAAGCGCCTTTGCATGAGTGAGTGCTTGGAAATGGCAAGTTGTGGCGATATATCAGTGGAAGGTCCTGATATGTCCTCCTCTTCACTGGAACTTGGAGACTCAGCTTTACTGCGTAAATTATATTTTTCCTTCGACCGCTTCATTCCTATTATAAAAGCCGAGTGCAGTGGATGATGATTCAACTTTTATTTAATTGATTATTCGTTCCACCATTTGAATTGTTTTTACAAAATCTTGTTCAAATGCGCGCTTTCATATTTCACAACCATGTAAAATACTTATTAGATATCATAATATATCGATTGTGTTCATTAAACGTTATCGAAATAAATTTTTTGGTTCTATTGATAATGGAACCTGATAAGTATAAAAGCTTTGCGATGAAAACCTCAAATATAGCACAATTATCTTAATTTAATATTTCTTAACAATAAAACATCAAAATTACAATTTGTAGATGGGTTATATAAATTATATTAGTCACCGTTATTCAACCCTTAAAAAACTTCGTTGAGCAAAATAATCGTTTGCAAAAAGCTTTCGGGTCGGAATATAAGAACGAGTATTTCCGTTTCCGCTGTGTGACGTGATTCGGTATTTTAATCAATTTATCAGTGTTTGGGTTAATTGTTTAATATAAAATTATCAGAATAATTAATGTTACATTCATATAAAAGTGATTCCATAAAATTTACATCCGTGAGACTCTGAGCTGAAGTTAAATTCTTACAAATTTAATAATTTATATTCCACAAGAGCAAAATGAGAGTTTCTAATTAAAGGAAATCGCTCCCGGTAAGTTCGCATTTAAAATATGTATTATATTGGTTTGGTTGCACGTATGTACATATGTATTTGAAAACTTATATGTTATCTTTCCATTAAGAATGCTATGTTTCCGTTAAGAATCGAAAATTTATTCATTCACTATAATATCCCATATATGTATATGGAATTTTTTTTTTATCGTAAAACTGTTATCGATATTTTATACATCTTTAGGAATATTTTTAAACGTATTTACAAATATTTTCAAACGTTATAGAAATAAAAATATGAAGCTTACAAACTCCGCTTTACAAATTTAATGCCAATTTTGCTAAAAATTATAAATAGTTGTTTGGTCATATAAAAATCGAAATTAGTTACGAGCCGGTTCAATTTCAGACTAATGAAACACCCATCTTTAGAAATTTTAGTTCCGATTTATTGAAAAACGAAACGGACGCGTAATGGATTTCCGGGCGGTTTTATTCAGTGATTAATGATTTATGTTTAAAGATTATATTCTGTACATCCTTTTATGTATAAATTTGCAACTATTTTTTAAAAAATTGCATAGGAAAATTCCAATGCACGAACAGGACTTAATTCCAATGAAGGCATAAAATGGCGTTATTTCTACAAGTGGAATATCTGGATTATGTAGTAATGTTAAAGCGTACATGATTCACAAAATGGCGGATTGGCAAAATTAATCTTGAGAAAGCTTAAATTTTAAATTAAAGTTATAGATTGAAATATTAGGCAAAATGAAAGTGTAGTTATTGTGAGTGAATAAATACGTATTTGTGATTAAAATAAAAATGTAGTAATTGTGAGTGTATAAATACGTATTTGGAAGTTTTCAACATAAGCTTTTAAATACATACATAAAGAAATTCCTATTATCTACTTGTGTGCATGTTAAAAAAATGTTATAAAATATGTGTGAGCCTAACAGTTACATCGAAAAGTAAATTTTTAGAGGATTTATTAATATATAGGAAACCCCTTTCGGTAAGTGTGCAGTTAAATTATTTATTTTGTAATAGTATTATTTAAAAAGTTTTTTAAAATTCATATTTACAACAGCTACTCGTATCATAAAAGCTATTCCTAATACGAGTAGTTTAGTAGTTGCCGTTTCCGGCACAATTATGCAATAACGATCCACACTGTTAATTCAGTTTGAATTAACTATCATATGAAATATAAAACAAATATCTATTTCCTCTATCCTTTATTTGTGGTAAATAACTTTAAAGTTACAAGTGAAAAATACGCTTATATGCACACTTATACATACATATGTATATGTAATAAAAGTACGAAAATACGTTTAATTTTTCTATTAACGATTAAGGTACATATGTAATTCTTATGATTATCCAGTGAGATTTTCTAATTTCAATTTAGTATATGTACGTATATAAAAACAATAAAATCGGTTATTTAGAATCATGTACTTTGCTACCATAACGAGCCACAAAAGCTGCAACGTTAAATTTACGCTGACATCCTTTATAATTCATGTAACGTATTTTTCCAAAAATTGGTCGTTCCGCCCATCCTTGATCATGCACGCCCCCAATCGACCACATACAACCTGTAAATTTATTGTTGTTTTACTTGAAATCTCCTGTTACCAATCTTTGAACTCACCAACATATCCGTTTGGATCTAAACCATCTAAACTATATTTATCATTCAAAAAAATTGCAGTTTCTAAAGCAGCATCAGGCGTAGAAGACCACTCCAGTATCTTTTTTGCCCAATACATACGCAGGAAACCATGTATTTTGCCTTCGCGTAACAACTGCAGCTGTGCTGCGTTCCATAGATCATCGTGGGTACGAGCTTGCTCAAACTCTGCCAAAGTGTAAGCAGGTGAGCGCTTATCTTTACGATGGTCTTCTAAGGTTTTAGCTGCCCAAGCATGTAATCCTTTTAGACTGTCGTAATGTTCATTATAATAGCAGAAATTATCTGCTAATTCACGTCTTACTATAGCTTCTTCGCAAAAGGCTTCCACCGATGCTTTATATTTCGATTTTAGTCTCAATACTTCGAGAACACAGCGTTGAACAGAAATATGACCTAAATAAGAACAATAGAAAAAGGTATAAGAATCAATTGCAAATAGCAATACCACCTTCCTTCCAATGTAATAGATTTTGAAAAATTATAATAACTATCTAATATAGTTTAAGCTAATATAATATTTATTTACCAAAATGAAACCACGGTGAAAGTCCGGATAACGCGTTTATAGTGGGATCGTTTCGCTTCTCATTAAAAATTCGTAAACGTTGTGTACAAAAGCTCTGCAATTGTGCGCATGCAGCTGTATAGCCTGGCTGAGCCCAATCAACTTCATCTACTGAACGATCGCATTCTAAAGCTGCCTCAGCTTCTTGCCAATTTACTGGTTCGTAACTTGAAATTATGTTCTTATTGTGGGGATGTTTTATAACGGGTGGAAATTCTGTAAGAAACTCTGGTAGTTTCAAATTAATTTTTCCACGTATAGTGCGCGCACCATACTCTTGTTTGTCGGAGGCTACCCATAATGGCACCACATTATGTGCATCCACCTGTATAAAGGGAACCCCAATGGGTAGCTTTTCCTTTACTTCTTCAACCCACTGCTGTGGAACACGAAGTGGTGTAATATCACACACTAGTGCACTAATTTTGTATTTATTTATTAACTCTGGTAAACGATCTTTAGGCGAGCCCAAACATAAATGTAAGGGTATACTCAGTTCCCGACATTCTCGCTCCACTTCTTTTAAGCCTCCGATTAAAAACTTATATTGACGCAATGTGGCATTTAAATACTTTGGTACCAGGCAAAATGTGACTAAAAGTGGTAATTTCAGTTTTAGAGCCAAACGTTGACTGTATAAGAAAGCCCAATTGTCCTGAACGCGCGCTTCACGCGACATCCAATACAATACACCACCACTGCGCGATTCAGACACTTCCTCGACGGAATTAAGTACGCGTACACGTTTTTTGTTAAAACTAAATTCAGCAATGCTTTCAGCTGTTGCTAAACGGCGTTGTTGTAAAGATTGCACTGAAATTGTAGTGGATGATGCCTTTTCATTAATACCAACTGCTGAAATACTCTCATTATTCGTATCAACTCCACTAGAAGCAGCAGATTTGGTTTTCTTGGGCTTTGTTACCGCATTAGTTGCGTTGTTAGAACGCTTCATTTTACTTATATACTTGGTTTCAAGAGGAGAACACTTTATGTTTGAAGCAATTTGTTTATTTGCCAGAGGGAATGCAATTATTGCATTTTAGTTTTAGAGAGGAGAAATTAGTTGTTTTGATTATCGGGAATATGCTATCGATTTTCTAAATTTAACGTTTTAAATTGATTTAAATCGGACATAATACTTATCGATATTTCCAATTTGAAATTCCAGCAAAATTCAAAAATTGAATATGTATGTACATTTGTATGTAGGTATGGGTAATACCACCAACGTTTTTTGATTAAATTATGTGTTGTTAATGATTACATAAACTCACAATAACTTACAGCTGTTACATTTAATGAATGTGGAATTATAAAATAATGAGCTGCAATAAAAGCCAATGTAAGCAATCGGCTTAAATTCATTTATTTATACATATATACCACGGTATGAAAGTCATTTGCAATCAGATCAAGTACAAAGCTCCTCCAACAAACATAGAATATAACCCGACTCAAGTTGTTACACTTAACTGTTCGACGGATAATATCTCTGTTATATACGCAAGTTGTTTCGTTAATTCCGAAATGAATTTCAGTAATGAATTAAAAAAAATTAAGAACTATTTAACAGCTTTCAAAATACGTACAATTGCATTGGATCTAATATTGGTGTTCGTAAACATTTTTAATATTCACTACGATGGTAAAACCGTGATTGTGAAAAGGAATCGCATAAATCATCGTCTGCGCATAGTACGAAAAGTATTAATTTACTTTATGCTATTATATATTTTAACTTACATTTGCATAGCATGTTTCTTTACCACTTTGCGCATAGTGATGCCAAAATATGCGCAGTCTTTAGATAAATATGGCTATGCAAGAGAATTTGAATACATCGTAAAATTAGGAGTCCCGATTATCTTTTTAAAATTATTAATTGTTTCTTTTCCTTTGTCACATTGGTTGAAGAATAACAACAAAAAGTTAATAATAATCTTGCTAAATGATGTGCTAAAAATACTCCAAAAATTGAGCAAACGTAATATCGCAATCGATTTTAATAATTTACCGCCATATTGCAATATCCTCTTTCATCTGCAATTCCTGTTAATAATTTGGAATTTATTGAACAATATGCGGGTGCTTTATAAGTTCGAGGATGTGCTCAGTATTATTATGGATTTTATCTATGATTCTTACTATGTTTCGCTCTACCTTATGTATCAAATTGTGCTGTTAATTCAATGGAATATCCATGATAAACTTAATAAAAATTTTGCGAAGCGCATGGCACGTAAAGATTTTAATTGCAAAGATGTATTGCATTTCATTACAATGCTGAGACGTTTAAAAAATTGTCAACGTAATTTTGCCAAAAACTTTTGGTGGCTGCCATCAATAGTTGTTATGAAGGCTTTCTTAATAATTTCCGAAAGCTTTTTCTTTTGGAATTATATCAGACAACATAATGCTATGTCCGACATTAGGTTAATTTGGTTATATAGTGGTGCCGCTTTATACTGGCTGGATATTTTCCTATTGGTTTTTATGCTGAGTGAACTGCGGCAATTGGATCATTGCGCACACCAACTATTATTCATGACGGTTATTAGGCAATACGAAGCAACTCCCGAACAAAGCGGCACAATCAAAGAGGTTTGGTTTTTTATTTCATTATACAAAATTAATGCTTGATGATGAATTAATAGATGTATATGTATGTTTATATATTTCTAGCTCGATGAATACTTATCGTCTCATCATTTTAAACCTTATACTTTATATCTTTATCCAAATCTACAACGCATGAATTGCCTTCTTATCTGGTCTATTTGGTGGCCATTTCTTTTTGGATTCTTTATAACATGCATAAATCCAATCAATTTTAGATTTATACGTAGTTTAAGTCAATAAATTGAAGATATGTACATATATATTTTACCTTTTTTCTTTTATTTTCTGGAAATTATTCGATAATACTTATATGCAAATACATACATACATATGTACATACATACATATATAATTATTACATTTCTTAACTAATGGTATTCGTAGCTAATTATGAGCTAATGCCATTCTATTATACGCAATGAGGTTTAGCTGCTATAAATTACTTTACGCATAGTAATAACTTTCCGACTAACCCAACAAATAGCATGCACGTATTATTTCGAGTAAAACACACGCCATAGACTGAACTCTATTTCGCTGCTCTAACAATGGATTTAAATTTAATTAAAAACACAGTTAAAAAGCATCTCACTGTTTTCAAAATACGTCTATACACATTGGATATCACTTCGGCTTTAATTAATATCCATTCCCTTCATTATAATAGCAAAAATGTAACGGTTAAAAATAGTCGCATCAATCATTATCAACGCATAGCACGAAGAATATTCATATTCATAATATTTGTGGAGTCTCTCTTTACGATTGTGGCCGGTTCTGGGATTAGTATTTTTCGAAAATATTATCCAAATGAATTGGACAAAATGAATTGTGTGGGTCGAATTCCACTGGAGCGTGTATTTAAACTAGTTATGACTACGAGTGCGATTAAATATTGTATAACGTTTTGTGTATTGTTCTGCTGGTGGAATAAACAGAGTAAAAGAGCTTTCATAAAACTGCTAAACGAGCTGCTAAGACTCTGTCGAAGGTTGACCATTCATTTCGATATCGATTGCAGCAAGTTGCCGCCGCAATGTAGTCTATTATTCCATCTACAATTTCTGGTGATAATTGGGAATTTGCTAAACAATCTGTTGTTGGCTTTTACTTTCAATGATATATATTCTTCATTGAGAGATTTCTTCAATGGGGTTTTCTACGCTCCCATCCCACTGATGTATCAAACTGTGCTATTGACGTTGTGCCAACTGCATTACAAAGCGAATGCACAATTGGATATGTACGTGGCATGTGATGCGTGCAAAAACAAATATATATTTAAGTTCATTGTATTTTTGAGCGACTTAAAAACTTTCCAAAATCGTTTTGCAAAAGCTTTCATTTGGCTGCCCCGTTTGGTGGCTATTAAGACATTCCTAATTGTTGGCGAATGCTCATATCTGTGGCATTATCAAAATCATTATAATACTTTGGCCGATGTCAAATTAATTTGGTTATATACCGCTGTCGCTGAAAGTTTGCTAGACATTTTCTTAATGGTTTTCATGCTAAATGAACTGCGTCGTCTGGATCTTCAAACACAACATTTACTATATTTAACGGTTATTAACTTACACAACGAGATGTCCTATAGAGGAAGGAGGGTCGCTTTAAGGGAGGTTGGTGTTAAAATGTCCATGTTTTTGACTTATTATGACAATGCTTATTTATAATATACTTCCAGCATGGTATTTATTTATCTACTCCTCAATCGAAATCTTATACATTGCATCTACACCACTTTGTAGAGCAGTTATGCTACCTACAAGTCTGGACCATTTTAATACCAGTACTCTGTGGATTTATGCTGGCTTGCTTAGATCCATTCGATATGATGTTCATACGCGATTTGAGCCAATTCAATTCGATAAAGTAATTTTTATGGACAATTTAAAAATTTAAAATTTCAATAAAACGGTTAAATGTTTGTTAAAAAAAAAAAAATACCCAGGTGCTTTCCCGACAGTCGGGTCTAAATAACCGAAACAGACCCGGTTTATTAAGCGGCCAAGGACTGTAAACACATCACCACTCCTCGAAATTACTTCAGGTCGATCACGCTTTCTAGTTGTTATAGATTTAGTGGCAAACTTACTATACTCTGTTCAGAGCATAATGACGAATAATAACACATAACCTAAAAGAAAATGAGCAGAACTTGCATCATTTTGTATATAGTTGTTTGTATATATATTTTCGCAATTGAATTTGTTTTATAAGTACATTACAATACATTTCAAATTTCGATTATACGATTTTCTTTGTTGTTGTTCATTTATTTTTTGTTTTGTTTTTAGGTAATAAGTTTGACTACTTTGTATTTGACTGGAGTTAAAAATTACATATTATATAATTTTCACATAAATAAATACATATCATTTGATATACAAGACATATGCGCGTTTTATATACTCTTCACATGTACATACATACATACATTTTACTGTAATTGTAACTGATACTAAATGATACTTTTGCATTTTATTTGAACTAGATTTACAATGGTTTTTCAAACATTAAATTGGATTTTTTTTATATATAATTTGTTTGTTGTTTCGTTATTCTTTTGTTGCTATATGTGCGGTATTGTATATATGACAATTTGAAGACTGAAACAGTTTATATGCCCTTTATATATGTATTTGCTTGTAAGCCGCTTAATACAAATATATGTGTATATAAATAGATTTGTAATGGAATTTAATAAGGTTGCAAGGTAGTAGGTATGTGAACGGGTTAAAAGAGTGTAAAAGTAAATATTGGATTCAAGAAGTTGTAAAATCAAAGGATGTAGTAACATTTTATGTTATAGAAGTTAAAATTAAATTTAATTAACAATATTTTGCCCCGAGCATAGTATTTTTTTGGCTTTAATTGCTCTACAGTTATAATTAAAATATATACATATATAATTTGCTGTAAACACAAAAATTGGTTATATTTGCCACAGTTTAACTAGATATCAAGCTCTTTTTAAATTACATATTTTTTGCTATATTAAAACTCAAAATGTTTCCTGGTCTCTTATATAAAATATACAAATACAAATGTTGCATACTAGCAGGCGCCCTAGTATTTTTCTAACGTAACTGATAACTGACTGGTCGTTGTAGTCTGCAATACCTGACTTGAAATTTTAAATGAACCAAGCTGTGAATTCAAATCACTTTAGTCAAAACAAAATATTTTTGTTTTGGTTCAATTTCGTTTAGGATTTTGTTGTAGTAGAGTGAATATCAAATATGTTGGTAAAATTAAAATTTCAAAAGCTTTAAAATAGTTTTATTTGACAAATATTCCTATGTATATTTCAAGTGTTAAAAAATAGTCTATAATATGTGGCACGGGCAGTTAAGCGATATTAAGTTACTCTGAGAATTTTTTTTTACTCTGAAGGCATTTTAAAAACTGCTAAAAAAAAAAATTAAATTAAATGAAAATAAACTAAACGCAAAACAATTAGCTAACAAATTAAAGTTTAAAATTTTTGGAATTGAAAATTTTAATAAATTCTGCATTAAGCTATTTAAATATTACAATATAAATAAATATAAACAAGTTTGAACATTGCACACATGGAAGTAATGGGTACAATAAAAAATAGATACATGTGTCAACAAATATATTATTAAGAAATTTTTTACTTAGTGCGATATTTACAAAATTATAAACAAAATTATCACAATTAACAAAAGCGCGGATAGTATAAAAATTGCAGCCCACTGACGTTTATCTGTCAAGTAGAAAAGAAAATAAATTTTGACAATAATTAATTCTAAATACAATTACAACTGCAGCGCACTCACCATTATTCATGTGCAATACTTTGGCAACTTTTTTCATTGTTGTATCCAATTTGGATTCCGTTGTATCGAACTCATTACCAAAATCATCGAGCATGCTGCAGAAATAAGAAAACAGTATTCAATATTATCATTTAAATACACAGTAGAGTTTAGTTAGCAACATTTCTGGATGTGACTTACACAGCCTGCTCGTCCAACTCCACACCAATCTGTCGTGATACAGTCTTTAACGTTCCAATGGAATCACTTATCATATCTAGCTGCTCATCCTGTCCCTGCATCATGCGCTGCTGCACCGACACCGTTTCGCCGACGTAACGATGCCCCGGACTATCCAACGATGCATAATGACCCGGACTATCCACGGTATTCTCCAATTTGGAGTACTTTGTACCGCTGTGACGTTGTGCCGCTGCTGCCATTGTACCGGCAATTGTATTAGCTACACCGCTGCCTGCGCTGCTGATCAAAGAATTCTGTTGTAAGAGACCACCACTGCCGATGCCACCGTTTGTACACTCAACCAAATAGGTTTTATCACTGATACCGTGATGATGATGATTATGATTGTGGTGCTGCTGCTGTTGTTGTTGTAGTTGATTATGATTACTGTGATGACTATTACTATTTAGGCTGTTGTTATAGTTGTTAATGTAATTACTATTGCCGTTCTGATTGTTTTGATGATTAATTTCGTTATGATTGTGTTCATCGAGTAGTGGTTGATGTGCCGTTATATCTCTGTCCCTCTTCCGATTCAGGCTCATCTTCTCTTTCATCTGCCGGACCTCATCGCGTGTATTGTCGATGAAATGCCGACGACTCAAAAGCTCACGATTATCAATGCGAAATTTATTCGGATTCTTTTCAACTATACGTACAGTCGGTGGATTAAGGAAGACCTTTAATTAATTGCTGGCCTAGTGGGTGTATATAGAGCTTGTGTGACTATTATAAAAATGTAGGAAGTGATGTACGGAAGTGTACAAAGAGAAATATGATCTGTAGGCATTTGTTAATTCATTCACACACTGGCCATGGGAGACTAGTCAGCTTAACAGAACTTCAAAGGCACATACTTATATATAAAGAGTATATCGTCACCTGAAATGCAAATTAACGTAACAACATTTTCAGAAATTTACAGTGGCATGAATGAAACACGGAATAAAATGGAACATGAGTGAAACAAAATATTAATATTGGTTAAAACTGGTTTATATATGACCGCAGAACCAGAAAATGTTGAACATATTTAAAATTATGTATATAATTTGAAGTAGTGAAGCGTAATCAATAAGACACTCAATTTCGAATTTTTTGATGATACGTTATTTTGCATTTCAGGTGACGATATGATGTATAAATAAACTCTATATGTGGATTGCACGCACGCTATAACAATAAGATTGTAACTGTTAGTTGTTGTTATGTACTGTAAATGCAAATATGTATTTAATTTTTTCTGAAGTCATTGGTTGTGTAACTGTATTAGTTAGATTATATAAATCTGATTCTTGTGCGTACTTCGCGTTGTTTATCAGTTTCGTGGAATAATCGAGTATTTGAAGAAATTATTAGCTTTTGATGTAATTATAACATCAATAAAATGTTGTTATCAAACGTAATATGATCTTATCACATGGTAAACATGTATTTATGTATAATAATGTAGAAAATATAAGCATAGGAAGGGTTCTTAGCAAACTTCAGACAATTAAATTTGCCACAAAGTTTGTAACGCGTGATCAACGTGACAAGCTGAGGCGATTTAGCCATGTTCGTCGTCCGTTTGTCTGTATATTCACACTTATTTACGCGTATTAGTTCCACAGTTCTTTAAAACCCGGTATATAGAAAATATAAAGTCAAAAATCATAAATTTATCTATATTAAAGGGTTAAATGGCTGTCAGCCCCATCTGTCAGCCCCATCCATTGGTCGACCCTATATAATCCCCGGACATCAGGTTTCAACATGTGAACTAATAATAACTAAGAAAATTTATGTTACCAATGTAAATGGCTTATAAGTTGTAAAAGATAGTACATCGATAAAACTATAGCTGATAAAAAGCAGTATATAATGGTGAACCGATCACAAAACGCTTTATATATAAGCTTTAATGATAAGCATTCATTAGCTTTTGCAATTATTCAATGTGGTTAAATAGAAATTGATTTTTCAAAAATTACTGTCGGTATTTGCACTATTAGAGACTACATTCATGCATACACATATACTACTTGCATACTTTTGTTTTGTTCATGGGTTCAGTGCTTATGGGCTGTGTCAGCTAATCTATTTGCATAGCTGACAATTTAGCGCGTCGAATATACAATAGAAATGTCAATATTTGCATTGCCGAGCTAAGATTACGCGACCAATATGAATATGAAAGCCACATGCACACTTATTACCGCACACATGCTTGAACATTCAAATCAGCTCCTTGTACACACACACAAGTGTAATTTGTATAGAATTGTGAATTTGTGACATTTTTGTCCATTTAAAAAAGGATATTAATTGTGTCCTCCAAGTCTTCCAAGTCCCATTCAATGCTACGCAATGAGTTCCTTAACTCTGTTGTAGTCCATTCAACTTCAGCGCTGCCGCTACTATCGCTCAACTCGCGCCAACGCAAATATAGGCCGCGAGTTTTATTTAATGCTTTGAATACCTCGCTACAAGGGTCAAAAGCGCCCACACAGCCATTAGCAAGTAGTTAGTTGATCCGGCAAGTTAAAACCACCACCACCGCCAACCGCAATTCAATTTAAATAAATAACAGCGTAATAGGTATATCACACACCGTAAGTGGCATTGAGAAATATGGAATTAAGAAAAGCAAGGAAATAAATATAGTATAATTGAAAGATATAAACATTTTTAAAAACACATTATGTGTATGTTGTGTAAAAACATTTAGAAAAATTGTTTACGCACTCCTTCACCACGAAGAATGGATCTTCTAGAGACATGACCCACGTAAATATGCGCTGATTCCAATACTGCAATGCGTCTCTATACGCCGAATTTACTGAATTTAAAGGAAATCCTGTTTTTCAATGCTCTTGCTTTATGCTTACAATGTCAATGGAGTTCTTTGTTTTCGTTTTTAAATTTTCTATTTTTTTGAAATTTATGAGTGCGGCTTCTTTTTTATTTTGTATATATGTTTTCACCCTTTAAGATTTGTGAAAACTTTTATAGATTTTCCTAACGCATGGGTGACGTGAACAACTACATACATAAGTATATAGTATTTACATGCATATACGAGCAACACTTTAGACCCACTTTGCTATAATCAGCTATATAACCGTTTTTCGTATTGCCAGGAAA
This sequence comes from Bactrocera dorsalis, assembly GCF_023373825.1. Classification (NCBI taxonomy): domain Eukaryota; kingdom Metazoa; phylum Arthropoda; class Insecta; order Diptera; family Tephritidae; genus Bactrocera; species Bactrocera dorsalis. Next base: position 75,477,212 of record NC_064305.1, read on the forward strand.
TTGTTATATATGTTATTAATTTTATACATAAATTTGCAAACAATTATTTACTTTCCCTGTTTATTACGGAAGCTTATATTACGGTTTCTTGCGTTACCAATCTAAATACTTTCAGTATACATAGTAACACATCAGTCTTCAAATGCCGTTTCCTTCAAGCCGTCTTTTTTGATAGTTGATGCTTCGGTAAAATTATTTTCTGTAATTTTGTCACTTTGGCTATTGGAATTTCGCAACATTTTTCACTTGCTTAGTCGTGGTATGAATAAATTGCACTTGAAGCACTTTTCCAAGTTGTGTGGGGAGAAATGATATATTTTCTTCTCTGCTGTTTCACAACTCTTTAAAAATATAAACGTATACAATCGGAATGCCCGTGTATTTGTGCTATACGTTCTGCTATCGTCCGCGTTCATAGCAAACTAAATTCTTATATCTCACACGCATTTTCCGTTTAGAACCATCCACCAGCGGTATCATATATGATACCCCCCTGTTTATATGCTTTTGGAGCTGGCGCGCGCATGACTGTGTGGGTATGCACATATATATACATCAATGAGTTGGTGGCAAAATTCTGTGTGCATAAATATGTACTCGGGCCCATTGCCTTCTTACCACCCCATGGTCAGTGCATTGCAATGCGTGCGAAAGTAACATTTCAGCCATTTATACAAAATGTGGCCTCACTTACAAGCTTTCAACACAAATATTGAAGCTTTTTGTTTCAAAATATAATAACTTATTTACATATGTTGTTTTTTAAAGTATTTACCTTAAAATTACAAAATATATTTTTTGTGTTTCCTTCCTACTGCTGCGATTCGTTTTCACTTTCGCGCTACTATTTAATCATGCTGTTTTGTGATCTCTCCCGAAGCGTGTTTATATTTTCAAAATTTTCATTGAGTCTGCGCCGGAAAATGCTATTGTTTTTCCTACTCCGCTTTTGCAATAATTTTCACAAAAATTGTAATTTTTCCCGTAGCTGTGTTTTTGTTGTGACATAGCAATTGTCAAATTGGCTAAACAACGAGGTTGCCACTGCAGTGCAATTTCTGGGCGAATTTACTAATTTAGGGGTATGTCAAGCACATTTAATAATTTTCAAGCTGAATGATTTTGTTGATATTCCAAAAGATCAAGTAAGTTTTAAGCACTTGCATCAATTTAATACATATTTTCTAACTGTTTTACATAGCCTTGGTTATAAACGAATTAAAAACAGAAATAAAAGCTAAAATAGATGTTTAAAACATAAAACTTATAATTTAAAGACTTATTGCAGTAATTTTGTTTTACAAAAAATTCCAAAGTCAAAAAATATATATACGTCTTAAACAGCTGTATTTCCATCCGGGTTGCAAATAATGCGGTAAAAAATAATTGTATTAAAATTTGATTTGTTTATCCCGAAAATCTTAATTAAATACAATTTTTAAATTTTTAATTCCAAATACTGGAGAGAAATATAATTTTTCTTTTAATCGGACTAAACATTTTTTGGAAAAAACTAACCTCAAGCATATAAAAAATTAAATAGTGAGTTGTTTTGGAATCACATATTTTTTTAAATCAATATTAAAAATTTAAATCCAATTTTCATTAAAAATTGTTTGAATATAAAAATATTGCTTATATAATTCCGATAACATAGGTACAAAACTAACAAATCACAAAAAGTTTTAAAAAATTTACTTAAAATTTAATTAATTTCTAGTCTAAGTCTATAAATATTCCTTTTCCATCCTAGAGCGTATATCTGTCATGCGCCAATCATGTTCTTCCTTCATCTGCTTCATACGAAGCTGAAACTCCTCGGTTCTTTGCTGGAATTCGGCCCTTCGATATTCCATTTCCTTTTTAACACTTTCCTTTTGTAATTCAATGAGTTCCAACTTTGCGGCAGTCAAGTTTTGTATCTTTACTTTGTTATTTTGCAGATTGTTTACTGATTTCTGCAGTGCTGACATACTAGCTTGTAGATTGGGTACACATGGATTTGGCTTTGGTGAAGTTTCGTTTTCACTCTCTTCCGAAGAAACTTGCATTTCCAAGGAAGGATTCTTAAACATCTTATTAGATGTTGACACCATTACAGAACCTTCTTCACTTTCAAGATCGATGACACCATCTAAATATCAAATATAAGAAGAGAAAATAAAATATTTTATATATTGTATTTTAATTTGCAAAAAAAAAAATAAAATAAAATAAACCGAGACGAATAAGTCCTTTATCATTGGCAAAAAATTTACCTTCCATTTGTGCAGCACCATCACTTTCAGACGATTCTTCATCCTCTAGATCTAAAGATACAATTTCACATTTTAGCATTAAGTTAATCTCGAATTAAGAATAAAAAACACAAATTGTTACCTTCAATATCTTCCATCAAGTCATCCCATTGGTGCACTCTGCTATTGCCTACCAAGAAATCTAAAGCTTTGTAAAATGGCCAATCACTCTTAACAAATGGACCATTTTTAATTTTCCTTCTCTCAATCCTGTATGCATTTGTTAATTGGCTTAGCTTAGCGCTAATCTCCCTTGGACTAAAATTGTAACCAAAATTTTCCATTTCGGTAGACATCTGTTCAAATATCTGGTCGGACTTTCCCTCGAGTACCATTTTGTATAAATATTCCTTCCATATTTCCAGAATGCATTTGATGGTTTCCGTATTCCATTTGTTTCTTGGCCTTTCACTGTTATTGAGGAATCAAAGTGGTTTCTTAATTAATTGCTTAAGTCTAATAGAAAATTAGAAAACGCTTACGTTTCGTTTGTTTCATTTGCTATATCTTCCATGTCTTGTTTTGTTTACTTCTGCAAGATATTGGCTTTATTTAAAAATTTAGTGATCCACACTTTTTGAATCGCGAATACCCGAAACTATAATGCAATTAATGAATTTTTTTACAGACTAATGCTTAACTTGAGTAAGAAAGCGTTGAAATATTGCACCTACAGATATAATTCGGCTAATTTTTTTTCAACTCGGCTTTGAGAAAGTCGCAACTTGTAACTGTAATTTAGATCTCTGGTAGGGTTCTCTGGTAATTAACGTTTATTTTAACCGATAGTTGACTTACTGAGAATTAATTAAACGCAGTGTTGCATGAAATTGCTTAATTAATTATGTCTTGTACTTAATTATGCATCAATTTCAATAAGTTAATAAATTGTTGAAGCAAACAGAAAAATTAATTGTTTAAATTAATTTTAAATTTTAACTTTTTTAATTAAAAAAAATTAATTTTAATTAAGAAATTAATTTAAAAAATAATTAACCAAAAAATTTATTTAATTTACTTAAATTAATTAATTAAAAATTTAATTAATTTTATTAACAATTAAAATTTAATTTTTTTAAATTAATTAATTTAATAAAATTAATTAAATTTTTTAATAAAAATTAATTAAATGCTGGTCTAAACTAAACAAAAAAAATAAAACAAATAAATAAATTAAATTTTTTAATTAAAATTAAATTATTAAATTTAAAAAAAATTTAAAATTGTATTAAAATTAATAAAAAAATTAATAAATAATAAAAAAATTAATTAGAGAATTAATTAATTAAAAATTTTAAAATGTAATTATTTTTGTTAACAAAAAATTAAATTAAAATAAAATAAATAAATTTAATTGTTAATAAAATAAATACAATTTTTAAATTTTTTAATTAAAATTAATTGAATTTTTGTCTAAACTAATAAAAATCACAAAAAAATTAAACAAATAAATTAATTAAATTTTTTAATTAAAATTAAATTATTAAATTGAAAAAAATTTAAAATTGTATTAAAATTAATAAAAAAATAATTAGAAAATTAATTAATTAAAAATTTTAAAATGTAATTATTTTTGTTAACAAAAAATTAAATTAAAATGAAATAAATAAATTTAATTGTTAATAAAATAAATACAATTTTTAAATTTTTTAATTAAAATTAATTGAATTTTTGTCTAAACTAATAAAAATCACAAAAAAATTAAACAAATAAATTAATTAAATTTTTTAATTAAAATTAAATTTTTAATTCCAATTTTTGATGAAAAAAAATTTAAAATTAATTAATTTAATTTATTAATTGAAAATTTAAAAAAAATATTCTTAATTAAAATTAAATTTTTAATTAAAATTTTTTATTTGTTTTTTTAATTATAATTTCACCATCACTGGTCAGCCATAAAAAAAGAATTTATATTGATTTCTCACCATGTCTATTATCTTAAACTTAAGTAGTGTGTAATTTTAATCAAGTGATAAGTTAAACACAAATTATGTGCGACATACATACATACATATGTATGTACGTGCGTGCGCGTTAACTAACAGTGGATCGAAAGAAGTGAAAGAATGGCAAAATTTGAAATTTTAGTTTTCACCGCGTTATGAAATAACACATTTGGCATAAACTACTTATAAAAAAATAAATACATGTTCACATGCGTGTTTATGTGTATGTGTGTAGTGTTATTGTCGCCGATTAAAAGTTACATACCTTCCCAAGAGAAATTACCTGTGCATAGGTATTAGTTATTAAATACAGCGACAACTGATAAGAATAAAAACAACAAAAACAAAGCAATTGTGGTTCAATAGTAATCAATGGGCAAAATAGATTGAAGTTATCGGTTAAATTCAGTTCGTGGTTAGATCGCTGTAAGAACAAGTGCTGTTAGTTGTTGTACGGAAAAAAGGAAAAATTGTATTTACTGCAAATTATTTCAAAACAACAGTATTTTTTGTTTTTTAAATACAACGTGAAACTAAAATATTGAAAAAATAATAATTAAAATTGTGTCCAAAATAATAACCGTTAAAAATGTTACAAAACGATGCCGTGCGAAATTTGCAGTACGACAGCGAAATTCGTGTCGCGCAACAAAATAACGCCGAACCGAGAGGTATAAAAAATATTGAAAATTTTGTAGTAAATTTTTAAAACTGGAGTGTGATTCAGCGCAGTCTTTTAACTAATTAATAGTTAGTAATTATTGCCTTACATTTATGGCAATTTTATTATTTTAGTGCTTTAAAATTGAGTGGTTTTCCATCGACACAAGAAAATTCCTTTGACACAACTAACGACAAACCACTTGGGTATTAACGTGCTTTTGTTTTCCGCCCGCTTGGACTTATCTTATCTCTAGGTGTCTGTTGAGCGTATCGATACCTGTGTATGCCCCGTGGATTATAATCAATAATTTATAAACAACGCAAAGAAATATACAAAGCTTTTTACAATTATTGCAGTCCATAGTTATTAAAGTGCAAGCAATAAAATTGCAGGTGCATTACCTTTTTTATAAAGTTTAGATATTTTGCATTATATTTATGACAGTTTACGCTATATTCATGATAATTTTTACTGACATTATCAGTCCTGTTGTAAAAGTTGTAAATATATTGTCTGCTTTTTGTAAAAAACCGCTTGGAAACTACCGTTACTTTAACTGTTATTGCATTTCGAAATCTCGAACTACTCAAATGCGCATTATTTTCGCAATTTGGACACTAAATGCAATCAAATTCAGTGCCAGTTCAAAGTTATCGTATGAGAAGTCCATGAAACCTCGAGGTCCGACCGGGTCTTAAAACTTATCGTTGTCGTATTTTATGCCAGATTTGACACCCTTAATATTCAAAAAACAATAAACGATTGGAATCTTAATTCGTTTTTTCTTCGTTGACATTTATCGGAGCTTTATGAAGAGCGTCTATTGTTCACAGAGAACAATTTTTCTTCTTAATCTTCTCTCCTTACAAAGCAGTATTTTTGCTAACAGAGTTAATGTCTGTTGTATCACATTCCTAATCCAAAAACTACATCAAAAACTGTTTTTCTCACTTGTTGTTGTTGTTTTAACGGATTATCTAGTCCCCGTTAGGATGGTAAGGATTATCTAAGTTGTCGTCGACGTCATCTAACGGGAGGCCCACTAAACGTGCTGTTTCAACGTGGTCGGACCAAAGAGAAAAGGGTGTCAGATGAGTCAGGTTGGCGGGGCATGCAAAGAGGAGGTCAGTTAGTTTCATGTTAGGACTCATTGCACGTAGGATATATGTTGGATATCTCGGGGTCTAGGAGTTTAACGAAGTCTGGTCCGTGTGTTGTTCGACGACTTCGACGTAATTGAGAAAAGATCACTTGATGTTCCTAGGAGGCGGTTCCGCTCCAAGGAGATGGCTGTATTTCTGCGAAAATATCGCAGCCTGCTTGGAGAGATGTTCGAGTTTTCCCACCTCTTTTAGAGTGGTGACTATCCACTCCCAAGTAGGACAACGATATTAGCTTTAAGTTCGCTTACTGTGCGCTCAAGACTATTGAAAGGATGTCTGACTCCTTATATCTAGCATCGATTTATTTTACGATTAGATTGGTTTGATTGTCTGGCCACAATGGGATTGCAGAAAACTGTAAAGCTGATTAACTTGTTAGGACATTTACCTCAGTCTCAATAACTGGGAGATGGGAACGAGTAGGAAGCTCCGTTGACTTCTTGTAGTTCACTAATGGACTTTTGAGTTACAGACCAGTTATGGAGTAGGAATGTCCTTTTGGCCCATGGTAAATCGTAAGTGGTCTAGGGAACTCTTCAATCTCATTATAATGGTTGCAGAAGCTCTAGCTTAACACTATCCGTTTGTGATTCGTGATTGAACATCTTACCATATGTCAGCTACATTAGCTATTTGGAAGAAGATGATCTGGATTGGAAGATCTCAACATTTTTTCCTCGTATGATGCGCCTTTGCCAGATGAAGGCAAATACATCTTGGATCTCATATTTAGGACATTCATCCTAAGCAGGCTTATGATAGGTGTAGAGCGTTATGTAGATAAGTGATATCCAGCTACAGGAGATTTTCATACTGCTTCACAAATTACTACACCTAACAGCCTAAGTGTGATCCCTCGCCTAACCTAACCTTACCTGCTTAGTCTAGTAGGTTATTAAAATATTCGCATTACTAAGATAGTTAAAAATTCGAAAAATTAACCATTTTTCATGAATATATCTCAGGAACGAGTTCTCCACTTCCAAACTCAGGTTTTTTCTTTGAATCTTATTGTCGAAATCTCAAGTAAAGGATCAGTTTTTTTGAGGAATTTCTATTCTATGATACTTTTAACGAGGGACCCAAACCTAGACTTATAGTATCAGCGATTTTTATAAAAACGGACGGACGAACTGTTTACTTTGCTGTTTTCACAAAGGTTAGGTTAGAAGAGAGTCAATTACTTTCGCGTAGAACTGTAAATGATCAGGGAGATTACTTTCTAGTATTTCTTCCGCATGAAATCTTACATACAAGTATATTCCCACTTCTAGTTTACGATGGACCAATCAGCATTACCTCACAACCGACAAGTAAGCTCTATAGCAAATGATTTGATATCAATTCTCATTAATTTTTGGCAAAATTTTCTTCCAGCAGCACCGGAACGCATACCATTACCACTACCAATTTCCACGGTAGGCAACAGCTTACCGACACACCGCAGTTTTAACATACCCATGACCGGTTATGATTTTCTCACAGAGTTGCCATCAGTGCATATTGAACAAACATTTGAATTGATTGAGTGTAAGCCTAATAGACTACAGTTAAAACTAGTTAAATTGAAATGAGTTAAAATGTTTGCTTAACTGTTCGATTTAACGAGTATTGACTGTACTTTGAGGAATTTTAATTATACATTTATATAACTTTTCCATAGCTTTAACTTCGGTCTCTTCCGAGAACCGCTATGTCGTGCGCTCACCGCTAGGCGACGCCATCTACGCCGCTTCGGAGAGTTCAACCTCCAATAATCGCCTACTGTGGGGCGCCGCACGTCCTTTCCAAATGCATTTGCTGGATAAAACACATCAGGAGGCATTGCTGTTTCGCAAGCAATTTGCGCTCGGTGCCATGTGTTGTCATCCCAAAAATCTGGAGGTATGGACACCGCCAGGTAATTTGATGGGGCGCGTAGTACACTCGCCCACATTTCTGCGACCGGAATATTTCATACAAGACGGTGTTACCGGTGAGCCAATATTTTGCATTGAAGGCCCCGAGAATTCGGGCTTCTGTTGCTTCTGTTTGCCAAAAGAGTCGTTCTTCAAGGTAGGTGTGTGTTTTTTGCTTTTGTTGTTTATATAAACAAAATACGTATTTACACACACAGATACATTCCGGCGGCGATCTGCGCGCTTCCATCGATCACAAGTGGGTCGCGGGAAAATCACAGTACACCACAAATATATATTATAGTGATACAAAATTATCGGCCAAAGATCGCGCATTAATTTTGGGTGCAGCATTTTTAATGGTGAGTGTTTGAATTTTGAAATTGAATTTTTTGTAAATTATTATTTTTTATTAAATTAATTATTTTTTCTACTTGTAGGAGTACATGTACTTCCAAACTCGGCTCTGAGCGGCTTTGGTATTGCGAAACAACAGTCTGGCAACGCTTTTTGTAAAATATACTTTATATATTGGGACTAAATCTGCATTCATGCGTCTCTTTATTAAAATTTTTATGTTTGTTTAAGAAAAATATGTATAGTAGTATTATTCATAGTAAATATTAATCATCTGAAGCTATAACATTTTCTTATCTTTCTGCCAACTTGTGGATACCATGCCAACAGGACTGCAGCGGCTCCGTGGCCAATAATGAATCCAGCCAATTTTGGATACCATGTTCTGGTATGAACCGTATTCCAGTAAAGGGGTTTTGAATCGACCGGAACAAATTATAGTCGGAAGGGACAAGATCTTGCTCATAAGGAGGGTGAGGCAAAACTTCCAAACCGCTGTTTTACAAATAGTTTTTAAGCGCTTTTGTAACATAAGGCAGAGCGTTGGCATGATGAAAAATTATTGTCAGTTTAGGCGGTTACTCTTGATGACGTCGAAGAGTTTGTCTAGCTGTGCCGCTCCGTACTTGACGTCTATGCTGACGTTCTTTTGCCATCGCCATCTTCATTTTTTGCACGATAACCTTGCACTTTCCTAGGGATACCTCTTCTGCTCGTCTCATTTGGGGAATGTATTCTTGTTTCGGCGAGTGCTGAGGTCCTTCTTCAGTGGCAGTTGGGAAGCTCTTCCCTTCTACTTCTTTTGCCGGTAGTGCTTTTGTGGCCGGAGGTTTCCTTGAGGCTGTCTTTTCATAAGTTTTGTCTGACTGTTTTGAAGTGGCGGTGAGTATGGGGGATCTAAGTATCTTACTGCTTCTATGGAAGATCGTCCCGTAATCCTCGTCTTGGCTATCTTTGTTTTGTTGTGCTTTCTGTTGGGTTTTTTGTTGTTGTTGTGGTGTATTCATTTCTTCTAGTGGGTCTCCGTTTGAAACCGCTATCTCGACATGTTGTAGCAGTTGCCCTTTATGAACTCCGTGGTTATCTATGCAAGAAGGGACCACACGAGGGTTGACACAAGTCTTTATGGGAGCTTATGTTCAGAGCCAGGTTCGGGCACGAATAAGGAGCTAGTTTCAACTGAAACTGTACAGCAAAAGAAGTTATGGTGACGTGTATTTAACATACTTGAAGACCTGACACGTGTTTTAACGAGACGGAGGTGAGAACGGCCTGCCTAACATTTCGGTAAGATGCCACTCTTATTTACTGAGGTGACAGAATACTGCCCAACCCAGCCCTTTGTCAAATTGATACGTTTCGGGTTTCTAGTACACCATAATCGGACTCTTACTGGCCTCAATTGTACTGAGAGCTTAGCCAGGGGTTTTCGTCGTCGTCTGTGCATATTGTATGTATTGTTCCCTCCTCACTTTGTTGCCTCCCTCTTGTGGGTAGGTTCTCCCTCGGTGCCACCCCGGTGGGGGTTGTGGACACTTATTTAAAGGCGACATCTTCTCTCCTCTTCGCGGGAGGTTCAATGGGCGGGTGAGAGGTTTGTTTACGCTTCAAATTAATGACATATAATGATAAAAACTCGGCAGGACTCTCTTCGATCTCTTTGAACTGCCATCAAAGGCAAAATAACCTATTTCAGGTGACTATCGACCTTCAAAATAGTTTCAGTTGGTTCGTTCCTTATAGACCATGATCGCTTGCGCTTTACGTTCTTGTAAATAACCCACTTTTCGTCTCCAGTAACAATGCGCTTCAAATTAGAATAAATTTTTTGACGTTTGAAAAGTAAATCACAGTCTTTAAGAACATGAAGAACCCATTCGTCAATCTTTGAAATTAGTCCTGGATGTTTCATGTTGTTGGAAACGGTTGCGTTAGATAAATTTATGTAATCTTTCAACAATCTTTCGAGTTCTTATTCAACGACTTGCATCGGCCAACGACATTATTTTATCCAAATCGGCTTCAAGAGACCTTCTCGGATGTGGTTTTAGAAAATTCTTACAAATAAGTCTTACAGTATCAGCTGTTCAAATATATAACGGTAAACGGGTTAAGTGTGAAGTTGGCTGCGAAAAAATTCACTAAGAACAGCTGTTGTCAACAAACGAAATTACTTTGTGAACGACCCAATAGAACAATGGAAGTAATCCACGAATGCAATTAAAGTCCCAATATAACATATGTTTTGTAAATGAAAGTCTTTATATTTGACATTTTTGCTGGTTTTGTTTTATTTCATCATTTCCATCGGCCATGGTTTTTACTTTAAATATATATTTATTTGTATAATTAAACATATGTACCGATATTTATATATACATACATTTAACCATTGTATTTAAATAATAATTACTTTATTTTTTTTTACAATTATATAATAATCACTTGTTTTGATTTATCAATTATTTCTTATATTTTTAGGTTTTTTGCAATTTGTATGCTTTCAATATTTATTATAATATTTTTTGCGCGGCATTGTGTTGCCACTCGTTCATATTTTACATTATAAACAATCAGACATACCTACAAAATATTAAATATACATTTTTTTACACAAAATTACATGTAATTCAAACAGCTGTAGCAAACACATTTTCAATAAAAGAAAATAATTAAAATGTTTTTTGCTGTAATGCATTATTTTTTATTTTTTATTTTTATTTGTATTTTTATTTTATTTTTTATACATATTATTTATTTTGTACACGACACACGTTGTTTTCATTCACAGTTATAGACATACAGTTTAAAAACTTAATTACGTAATTATTAATTATTAATTTAATTATTTAGCTTATGTTTGCGTAGCGTAAAAAATCTATTTATATTAATATGAGCGTAAAAATCAATTAAACTAATTTAAAATCGACTAATTAATGTGTAAGCATAGCGCATTTATTACTAATTACAATAAAAGAACATTAATTAATTTTTTATAATTACCTTAAGAAAAGAGTTGGACTATAATTTTGCACTATTAATAAAACACTTAAATTATAATTATTAAAGCTTATAATGTTAATTACAATTACTAAATTTAATTTTTTAAATTAGTTTTTAATTTTTATAAATAATATTTCGGCCGTATTAACACAGGCAACTCAGTGAACGATTTTTGTTAAAAAAATTATACAAAAAAAAATTATTTTGAAAAATTATTTTGTAAAAATATTTTCCTTAAAATTTTTTTTTGAAAAGATATTTTTGTTTTTAAATTTTTTTTCAAAATATTTTTATTTATAATTTTTTTTTTTTCAAAATAATTTTTGTTCTGCCGTGTTAACACAGGTTAGAACTCATTTAACGATTTTTGTTTAAATTTTTTTTTAATATTTTGAAAAATATTTTTATTAAAAAAAAATTATTTGAAAATATATTTTTCTTATAATTTTTTTTTAATTAATTTTTTTTTAATAAAAATATTTTTTTTTAAATTTTTTTCTAAACAAAAATTTATTTAATAAAATATTTAATTTGAAAAAATATATATTATTTACATAATAATTACCGCATACATTACATATAAACATATATATATATATATATTATAGTTGTATGCATGCAGCTTTCATTACATTTGCAGTCTCGTTGATTACAAAACAAAAAAACGAAAAAACTTAAATTGAAAACAAACAAATTTTAAGCGGTTTAAAAAATCTTTAAGAACAGCTGCTAAACACAGGTATTTCATATTGTAATTTTATATTTGTACATACATATAAATATTTTTGATGTTTTTCAAGAATTTTTATTGAAATTTTTTAATGTTTTTGTATGTAGTTTTATTTTTTATAAGAACTGTGTGATTTTTAACGCAAAATCGAAAGATTCAAATTTGAAATTGAATTTTGTGGCTTAAAATGAAGGATCAAAGCGATCGAATTATACAGAAAATGCCGTAAAAATCAAATACAGATAAATAAAATTAAAAAAAAATATAAAAATAATTTTTTTAAAATGATTATAATTATTTCTTTTTCTAAATTTTTTAATTATTTTTTTATTTTATTTTCAATTATTATTTCTTTTGCTAATAACTGCTTCGGCATCAGTTATCAGCTCAGCTGATCGCTGGGTGTGAACAGCGCGCAATTACTTATTTGATTTTTCGGTAATAATTTTTTACATATGTATGTTGCCTTGTTTGCATACATACTTACAACAACGTTATCTGTGTTATTTTTATTTTTAATTTTTTTATATCTATCGATTAGATAGCTTGACTTGATGTGGACAGTGCGCCACGACATTCGTTTAACGCCTAATGATTTAAAAATATTTTTTTTAGTTATATATACGTACATATGTATGTATATTTATATATAAATATTGTTTAATATTTTTGTATTTATGTTAAATTGTTTTTGTAATTTTATATAATTAAATTTTAAATTTTTTATTTTATGTTTTATGTTTTGATTTTATTATAATTATTATTCATTTATAATTATATTTTAATATTATTTTATTGAAATATAAATATTTATTCATTATTTTTATTTTTCGCTTTATTAATTTTAATATTATTTTTTGTATTTTTTTTTGTAATTTTTATAAGGTTCAACTTTTTGTTTTGCGGCTAAGCCATTAGACTCACAGCACTTAGAGAGTATATTATGTATTTATGTAAACCTACCAATGGTATGTAGTACATAGTAAATAGATAGTTAAAAATCAAAAAGAAAAGTTAGGTTATAACTAGAAACAATAATTATACATACTTTTTTTATACACATACAGCTACATATCGATAGTTAACACATTCAGAAAGTTCACACAAAATAGCAGAGGTGCTTATAATTCAATATAAAAATATATGTACGTATGTATTTTTCATAAATTTTGTATAGTTTGGTATATAGTAAAGTGATAGTGGGTAGGGAAGTTGTATATGTATGTGTGTAGATTGAGGATATTTTGTGTATTTGTTTTTATAATATACATATGTATGTATTTTTTGAAATTTGTATATGAAATCAAAGAGAGTTCCATGTAGAATGTAAAGTTGTAGATTTTCTTTGTATAATTAGGTGTTTATGCCTAGTTATATGCTATATAAGTATGTATGTTGTTTTTGTATTGAGGACAAAGTGTGCTTGTATAGGTTCTAAATGTGTGTATATACTATATATGTGCGTATATACTACATATATCTATATATCATATATATGTGTGTATAGTGTGAGTGTTTGTTTGTTTACTTTTGAAATACCATATGTCTGTCTGGATATTTTCATAGCAATGATAGTTGAATTCCCTAGTTAAGTTTTTTTGTTTGTTGATTTTGTTTTCTTCAAAATGTGTATACTGTGTTTCTTACATGAAATGCAACAACACTAACGCTGATATATTTGATTTGCAGGTTGTGAGTAATGCGAAAATAATTAAGAAGCAGACAAACGTTTTGGGTGTGAAAATATAATTAAAAAATTGTAAAAATTTAAAATTAATTTTTTTTCGCTTTTCAAAATATAAAAAAAAATATTTATTCAAAAAAAATAATTTAATTTCAAAAAATAAAAAATTAATATTTAACAAAAGAAATTTTTTTTTTTTCAAAAAACTATTTAATTTAATTTCAAAAATTAATTAAGAAATTAATAAAACAAAATAAAAAATTAATTATTTGTTAAATTAAATTAATTTTTAATTTTTTTAATTAAAATTTTTTTTAATAAAAAAATAATTATTTTTTGAAATTAACTTAATTAAATAAATAAATTGAGTGGTGTTTAAAATATAAATTTCAAAATATTACTGTGACATTTTGAAAAAAAAATTGTTTTCTCAAACATAAAAAATTAAGTTTTTTTTCGAAATCTAAAAAAATTAAAATATTTTCAAAATACAACAATTAAAAAAATAAGTAAATAAATTTGATGCTGAAAAATTATTTTTTATTCAACAAAATAATAATAATAATAAATTTGCAAAGAATTAAGAAAATAATTTATTAAAAAAAAAAAAAAATTAACTAATAAATAAAAAAAAAAAATATTTAGTCAATTTGGTGGCGTAGAAAAATTACTTTTTAAAAACATTCTGTTTTGCATTTAAAAAAATAAATTTATTTTCCAAACGTTATAAGTTACAATATTAAAGGTTAAATAAATTTAGTTGTGTTGAAAAATTATTTTGGATAAGAAAAGAAAAAAAATAATAATAATTTCTTTTCAAAAAAAATATTTAAAAAATTATAATAAATTTTAAAAAATTTAATAAATATGCTGGTGTTGAAAATTTATGTTTGTAATTTTTTTTGCTTTTCAAAAAATAAAAATTTTTTTTTACAAAGTTAAAAAATAATTATAATGGTTAAATAAATTTAGTAATGTTGAAAATTTTTTTTTGGATAAGAAAAGAAATAATTTATTTAAAAAAATATATAAAAACGATAATAAATTAAAAAATGAAATAATTTTTGTTAACACTTTCTTTTTTTGATTTTCAAAAAATAAAAAATATATTTACTTTCCAAACTTAATAAATAAAAAAAAATTAATTAATTTTAAGTGTTGAAAAATATTTTTTTTTTTGAGTTATTTTCTGAATTTTTATTTTTGAAATTTTAAATATTTTCAAAACCATTTTCGTATTTAAACTTATTTTCTTTCAGTTTAGCGCACAACCTGCCTATTTTTATTTATAAATATTTGTATGCTAAACATAAGCCAACTCTATAGAGTGGACACAATTTAATATTAAGCAAAAATATAACGACAGCTGCGCTCAAATGCAGATTTTTATACTTTTTTCCGAGTATTATTATGTTTTTTTTTAATATTTCTCTCAATATTTAGCGGTTTTTGTGTTTCATGGTTCGAAATAACCTCAAATTTGCTGCCTACTATGTAAAAAAAATGAGATTATTGTTGTAAAAAAGTGTGTATTTGTAAGTGTATCCGTTATGTACAACTGTTGTCTACATACGATATGTAATACAGGATATGCGCTGACTTTTTGGGTCTTTTCAAAACTAGTTTTCAACTGAGCACAACTGCCGTTACACTCAAACGCTTAGCATAATTTCTTACACAAATCTACTTTATATAATATAAACTCTTTATATATGTATGTACATATCACGCGCTTACGCACTTGTTAGCCGCTTCAACCGTACTACACGCTAGTACTTCCTCTGCATCAACTGGGGAAAGGCAAACGGTGTTTCCACCGCATGGCGCGGCTGATATTGTAATTGCAGGTGAAATTGTTTTTGCCCCAAACCACCAGCACTACTACCGCTCCAGTCGCTGTTAGTGGCGTTGTGAAAATTGTTGCATTGCAAAGCAGGCGTTTGCCATTGTGCGGTTATTGGCTGCGTTGCTGATGACTGTGGCCTGACGGCGGTGCTGTGTTGAGGCATTGTCAGCGGCAAACCATCTCTTATTCATCCGCTCGACGGCACATAGGCATAATGTCAGTTATTTGACGATGCATTCGACGAGGTGATCGATGCGGGTGAGCCGACCGCAGCGGTGGCGCTGGCCGCACCGATGCTGGAGAGTGAGGAGACGCGCGCACGTTTCTCGCTGCTCGCACTCTCGGTGGGATTGTCGCTCTCTTCGCCATTGCTGAAGTTGCCGGGCAGACGGCGTTTGAGATTATTATTCAAACCGCTTGCGATGGCTTCGTCTTCCGAGGTTGAGTTAGTGCGTTTCGGCGTGTTCGTAGCGCTATCGTTGTCCAGCGAGGCAATAGCTGTGGCCGCTGCAATTGTAGCAGCGCTGAAGTCGTCCTCCGATGCGCTATCTTGCGACACAATTGCGCTGTGATTGTTACTTATGCCAGCTGACTCGCCCATAGCACCGCTGGCGCCACTCAGTCCACTGCCGACACTCATGCCCGAAGGTGTTGTGTAGCTGCCCAATTTGTTCGGATCCTTTTCGATGAGTTTTTGTGCAAGTGTTTTCAGCGAGATCAGCGAGTTCTCACAGTCGCTGGTATCAATCTCGGTGAGACTAATGCCGGCTCTTTCGATCTCGGCATAAGTGCCGAAGGGCAGTTTCTGTAAGCACTCCAATTTTTGTACATGTGTTTTAGAGCGCAAGTGCTTGGCGAGATGCCCGTGTATGCGAAAGGCGATTTTACAGTCGGTACACTCGAAAGGACGTGGGTTGGAAGTTGTAGGCACGCCGAAGGTGGACGTCATCATGACTTTATTCTTATGCGCTTCGGCGCGTTCATGCTTCTGCAGATGACCTTGCGTGCGGAAAGATACGCCGCATGGCTCACAGCGGAACTTGCGCTCCATGTAGTGTATATTCATATGTAAAGACAATTGGCCTTGTGTCTGGAACGTTTTGGTACAAACTTTACACACCGGCCGTCCATCGGGTGACATGCGTACGCGATAGACGGGTTGAATTTCATTATTACCAGACTTCTTTAGACCATCTTCGCCAACAACGACTGTACGTCCAGGTGCCGAAAGCACGCCTGTGAAATCGGTAGTTCCCGGTTGTGCCACAACCGCAGGCAACTTAGCATTATGCGACTCTGTGTTTGTTGTATTGTTGTTGCTTGCTGTATTGCTGACGTTTCGACTGCGTTTCGCGGTATGGCCTGCTGCTGGTTGTTCCTGATCGGAAATGTATTCACTATCTTCACCTTCATCGGATGATTTACAAGCCGCAGGCACGTTGGACTTTGTGGGTATTGGTTTGGTATTAGTGGCATTGCTGCTCGAAACATTAACTTTATTAGTGCTTGCAGCTGTTGCGGCTGTTGCTGGAGCCACTGTTTGTTCGCTCTTCGACTCTTCCGTTGGTGCTGCATTGACTTCGATTGTGGGTACTTGCAACTCAGTTGTGTTCTTCTCCCTCTCCACTTTGTTCGAGGTGGCGGCTGAGGATTTGTTCGGTGGACTGTCTGTGGCATCTGTGGTATCGTTGGTTAACACTGTCGTGGCTATGCTCTCTGAAATACGCACACCGCTGCTTGCAGTCGCTGTTGTTGTGAGCGCTATGTTGGCTCCAGCGCCCGCTACACTTACGGTACTCATGTTTGTTGTGCTGGCGAGATTTTGATTGATAGCGTTCACATTGACGGCATCGGGGAAGCTCTGGTTCATTTGGATTTGCTTGATTTTATGGTATTGGAATGCCTTGTGGTATTGGTAGGCTTGCGAAAGCTCATCGCCATTCTTGTAGTTCTCAAGCATTTCAGTGGAGCTACGCACCTTGTCCGACACTGATATGAGTGTCTTCAAGAAACCAGATTCATTGTTGCTATTGCCGAAGATCACATCACGTATTTGCGCTTGTGTTTGTACTGGCGGACCACTCAGCGGCACTGCTGTGCTGCCACTGTATTCTTCTGCAAGCGCTGTATTGCTCAACTGAACTGCAGCTGTGCTGGCCGTTACAGACGAGCTCGTTACACTTACGGCAGCACGTGGCTTGGTGAGATCTATGGGTGCACTTTCATAACTCGCTGCAGCGGCGTTATTATTGGGTTTCGGCTTTGACTCTTCGGGATTGGAGTAGTATTGCTCTTGTTTCTGATAGTCGAACGGTGGTTTGGGTGAACTGAATGATATGACACGTTTAATACCGGTGGGATGTGTGCTACCAGTTGACGCACAGGTTGTTGTGACTGCTGTTGTTGCCATGCTTGTCTGGCCCACAAACGACATAGCGGCTGTTTCTACGCGTTCGCCATGCTGTTGATATGGGTATGGCTCAGTTTTCGGATGTGGTGAAATGCTTTGTCCGATGGGTGGTGTCATAGAGAGCGAAAGCAAGCCACGCGCCGCTTCATGCTCGAGCAGACGCGACTTCGACTCGTCCGTATCTAAGTAAAGATAAAGAAAATCAGAATTAGTTTGTTGCAAGTTAAAAGTTTTGTTAAATGGATAATTACGCCTACCGCTGCTTTCGGACTCGTTATCACTGTAATCGTCCGAGTCCGATTCGCCTGGTATGGACGACGTGCGTCCACCAGCCGATGTGGTCGATTGTTGATCGAACTCTGGTTCCGGTTCGAGAAATTCACCATCAGCCGGCATTGGTCCAGGGTTAATGCCGAGTTCAAGGCATTTCTTGAAATGCGTCTTTGACTGCATGTGCTTCGTTAGATTGCCTTTTGTCTTAAAGCTGTAATTGTAAAGAGAGCAAGATTTGTAAATTTAATTAACCACTTCAATGCCGAGTGACTTACCTGAAATTGCAATGTTTACAAGTGTATGGACGTACATCCGTATGGGTACGTATATGTTTCTTCAGCATCGAAGGTTTTTTACAACGAATGCCGCACTCCGAGCAGACATATCGGCCACGACCACGTCCACGTATATAGGTGTAGTCCTCATGCGATTCATAGCCACCAACTAACATTTGGCTAGCCGATGGCTCTTTCTTGCTACTGCCATCTGCACTGCCACTACTACCACTGCTGCTACCGCTACTACCGGCGCTAATCTTCTTCAACTGGTCGGCGCTCTCCGTAGTATTGGTGTTAAGTGAGATTTGCTTTAATTGATGATGCAGATACTGACCCTGATTGTTCTCGAAGGGTGTCATAACGGTCTGCTGCGAGACAACCAAAGTGTAGGGGAGCTTATTCATGCCGGCCATAGTGCTGGTCGAGCTCTTCTGACGTGAGTCATACAAGGACATCACCAACTTCGGTTTAAAGCCCAACGGGTGTGGATTGTTTTCCGCGCAAACCTTCCAAACGCTGTACATGGAGAGCTTCTGTGCGCCCGCCACATAAGAAGCCTGCGGACAGTTGACGGTGCAGTAGAACATTTTGGTGCTACATTTGAGTCCTAAATATGTGTAGGCATGTCCGTTCAAATAGAGTTGTACGCAAGACTTGGATTGGCGTGGTGTCTCCGGTGAAATAAGCGGCAGTGTGTTGGCATTTGGTGTGATGCCGTGATGTCTTTTCGGTGTGAATGTGCCTGGTTTGAGCGGCAGACTGGTTGGTCGCAGAAATTTAGATTTCTTCCTCTCGGCGTCGGTGGGCTCCGAGCTGTTGCTATTGCCAGACGCGGCGCTGGCACTAATATCAACATGTAGTGGTGTGAGTGCAGAGTTTGCCGGTGTACTGGTGCCAGTCTCCACATCCTTAGTTAAATGATCGAAATTGAAGTGACGCACTTCACCCTCGGGTGGTGAGCTTTTTGGCACATTGGCGCTCCCACCTTTGCGTGGACTTATATTGTCAGCCATGCGTGTGAAATTAAATGGCTTCTTCGGCACATCCAAACTATTTGGCTTGCTTGTCGAGCCTGCTGCAGCTTGCGAATTCCAATTGCGTGCCGCACGCATGCCTGTTGCACGCTCGAACTCGTTGGGTGCATTTTGCGCGCTACGAAATGGTGATGCAGATTTGAGATTTTCCTGCGACGACATCGTCATAGATTTGGGACTAACACTGTTAGCAATTAACAGCGGACTTTGTGTCTTTTTACGATTCGGACTGAGCGAACGTCCTGCGGTCAGCAGTTGTGGTACCGGTTGCGGCAGCTGCAGATGTTGCGGTGGTGGCAGTTGGGGTGTTAGACTATTTGGTCCAGGTATACCGGGTACATGTGGTATTATTTTCTCACCACTACCGGTCATGCTCTGCAAAGGTGGCAGCGTTAACGGATTGAATGCTGTTATGGGGTTGATGGAGAACTGATGAAAATGCTGCGGCCCATTTGTGGGTAAACCAAGACCGACCAAGCTTAGTTTAGACGTGAAGGCACTGCTGTTCGGAAAGGGCAATGCAATACCACTTTTGTTCTCCTTATCCTTCGGTTTGGGTGAGACTTCCTGAAAACTGCCGCCTGAGAGCAAGGGTGTACGTATCATTTTTGTGCTCTTATCCACATCACTGCACTCCGAGAGTGGTATTATACAGCCGCCGGAAGAGGTGAAGCGGCGCATGCGTTCCTCCTTTTTGCTCAGGTCGCTGGTGCTGGTGTTGGGCAGCAGCTGTATATCACCGCCACTAATGCTATTGATGGTCAAGCGCTTGCTTGACGTTGCGGCCATCACCCCACTACCGCTGCTGGTTGAGGTTTGATTTAGCGAAAATATCTCGTTGCTTTCCGAAGCCAGTTTAGCGCGTTTCGCGGATGTATGTGTCTCGAATTGACGATCTTCATGCATTTTGGTTATAATCACATCTTCTGACGACTTACGCGTCTCGCTGGTATTGCCAAAATCGACAAGTGGTGTTTTGCCCAACAGTGGACCTGGTGATGGCAGTGGTGCATCGATCAAACGCACAATGTTCGGATCGGGTAACGTCAAATTGGCCGGTGGACCATTAGGCGGTGTACTTCTAGGCGAAGCAACACAATTGGCAACGCTATTACTACTTGTTGAACTAGTCGGTGCGGTGGATGTCGCTGAAGTAGTCGTGGTTGTAGTAGCCTTTGAGCTGCCAGCCTGCGAAGCGCTAAGTCGACTTAAAACCAACGAACTCGGTTTGGTGCGTAGCTGATACCAAGCCAGCTTAGCGAGCGGCAGTGGATTTTGTGAACTTAAGATGGTATTCTTCAGCTCGGGCAGATTCAATGTCATCGAGTTCGAGCGGAAGTGGAGGTACGAAGGCGACGATACTGGACTGATGGGCGCGCTTGCGGCACCTTGGCAGTATGTGCTGTTGTGCAGTTGTAAGTCCTCCGCCGTGCGGAAGGTATTCGAGCAGAGCGGACAATTGTAAACAGCATCCTCACCTTCGCCGGTTGGTTTCGCCAAACCACGCGCATTCAGCAGCAAATTCTTAATTATAGAAACATTCGTTGGTTGCTTGGCATTGGCGGTGCCGCTACTAACAGCTGGCGGCGCGGTAACCATCGAACTGTTGGTGGAACCATCATTGCTGGAATTGGACATCTGGTTTTCGATAGACTGACGCTTGCGCGGTGTATTGCTTGGCGTTGTGGTGGCTAAGTTGCTAGCTGGAATGGTATCGGCTTGTTCTTCCTGACGCGGCTTCGGCTTAGCGGAGAGGTTCAATGGCAGCGCATTTGAGTTGGCGGCGGCGCTTATCTGCTGCATCGCGTTCATGTTATCCTTGCTTGTAGGTGACGGTGTTGGGCGTTGCGTTTCTGGTGGCAACGCAGTCGACAGCTGTTGCTGTCTGTAAGCGGATGTGGTTGGATGCCGTTGTGGTTGCGAATGCAAAGTTTGTAAGTGCTGTGGCATAGGCCCTGAAATGCCGCTGGACTTTGTCGCGCTGGACATTGACATTAGATTCTTTGAAATACCATTTGGTTGCATGTGATGTTGCTGTTGCTGTTGTTGTTGCAGCTGCAGTTGATGCTGTTGATGTTGCTCCTCGAGACGCAGCTGTGCAATATGCTGCTGTTGCTGCTGCTGCGAGGGCGGTGGCATTTGCATAGCCTGTGAGCCGGCCATTAGCTGTTGCTGGAATTGTTGTTGGTAGTGTTGCTGCTGCTGCAATTGTTGTTGTAACTGTTGCTGTTGTTGCTTCTGTACAATCGCTTGCGCTAGTCTAGCGTTGGTGGCGCTATCGCTGCCTACCGCGGTAGTGGCGACCAAACTGACGTTGCTGCCACCTGCAGTGCCTGTTGAGGTGGCTGCCGCGCCGCTATTGTTGCCACCGCCATTATTCGTAAAACTACGCGAGCGATTCAGACCCTTCGGATATTTCTTTTGCAAAAGCACCGCTTTATTCTCCACTATTGCCTCATTCTGTGAGATCAACTTGGTAATGTGTTCTTGCACAAGATCGGCCACTTTGTTTGTGCCGCTGGCGGCCGCATTGGATATGTTGCTATGCAATATACCGGTGCTTATGGAGGCTGTGGTGTTGCTGGTGGTGCTGCTGGCGGCGCTCACCATACCGCCACCGCCAGTGTTGGAGAAATATTGTAATGGCGTTTGTTGCGCGCCGGGCAACGGCGCAGACGCAGTCATTTGCTGCATACCTGCTGTCGGCGCTGCGCTTACGTGTTGGGCATTTGCGGCGCTCGTAGCGCGCGCGTGCACTGGCAATGTAGCGGTGGGTTTTAGTACTGTTGTTGGTGCTGGTGGTGCATGTGCGGTTAACTGTGAGGGCGACATATGCTGCAACTGCTGTTGCTGCTGCTGACTTAGCTTGTGAAAGTGTTGTTGCAACTCTTGCTCCAGCCACTTGTATTGGAAGTGAAGCTTTTGACGTTTATCAGCCGTCATCATGTGCAGTGCCTCAGGCGGAAGATCAATGCCACCTGGATAAATCATGCGCGTGCCTGGCAGATAACCCATGTTGGCCGCTGCTACTGCCGCTGCTGCGTTCACCAAGTCAGGACGCGGCCCGGCGCTTTTCGGCGACATGGCCGCCACGTGATGCAGCGGTATGCCCGCATTGAGCGGCGGCGGTAGTACGTGTAGCGCGTGCGGTTGTTGTGGCTGCTGCAGCTGCAACTGTAACTGATGTGTGTTGATGTGATTGCTCAGCTTCACTTGTGTGCTGGGTGACAGCGATGGATGATGCACCGCAGTTGGCGCTGGTGGTGGCGCTGGCGCTTGCGGCAGCATAGCTAGGTGTGTAGCAGGCGGCATATTGTGTGGTGGTGCTTGTGGTAGTTGCTGGTGTGGCGACTGTTGTAGTGGCAAGGGTTGCAGCAGACCGGGCGGCATGCCAGCTGCGACAGCGGCGGCTGCTTCCTTAGTCGTCGCGTAAAACGCCGCATTGTGAAATTTCGGTTTGTAAGGTTTAAGCTCGGTGGCGGCGGCGGCCTGTTTAGACGTCGTGGTGACGGCAGTAATTGTGGTGGCATTTGTTGTCTGCGACTGCGGTGGCGGCAATGTGCCAGCAGCTGGTGACCCCAGCGGTAATTGTTGCGGTTGTTGCTGCGCGGGCTGTTGCAAGTAGGCGCTTTTCGCTGACGAAAGCGAAGATGGTGAGGGTGCGGATGGTAGCGCGACATGCGTTGATTGCGCGGCGCTTGCTTGCTGCAGCTGCTGCTGTTGTTGTATTGCCAAAACAATTTGTTGTTGCTGTTGCAGTTGCGTCTGCTTTTGTTGCTGTTGCTGCAGCTGCTGCAGTTGTTGCGGAGTAAGCGTGTTGGCTGCGGTCGCCGTAGTGCTCATTACCACAGGCGATGATGTGGTGCTTAGATCTTCTAGCGGCGAAGCGGTGCGACTTAACTGTGAAGAACAACAGGCATTGACATTATATTTAGAGAACGCTTCTTCAATTCCAGCACAAATATATGTACTTACCACATCTGAGCTGCTGTTGCTCAATTCCGGATCGCCTTCCTGATCGGAGCCGCCGAACAGCCCATCATCGGCGCTTATAGGCACCGCAATACCGCGTTTCCGCGCAGCGTGCGAACGCGATCTACATGTCAAGTATAACATAAATTATTAAATATTTCGCTCAAAATGTATGTGTTGCTGCAACTTACCGGCAATGCTTGTAGTAATTGCTGTTCGTTTTGAATGCGATGCCGCAGATGTCGCACGGGTAGGGACGTTCGTTGGTGTGCGCGCGTATGTGCTTCTGCAGCACCGACGGTTTTGTACAATTCAAATTGCAATAGGGACACACATAGCGTCCCGTGCTGGCATTGCTATTGCCACCGTTATTCTGCTGGCTCTGTTGATTCTCATAAATGTGCGACAAAGTTTGCGGTATTTGCTCTGCTTCCAGCTGCTGCGCCGCGCTGATGCTATCATTGTTATTGCTCTCACTGTGGTTGCTGCTTTGTGCAGTCGCGCCGCTATACTTAACACTATGCGCATTGTTATTGTAGTTTGACTGTTCTGCTGTTGCAACAGCCGGTGCCGCCGCCACGTGCGCATGTCCATTCGTCAATGGCAACGCGGCAATGGCACTTTGTACAAAAGCGGCGTTGGCGGTTGGCGCTGTGCTTTGCGCGTTCGTCGCTGCTGTGGGTGTGGGTGTTGTGGCCGGTGGCGGCGATATTGAGCTCGTCGACGCCGCTGAAGACAGCGAGGTGGTGCGCGTTGGCGCCACCTCACTGCCTGCCTCACTGCTCGCGCTACTGCCCGCGGCATTGACGCGCTGACTGTCCGCCACCAGGCTGTCCACATCTGTGGTGCTGGCGAGGCGTTTGAACTTTTTGTGTAAATACCGTGCGTTATTCCAGGTATTCGGCTCGGCGGCGGGCGCCGGCACTGGCGCTGCGCCTTGGCCTGTTGTCTCCGCTGTTTTAGCTGTTGCTGTCATATCACTACTATTGTTGACATTTTGCTGTTGTTGTTGTTGCTGCTGTGATTTTTCACTTTTGCGCGCCAACTCATTTTGACTTAAGGTAAAATTACTTTTGCTTAAACTACTGTTACTAGTATCACTGTGTTTGTTGTTGCTGTTGTGGCTGCTACTGCTAGTGGCGGTGGTTGTATTGTTGTTGTTGTTATTACTAACATTTGTTGTGGCTGTTTCCGATTTTACAACAGTCTTTTGCTCTCCTCTAGCTTCCCTGACACGTGCCGACTTGTTGTTGCCTTGTATGACCACCGCTGCCTCGTTGCCAATCGCAAGTGGATCTTTGGCACCGCCAGCCGTCGCCTTGCCAGTGCTGCCGCTGACTACTGTCTCCGTTGCCGTGTAAGCAGCCAGTGCTGCGGCGCGTTGTGCAGCTGCTGCTGCCGCCTTTGCCTGCTTGGCTGTCTGCTTCGGCACTTTGACGTTATCGCTGGCATTTGCTTGCGCTTCGCCGCCTTGCGTGCGATATGTGCCGCGTCGTTCTGTGGCACGATGATGATTGTTTTGTAATTTTGTTGTTTTATTATAGTGTTTTGTTGTTGTAGTTGTTGTTGTGGCAGCTTCCATATTGCTGTTGCTAAGGTTTTGTTGACGAGATTGCGTTGTGCCGCCGGGATCATCTGTAGGAGAGAGAGAGAGAGGCGGTTATATATGAGTTAATATTAGTTCAGTAAGAGTTTGTGTAGCTTGTAATAAATGTTACATATTATTATATAATTGGTATTTTTTAATATTTTATTATTGAAGTTTGCTTTTCGACATTTAGTTATCCCTTTGGATTCGCAACATCAATGTTGCCCGAAATTTTGCTGTTGTTTCGCAACATCGATATATCTCATCATTTTTGTTTCGCAACATCAATGCATCTCAACATTTTTTTTTTGCAACATCGATGTATCGCTTCATTTTTGTTTCGCAACATTAATGTATCTCAACATTTTTAATTCACAACATTATTTTTTCGTAACAACCATCAATATCTATCAAAATATTTATTAAGTATCATCAATGTATCTCAACAATTTTGATTCGCAAAATTATTGTATCGCAACATCAATGTATCTCAATATTTTTAAAATTTTCACAAATAATTTTAATATTTTTGTTTCGCAACATCAATGTATCTCAACATTTTTGTTTCGCAACATCAATGTACCTCAACAATTTTGTTTCGCAACATCAATGTACCTCAACATTTTTGTTTCGCAACATCAATGTATCTCAACATTTATGTTTCGCAACATCAATGTTTCTCATCATTTTTGTTTCGCAACATCAATGTAACCCAACATATTTGTTTTTTGTTTCGCATCATTAATGTATCTCAACATTTTACGTATTTTTTACTAACATTTTTTCAAAATATTTACTTTGTTGCTTTTGCAATTATATACTTTTTTCCCCTCAAATGCATAAATAATTGTCATAAGCATTCGCCAAATTAATATTTTTTTTATCAATTTTGCCAAAACTCATAACTGATAAGCACACGCAATTTAATAAAGCAAAAACTGCATAACGTTCAGAAACATATACAAAAAAATAACAGATATCAATTAGATTAGATTATATTTTTATTGCTATTTCACCATAATCAAAAAATTGCTTGGCATAAATAACTAAGGAATATTCCTAATTGTTCATATTGTGTTTGGGCACGAGTAAACATGTTTGTGAGTGTTAATGTGTTTGTGTGTGCGTTAGTCATTAATACCATAAATCACACAGGTAGTTTCCAACTTTTAAATATCACGCCAATTGCTTACAAGTTTACATTTCTGAACTTGCTAAAGTATATCTGTATGTGTGTTGGTGTTGATGTCGGCATACTGTGAATAATGCCGTAACTAGTAGCCAGCCACTTTGTCTGCGGTTAATTTTCCCTTGAATTGTGTGTGGTAATTAACCGAAACGCTACATACCAACTACATATGCTCATAAAGGGTACAACATGTACTTAAATACAAATACAAACATATGCATGTAATCATAATGACATGAGTAATTGATTAAGGTAAAAAAAGGTAGACGCGATGTCACGGCGTCTCTTTACAATTTATGTTATTTGCATATGAGTAACTGCGGTTGGTTGCTTATTTGGAAATTCATTGAAACAAGTTTTCTTAACGCCAATTTAATTGGTTGAAAATATTTTTTTTCTGTCGTGCTATGTTTCTATTCGGATGATGAAACAATGTGCTTCACTCACTTACGTTCATAACACAGTGTTTACTTGTTTCGCAATTTGTGTTGTTGCTTTTGCTATTTTGTTGTTATATAAACATAAATATATATGTATATATATATATATATAGATGATATATATCATCTATACCTTCTTTAACGATAATAGCATATTGCAATACCCATTTTAAGAGCTTTCACTTTTTGCGTTATCAAAAGCTTTTGGAAATGAAATCTTGTAAACTTTGCTTAATAGCATATAATAGGTAGTAATACCCAATAAAAAAGCGTTGACTGCTAAGTTTCGACAGTAAATAATGAAAAGCTTTCGAAATTTAAAGCTTTTGAACTTTAGTCAGGACAAATAGCATGCTAAAGACTTTCATTTTGACTTTGAGTGATTGAAAACCTGCACTATAGATCCTAGAAGCTTTCACTTTTAACTATAGACAAAATCTAATTAAAAGCTTTCTAGCTTCAAAAGTTTTTAAGCTTTATTCAACGCATGTATCACTACCGATCCTAGAAGCTTTCACTTTTAACTATAGACAAAATCTAATTAAAAGCTTTCTAGCTTCAAAAGTAAAGCTTACTTCAAAATAATTTATAAATCGTATTTGCTTATTTAAGAAAAGCTAAGTTTACAAATAAAAATTCTTTCCATTAAAAAATTGCTAACACTCCATACATTCAGAGTTATAAATATAACACACACTTCAACTGCGTACTACCAACCGAGTGCTAATTAATTGCTTGCAGAGTATAAAAAATATACAATACATATGGACAAATATTTTCACATAAATATACACACACATGTGTGTTACATTAAGTAATAGCTGCCATTTGAATATTTTTATGGCATTTAAGGTGCTTTTTGTTTCGGTTTTGGGGAATTTCTCGTACTCAACACATGCTGGCGCTTGATTTATGAACGAACGCGACTCGGCGTCGCACAAAAGTAAGAAATCAGGTGTATTTATATTTATATTTATTTATTTATACCATATATGTGTGTCTTTTAAAGTATTTTTATTGTCATTGCAAGTTTATTAAAAGTTGGGGTGGGCGTGTGCGCTTTTTTGCAGTCGAGATTAAATTGAGGTTATGTTTCGGGGTAAGGTTTTTAGCAAGAAGAGTTGATCATACAGAGTTGCTGCGGGAATTTTTCGATAAAATACAGTTTTTTACTAAATCAACCACTTAATTTAAGTGGATTTATGTATGTGTTATGGCTTTATAATCTTTGTTTTCGTTGGTATAATATAAAAAAATATATATATTTTTCGGTTAAATTTTCCGTTAGGCATTCATTTTTTTTCGAAAATTTGCTTCAGTGCGTCAATAAATATAGTGCCGCTTTATAAAAAGCTTCTTTATAAAAGTAGCGAATTGTTACTAAAAAACTGAGCAATATTCTCGCTAGCATGAGCAATCCGTTGAGTGATCAGATAAGTGCTTCATTATTTATAACTTTTATTGTTGCTTTTGTATGTGTCGAATGTGAACTAGACAGTTGGATTGTGGAAATAATCACTTATGTCTGTACTTCAGAATAAATACTCTATACAAGTACATATATGTATATATATATATATATATATATATGTATTTCACAATTGTAATGTTAAAAATTGCACTTAAGTAGTTGTCAAACACACGAAAACTTTATGGCCAAATAATAATTAGAGCAACAAGTGATTGCAACTCAAGTAGCAGAATACATATGTATGTGCATAAAAACTGTGTAGTAAGGAAAACAAAAAATACAAGTTATAATAAAATAAAGCAAACGTTATGCGAGTCATTTAATTGCTTTACTGCTACTGATAATATGGCCACTGACGTCAGAAGAAGTCAAGTGATTGACGAGGCAGCGAAACAAAAAACAGAAGCATAAAGACCTACGTACGCAAAATGAAAATAAAATAATGAAATAAGAATAAGAATAAAAATTAAAAAAAAAAATAATTAAAATAAAAATAAAAATGAGAAAAAAATATATGAAACTGATTATGAAATTGTATGTTGACAGTAGAAGAAATTACTGTTTCATCAGCGCTTCAATAAGAAATGAAAGCAATGTATGTATGTATGTATATAAAGCTTAACAAATACGCTTTTCGAAATTAAAAAAAAAGAGATTTTGAATATTTGTTTTTGAAATTTTTTTTGCAGAGTTTTTGAATTGAATGAACTAACTGAAGGGAAAATTTCAAACGCTTTTCTTTCCAATAAAACTCTTAAAATATTAATTTGTATTGAGTACTAGCTTTCTTAGCAATTGAAATTCGTTTAAAACGTGGAAAATAATATATAATTCATTGAAATATTTTACCCACCATTCATTTCGAAAACCCCACGAGAATTTTTTTACCAACAACTATGCATATAAAGATTTACAAAAGTCACGAAGTGTCACAAGTATTAAGTAAATTTATATGAAGACACATTGGGGGCCTACCGAAGTGCTGAATGGCAATATGTGTGCTGATAAGCCACAAACTGCAGCAAGTAAAAATCAGTATACAAGCCATATACATATGTTTCTACTAAATTGATAAGCAAGTACTTAAAAAACATTGCAACTGAGGCGGACGTTTGGCATAAGAGCAAACATGTTAGATAATTCAAAATTATATTGAAGGCAATTAAAAGCTTACTTTACATACTATATGCCCATATTATATATAATCGTATAAAGTTCATAATAAATAATTATAAAACACAGTCTACAGCAAAATATTAAGTTTTGTGTGCTATTCAGCTGACTCCAATGCTAAGAAACTGAGCTGAATTATAAAAATACCACACTTTAAGGAATTATAAAGCAAATTGCGTGTTTTTTAGCGCCGCTGAATATAGTTTGATGTGAGCTTACAAATTTGAAATATAATATATGTGTTCTCTGAAAATATTTTTCATCAGATCTTACTTTAGAGACATAATAATGGTGAAAAAGTTTATGTGTACTATAAAGTTCATATAAAATAACTATAAAATGCAATGTGTAGCAAAGTTAAGTTTTATGTGCTATTCAGCTGGCTCACAGGCTTAGAAAATGAGCTGAATTATACATATACCACACTTTAAGGAATTCTAAAGTAAGTTATGGTATTTTAAGAGCTGCTGAATATAATTTTGCAATGAGCTTACAAATTTTAAATATCAGGTATATGTTTTCTGAAAACATTTTCAGCAGATCTTACTTTAAAAGCATAATTACGGTAAAAGGGTTTATGATTTGTGGCAGTAAGTTTATCATTTTATCATTAGTATTTTTGTCTTTAAACTATGGTATACAAAGTGATTGTTTACCAAATTAGATCAAAAATAAGAAAAAGTGTATTATATTTGATTAAGTAAAAGTGTATTATATTTGATTCGTTTGCACTGAATAAAGTTTTCTGCTATTCAGCAGCATTTTTTATTAAGAACTTTTTAATTAATGTGTTTCTATGTCATACGCAATTACATTCAGCTAGGTTAGTAAAGTTTTCAGCTATTTTTTAAGACGCATGAATTAGTTTGCAAATATATACATATATAATATATATTTTTTCGAATATGCTCAATTAAATCAAAAATATATTAATTTTTTTCGAACGCGCTGAGTTAAGTTCTTTGCTATTCAGCAGCATTCTTTGTTCAGAATTTTTGAGACGATGTGTCTTTATTTCATTCTTAATGACATTCAGCAAAGTTTGGTTTGGTTTTGAGCTATTCAGCTGTATTTTTATTAAGCTGAATTATTAATTTATTAAAAAAAAATGAGAAAATGTGATTTTATCTTCTTTTCAATGACATTTAGCAAAGTGTAGTGCTATTATCAGCTATTCAGCAGAATTTTTGTTTAGCTGAATTAAAACTGTAACCCATTTGCTTTAAAAATCTGCCACCTTTTAAGTGCTGAATAACACTGTTAATTGTAATAATCATGTTTTTCACATTTAAAGGCATTTTACATGGCGTGTCAGGCTTGCATACATTTTACCTGATTTTTTTTTAAGCTGAATAAGTCTCGAAATCACTTGAAATTATTATTTTATTTGCAAATTATGTAAATATTTATATGAAGTCACAGTTAGTCTGAACTAGCAATGATACTATTTACTCTGTACTGTCTCGCCTTTAACGCACTATATGATATAAGCGTATCGATTTCCACAACACCAAGCAAAACACACTAACTTGCTAACACACTGACTCATTTATACAGCAACAGACTATCAGACTGGCAACCGCAACTGTCGGTTTCAGCAGCCACGCCAACAAAAACAAAGAACACGTACAGAAAGTACAGGCAATGCTTAGTTTCATGACTATGGTGTGATGAATTATATACGCCACTTGTGATAACAGTAAAAGTAAGTTGAATAAAAAGGCTGTCTCATAAGATTACTCGTTAGCTTGCTCACTCACTCACTTATTCACTCACTCTTTCACTTGTTCACTGCTTAATGCCACCGTAACTAAATACGCGTCGGTTAGTTTTATCAGTCGCTTTGGCATGTTTTATTAAATTTTATTATTCTGATAGTAATTAAAGCAGTTAGACTCGTTGTTGTTTTGCATTTATCACGAAATATTTCACATTTCAAATTTTCTGTTCAAATTCACTCCACTTTGCTCTAATTTGTTTAGCTAAACGACAAGTGTGTTTGTTCTTTTGATTACTCGTCTCGAATTTTGCAAATTCATTTTGTAAGTAATCATACATACAAACAAATATTTTTGTGTTTACACATATTTTATTGTTTGCTCAGATATCAAACGCACGCAATTTGCCACTTCACATGCGGCGCTCCTCTTCTAACGCCCCTAGCCATGTACTCGTACATGCGATAATGGCCGGCGGCAACAAGTGTGCGAATTGCTGAACAAACGACAGCCACAAAGAGCATGAAACATGTGTGCACGTGTATGGAAGAGATTATGAGAGGTGGGCTGAGCAGTGGAGCATATGTGTGTTAGAAAATTTTGTGGATGTGTGTTAAAAATGTTGTGCATGTGTGCGTTAAAAATTATGTACGCCTGTGTGTGTGTGTGTGTAGCTTTCTCTGGACAAACAAGTGGTGCGCCCGTGCGTATACGTAATGTAGATTAGCGTTATTAATGATACGCCGGCTCGGCACTGTCATATTTGTTTTGCTTGGCGATTTTTTATCTACTTTTTTTTATGGCCGCAACTTATTTTCGTTTGTTTGATAGCGAATTTCGAATAAATGAAAGTTGTGATAAGGCGTAAATAGGTTTGGAAATACCAACAATATGTTATTTATTATCTGAGCATGGTGAAGTGGTTTGGTTACTTTATGCGGCATCTTAATATTTTGCTTTAATTGATCATCGGTTGGCGTGTGTGACTCAGTTGAAGATAAAAATTGAACACAAAAGTAAAGCTTTTGTACTTAAGTGCATTGCTGATAATATTAATCAATCAGTACTTATGGATTTTTATGAAATTTTCAATATCAGTAATTATTGCAAAGTTATTTTGTGATCAGATAATTTTGAAGTTTGCCCAGAGAATTGAGAAAGTATGTATCTTGGCATAAGAAATAATTATATGAACAGAGATAATTATATGATACGAGAGCTCTTGACCTTGAAGGCTTTCGACTTTTCCTCCAAATATTTTAGAGTTATTTTCACACTTAAATTGAAATAAATTTATTTTTCCACTGTGCAGTGAAAGCTTTATGCAACTTTTAATCGATCTAATAACTATTTTGAATTTTTGAAACTTAAAAAGCTTTGGTAAAGCTTCTGTATAAAGTTTATAACTTCGAAGGAAGCTTTCATAGGTCTAAAGTTCTTATTTTTGAAAGTGTTTCAGGCGCATTTTGCAGATATTTGAAGTTAGTCTGCAATAAAATTATTTTTTATTAACTGCAATGAAAGCTTTGTGCAACGATTACTCAATTGAATAAACATAGATTTTAGTGATAAAAAGCTTTCAGCTGTCTAAAGTTCTTTAAAAGTTGAAAGCTTTCAGCGTTGCACTCGTGTATTGAAAATATTTTACAGTTGTTTTCACAATTAAACTGAAATAAATGTATTTTTTACAAAATGCAGTGAAAATTTTATGCAACTATTAGTAATTTTAAAACCATTTGAAACTTTTCAGACGTGAAAAGTTTTGGTGAAAGCTCTCATCTGTGTAAAGCTTTCATTTTAAGCTTTCTTTACGCTATTGGGAGTAACTGAAAGTAAATTTATTGCAATAGAATAAGTGAAAGCTCTATAAATAAGAAATATATAGCTTTTTGAATATTAGAAGCTTTTATTTTGACCTGACATTATGTCTTTTTTTTATAAAATAGCAAACTACATATAACATAAGCTGATGAAATTTACTGTGTAAAAGCAATTTCAACTAAAAGCTTTTAGTGCCAACAAAAAGTTTTTGAAGCCTTCTGCATTTAAAGCTTTTAACTTTATTCAAAAGCTCTTGTAAATATCAGCTTACTTTAAGTGTATACATACATCTGTCTAAAACTTTCAATTGAAGCTTTCACTACTAGATTGGGCTTAAGTAAAAGTAAACATATTGCGAAGTAATAAGTTGTAATAGGCAGTATATGATATTTTGATATAATAAAATAGCGAGCTTTTAGAAAAAGCTGCCGAAATTAATTGGGTAGAAAAGCTTAAACAACACAACAACAGCGTCGACTTAGAATCATACAACATCGAAAGCTTTTAACTTTACATAAAAACTCTTATTTTCACTAGACATTGTGTTTTTTTTTTATAAAATAGCGAGCTTTTAGATAAAGCTGCTGAAATTAATAGGATAGAAAACTTTCTGACTTTCACATGTCAGCTTTTAAGCAACAACTGCGTATAAAAAACGATGTTAAAAGCTTTTATCGTCGACCTTGATGTGTTTAAAAGTATTCTGAATCGAAAGCTTTCAACTTTGCACAAAAGCTCCATAAATATCAGCATACTCTAAGTAACTACAATTATGTAAAGTCTCCAAATCATCAACAACTTAAAGACAATTAAATTTCAAAAGCTTCCGCAACATTTCGCACTCACAAACAGCTGTCAAGTGAGCAACAGTAGCGCGCTGACAACTAGTACTTTTAAACTAAAGTAGCCACGCATTCATTGTGAGCATATAAACAATGAAAGAAGTCGAAAACAATGTTTATAAACCACAGCACTTGTAGTCACATGTCCACTAAGGAGGCGGGACCGGCCAGCGGTGGCAAGCAATCGAACGGAAGCTGCGTGTGGTTTGAGGAAAGAGCAGCAGAGGCCAGCTGTTGATTGACGTCCAATGGCGCTTGCAGACAAGTTGCTGAATTGTTGGAGCCGTTGAACTGACTACATTAATGTGTATAAATACTTTTAAGTACGTCTGTACGTAAGCATGCTATGGCAGCATTGCGCTTATTGCTAGTGTTCATTTGTATGGTCGGTCGGTGGTGTTCGATGTGCGTAGTTTTGAGAAAAATTATTTATTAAGAATTGTGTGGTGAATATGCTGAATTAAGTGCGATGCGCTTGTGTGTATGTTTGCAAATCGCTCTATTTTTTGCTCGATTTAAAAAGTATTTTTAGAAAATTCTTTTTAAAGCTTACGGCACAATGGTTTTTATTAGAATTCCCCGTTTGAGGTTTTTCTTATATTACACATAATTTCATTTTTTATGTTATTTATGAAGTGAATGAAAGGAATTTATCAAGAATTGTAGTTCTTTGTATGAGTTTAGGTAGTATACTAATGGCTTGTCGAAAAGCTTAAAGCGTTTGGGATTAGAGCTTTCACTCGAAGGTATAGTTTAGTGAGCTTTCACTGGTAATGCAAGCTTTTATGTAAAAGGTGAAGCATTGTTGGTCAAAGATACCAAACTCTTTAAATTTTCGTAGATGTTTTCGATTGAAAAAGAATTCATCGCTTTCTACAACAGAAATTTTTGTTAAAATGACGCGTATCTATATGCTATATGTATGATAAATGAGAAAAATTATCATTTGCACATTTTTAGCTAGCGCCTACTTTTGTTGTATTAATGAAATCAAATATTCTGTGATATATAGAAAAAGCTCGCACTATCTTCATTTGTCTCGAATAAATTTTCTTTTAATTTTTTGTTTGAACTTTTTTCTCGAATACAAAAGTAAATACAGACGTATGTGCATTCGTGTTTATATAGCGTGCTTATTGTGTTGTTCTCGTTTCTGCCTTGCGTAACTGCTTAGCATTCAGCAAATGTTATAGTTTCGCACCCATATGCTGTAATTAAGCATTTTTGCTTCACTTGTCTGATTCAATTAGCATATTGTGGCGTCTAGTTCGTTAAGTGATTAGATTTTTAAATATTTCAGAGGAAGCATGTTTGAAATTGTTAATACAAATTATTTTTTTTTTTCAGCGTGTAATTTTTGCATTTATGCTTATACAATTTCAATGTGTGAAGGCGCTGAAATGCAAAGATATTACAAATATTGTCTCAAATTTCATATAAATTATTAAAACTTTTAGTACAAAAACCTAAAGTGCGCTGAATAGCTAAAAACTGTATTCAGCAAAGCTGAATGTGACTTTCTTGAGTTTAAGGTGAAGCACACATTTATTTTCAGTAGCTACAAACAAATTCAGCTGAGCTGAATACGCAAAACTTTAACAATTTTACAAATTACTGTAAGGAATATTACATTATGAAGTAGACATTTACATAAAGCAGCTGCAAGCAAATTCAGCTGCGCTGAATACGCAAAATTTTAACAATTCCACAATTTATTTCAAGAAATATTTTGCTTATGTCATTGTGTTGACTAAAATTTATTACAAATCATTTTTTTACAAGCAATATAACTGCGCTGAATAACTCAATACAAGAATCAGCTTAGCTGAATACCTTTTATAAGCAGTAATCTCGAACTCTAAACTTTTCTAACTTCTATACGAACGAATAACACGTTTATGAAGGCGCCTAACACGTAGTAAACTGCATCATCTCAAAATAAGTATATACAAACATACGCTATACGATTTTCAATGCTTAATGTAAGTGAAAAATAAATATTTACAGTTTACTGTTCGTCTTTGTAGCGCCCGTTGGCGCTGAGCAAAGTACAAAGGTACGCGTGAAAATGAAATTATCACTTAAATGACAGCAAATATGAACACAACAGTACATAAGTAATGCAACAAACAAACAAACCATTGAAGGAGTGTAAATGCGATTGTGAGCAAAATATCAGGAGAGGCGTCAAAAAATTATAAAACAATGTGCTGACACTAATTTAAATGAACAACAACGGCAGCACATATACTCGTACTCCAATTACAACAATAGTTATGTGTTGATGGGTATAAGTATGTGTGTGTGTGTCTGATTGCACTTGTATGTATGTGTTAATATGTGTGCAAGTGTTTCTGTCGAGCGACAAATTGACTATGGCGCGCATATTTTAGCGATTCAGAAGCAAAAAAAAAATATGTATTGAAGCGCGCTTAATGACGCTGAATGTGATAATAGCGAGTCAAAGCGCATGGCTACAGAGGCAAACACATTTATACGTACATATAAAAAAATATAAAAGTAAAAAAAACAAATATATTTAAATTCAATACACATACGTGTGTTTGCCTGTGATTGTTTGAGTCAAATGTCAACACGGAGAAGTGTGAAGAATTGAAAAAATATTATAAAATATTGATTGCACTAACAAGCACATACACACACACATTGATATCTATGCAGATTCATAGCTGTGTATTACTTCCTCGGTCAACACGAGAACTTTGAAAACTTAGCGAAATTAATAAACTCATACAAATGCATACACACATTGCAGTTACGTTTTCGATAACGAAATTAGCTTAATTGTTTGTTTCGGTTCTTAGTTATCAATCAAAATATAACGGAATATTTATTTTTCTCCATTTATGACTTAAGACTAAGCACAATTCATGTTATCGCATAGTACGGTAGGCTTCTTACGTCAATGAATTTAATTTTGCAATTTATAAAATGCGCTGAATGCCTTCAAACACAATTCAGCTGAGCTAAATATAATTTATTACTGCAATTTAATAAAGTTCTACAAACAAAATAACATTTTTGATTTCATTCAGCGCTTTTTTATGAGCGTGCACTTCAGTATAAGTAAAGCATTGAATTAAGTGGACTGTTATTAAGATTTATTGATAGACTATAAAACTATTAGTAGTAGCAAGCAAGAAGAATGTGTAAATAACAGGTGAAGAGTTAACTGTCAACACTAATAATGCGCTGAATTGCATATTTTATGATTGAAGTTTGCGTAAAAGTACATTTAAATGATACTGACATGTTTTGATTTCAATTCAGCAATTAGTTTATTTTGCTTTAATATGAATTTAGCTGCATACTACAAATACGCTAAGAAACATCAAATCAGTATCAATATTTAGACATTTCTTTGTTGTATTTCACAGTGGGTTGTGGTAAAATATGTATAATAATAGATTAAGAGTAAATCTGAACTTACATTTGTCATTAGTTTTAAAAGTATTATCTATAAAATATTAAAAAAAATGTGCTGAATTGTAAAATGAAGAATTCAGTTCAGCGGAATTATACTGTGTTAAGAGAAAGGATAACATTAATTAAAATTATACAAACAAAAAAGCTTTTGATTTAAATTCAGCTCTTATTTCCTAGCCAAATTGTAAAACGAAGAGTTCAGCACAACTTAATTGTGCTGTTTTAAAACGAAATTATGCTAACTTGGTGGGCAGAGCTATTGGTCACAATTCAGCTTTTATAACTTAATTAAACTGTAAAAGTTTGAATTCAGCTGAGCTGAATTGCATTATCTTTGAAGAAAGTGATGCTAACTTGTTACTAAAAGGTTTGGGTTACAATTCAGCGCTTTTTCCCTAACTAAATTACATAAAAATATATATTTTTAATTTCCTCTTATTAAGTGATAAGTTTTCTCAAATAAAGAAACACTATGAATAATAAGAAAATAATATGCCAATATCAGCTCTTATGCTTTAACTAAACTGCAAAAGATCGAATTCAGCTCAGCTGAATTGCGTTGCCTTAGAAGAACAGTATGCTAAATTGTTACTAAGTGCTTTGGGTTACAATTCAGCGCCTACTCCTTAGCAAAATTACATACAAAAATATTTATTTTTAATTTCTTACTATTAAGTGACACATTTTTTTCAAAATAAGCAAACAATATGAGTAATAAAAAAATATGATATGCCAATACCGCCTCAATGAAGCTGTAATAACAGCAATAATAACTTTACACTCAGTACGCGCTGATGATTCTAAAATAAAAATAACAGCGGTGACAGTTAAAAAGCAACAAATACACCCATAACAGACATAACAAAACTTCAAATAAAAATAAACGTCGGCAGTCATGCGATTTAAGCAACCGTTTTGCTGTTGTTTTTGTCTGTGCTTTATTTCGCGCTGCAAAAAAGGTGCGGCAATTAGATGTCGTCGTCAACGACATTATTATTGACGCTAAATATAAGCGCATTCATGTCTGTATGTATATTTGTTTGTGT
Source organism: Bactrocera dorsalis (assembly GCF_023373825.1). Classification (NCBI taxonomy): domain Eukaryota; kingdom Metazoa; phylum Arthropoda; class Insecta; order Diptera; family Tephritidae; genus Bactrocera; species Bactrocera dorsalis. The sequence goes on from NC_064305.1 coordinate 75,515,505, forward strand.
ATATGTAAGTGTGTGCAAAAATGTTTGCGTTGTTGTTGTTTGTGTCGACACTTCGAACAATTGAAATGACAAAAGCGTTTAGCTACCTTCGCAGGTACGTCATCGCCACATCAAAATGTGCATACCTGTTTACATACATACCTACATATATGCAAGTATATAAGTATGTGCATGTGTTCGGCAATAATTGTTAAGCGACGTTCGCCGACAAGTGCCGGGTTGCGGTAAAGGAAATTGAAACTGATTTTTGTACGTATGTTTCGGCTTGTAGCTACATACAGGTATATATTATACATACGTAAGTATAAATGTATATATGTATGTATGTTTGTCTATATACATATGTTTGTATGCAGTTAGCGTATTCTTTTATTTTTGCTATTTTAAGTTTTTCTTCTTTCGCCGCTCCGCTTCACTGCACTCATTGAAATAATTACTCGGTGTTGAGCATTGCGCGATTCTTTTTATTTGTACTTGTTGTTGTAGTTGAAATTTATTTTTATTTGCACGTAATTAGAATGCGGATTTCTGTAAGCTCACACCGCTATGCATTTATACTGTTTACCGTTTGGCTAATTATTCGCCAAATTATTTATATCGTATCAGCAGTCGCTTTCGGGGTGATTGGTATGCCGTGTGGGTATTCCCTGAAACATGCTAGTGAGTACCAAGCCAAACAGACAGAGGCGGCACGTAGACTGAGTTTATGTATGTACATCGTAGATGCAGAACACCTGTTTAAGTTCTTAAATTTTTTTGGGGCGAAGATAATAAAAGTTGGAAAATTTTTAAATGCGAAATATAGATCATAAAGACGGTCTTAGCCGTTCTATAACTCCTTATTGAAGCAGAAAAAATCACTAAAGACGATTATAAACCATATTCCAAAGTTCAAAAGTGTAGATCTGCCGCCAAAAGTGCGTTGTGATCATCTTTAAAGAACCATTTTATAAAGATACACTTCTTCTTTTGGAACCTCAGTAAGAAATTTTTAGCAGACTGAGGTACTAAGATAAAATAAACTATTGAATAGGTTACGAGTGGACAGAAATAACTCCAAAACAACAAAATAAAGATCAGTGATCTTCTTCAATGAACTAATGTCCCAAATGAAGCTGATCAATAGAGCAATGAATAAACTCTAAACAGTATGAACACCAATCATATTAATATATCCACCGAAAGTTAGCGAAAATCAGGAAGCACAAACCGTATCCAAACCGATCCCTTATTCAATCTAAGTATCAGCTAATGAAGTTGTGTTCTTAGCAATTAACTTGTGAAATGTACAAAATGACATCATATGATCATCGTCGATACATCCATACAAACTACTCAATTAAGCAATTGAAATATGCAGTATGTACCCAACTGATCGACAGCGATCATGTCAGACAATATTTCAGGCAATTGTTTATTTAAAGTAAACATACATAAATTAGCAGAATTACTTCATATTCTGAGGAATACAGCAGGCGATGATTTAAGCTTTATTATTACTATTTCAAGGCTGTCATATTACACAAACTTTGATCTGAGCAGTTTTTTGTTTGGCCACATATTAAATATTAGTCTTGTATAAAGGTTACATTTCTGTAAAAACAAATAAATGTTACTAATAGAAAACTTAGCATTTAAAGCAAATATTTAAACGCACTTCTAGTTTTGCTACTTTTTATGCAATTTAAGTAAAGAAAATAGGGTTTAAATAGGTTGGAATTGCGGTGAATGACTTTAAACTTTAGTCAATACTAAGTTTGGCTAACTAGAAGTAAGTTCACGATGCAAAATAGTGCGCTGAATGGTTACAAATAGTATTCAGCGCGAACTTAATTATGATGTTCGAAACAAAAAGTGCTTATATTGCAGTATTTGTTGCAAATATAATTATATTTCTTTGAAATTAGAAAGAAATTAGCAGAATAAATAGTTACAGCTTGCTCGAAAAACGAAAAAGTGATTGCAAAGCGATTTAATTTAATTTGTAAATATTACAATTGCAATTCAGCTCAGCTGAATAACACCAAAATATACAAAAATTGCATAATACGATACTTTTTAATTTTATAAAACCATAAAAATGTAAAAATTGCTAAAATACCCACAATATTAAAGGAGACAATATGGTAATCTTTGTTTTATGCCTCATGTTTTTGTATTTGACTTGGCAAAGTAAGCTCAAAAACATTAGAATTTTGTGTAATACATATGTATGTTTCAAAATTTGAGCTTAAGATTTTCAAGACACAACATTTACTAAACCAAAATGCTACTAAATGTAGCTAAATACAATTTGGTATTTATTATTTCAGTTGAAATGGAATAAAAACTGAATTCAACTGGACTGTGTTATTTAACACACTGTAAATGTTCTTAAATATAACTGATTGCAATTAAGTGGTTGTTATAGTGGTTAAAATGTACAGAAAATAGAATTCAGCCGCGCTGAATTATGTAGAAATGTTATTTGACTTAGCTTAATGCGGTTAAAAATTAGTAACAACTTTTAAATACAATTTAGTGGTCATTATTTAAGTTGAAATAGTTATAATAAAAGCTGGATTCAGCTGGGCTGAATTATATCGATATTTTATTTAGCATAGTGTAAACGTGCTAAATATAGCTAATTTACAATTAAGTGGTCATTATTGTGGTTAAAATATAAAGAAATTTGAATTCAGCTGGGCTGAATTATGCAAAAATGTGATTTGACTTAGCCGAATGTGGTTAAAAATTAGCTAGAACTTGTAAATTGGATTTTAAATGTCATTTCACTTGACTGAGTATGTTCTAAAATTAGTTATAACTTTTAAATTACATTATAGTTGTTAATAAGTCGTATTCAGCGGACTTTTGACTGAGCTGAATGTGTTTAAAAACTAGCTACAACTTTTAAATTACATTAACGTTGTTTAAAAGTCGTATTCAGCTCAGCTGAATTGCATAAAAATATTTACATTTTATTTTAAATTTTGCTATTTCATAAACACTGCGTTGTAATTACTATTTATGCAAAGCCACATTCATTCAACTATTTTTACAACTTAATAACACGAATGTTGCTTTCGCGACGGCGGCTTCCCTCTCACCAAGGTCAAATGTTTATGGCGCACATTGTTTGCAGCGCCGAAAACACGTCACCGCGCAACTATTAATAAACATTTGCTGTGAGCGTTAAATTCATAATTGATCACCGGCACGTAATGCACAAGTACTTAGCTATTTACATAGGTACAACACTAACAATGTGTATGTAAGGGTGTGTGTCTGTGCCTGAGTGTGCCTAATTAAAGTCCAGTCATACGATAATTGACTGCAGCTAAGATTTTAGGCGTATAACACATCTTATTAATTAAACAATTAATACTGTACAACACTTACGCGCTGCTGTAACTTGTTGAATTATTAATTTTTTTTTATTGTCGCTTTTATTCAACACGAGATTTCAGACGGCAATCAGCAAACAGCATACAAAATGTGAATAGCAACAGCGACGCCAGCAACAAATAATAACGCCAATTGATTTATACACGCCCAGCAAATCCATGTGCACGCGGATATACATATGTATGTACGTGCTGCTATATATGTATGCGCATAAGTGCTTAGTAGAGGCGACCGTGTATGCGCCGCGGCGCGCGACGTCAGCTAATTTATAAACAAAACAAAAAAGGAACACGCCTGTTTAACTAAGCGGGCGACGACGACGCGAACGATTGAGTAAACGACCGAGTAACCGTCCGTCTGACAGACGTAGTAATTGAACACTTGACGTTATCGAAGTGCCGTTGAGTCGTCGTTCGTATGAGCGTATGTTTGTAAAACGAGTGTGTGCGCGGCGAATGCGAGCGCCTGCACACCAGACGGCGACTCACTGCTAGCAAAGGTGATCGAGTAGCGCGCTGACGTTTCACTGTTTTTTTCTTTAATATTTTTTTTGTAATTTAATTTTTTTACTTTTTTAATTTATTATGTTTGCTTTTGTTGTACTGAGTTGGTTCAGTTGTGATTCGCGGAAATAAAACGAAATTCCAGAAAATACAAAAAGCGCACAAATTTTTCACTTCACCAGAATTCACATAGTCGTGCGCAGCACAAAACACCACACTTAAATATATGCATGTATTATATTTTTTATTTTCAAATATTTTTTTGCTTTTCGCTTTTTGTTGTCGTTGTTTCTATTCACTGTCAGCGCGCACAAGTTTACGTAGCACAAAAATGCGAAATAATATTCCAAAAAGGCGAGCGGCGCACAACTGGCGTAACCAAGCGCCTAACTGATGCGGCAGACTGAACTGAATTGAACTGGCGAAGCGCGCTGATGTTGATGTCGATGATGATGACGACGACGACGATATGTATGTATGTATGTTTGCGTGCGCGTGCCTGTGTGTGTGTGCGCGCTCGTTGTGACTGGGTTGCGAACGAACAGGAAAAGTGGCCTAAGCGAGAGGCGGCACAGTTGTTGCTGCTACTGCCGCTGCCTATTAATATCAGCAGTTACGCGCGGCGCAATAATTCAACGCGGCAAATATGCGCTGCTAACAAAAACAAAAGGCAAAACCGACACACACGCACCGTAAAATGAAAGACCGCAAGCAAAACACACAAACGGCAAAAAGGCCAAAACGTCAGCATGAAATGAAAAGCGCAAGGCAACGCGGCGCGGTGCGGATAGCAGAGTGCGCTTGTTCGCTTGCGCGCGTTTGTATGTGTGTGCGCACGTATGTATTGTGCCGTAAGCAAAACCAAACAATCGACATGCACACCACAACAACAAAAAAAGTTCACTTTGTACACTTTATACTACGTTGAAAATGTAATAATAAGTAATAAGGAATTTCTGCGTTGGCAACGTAGACAGTTGTCGCTAATAGTCGACGGCACAGTGGCGCGCGGTTGGCTGGGTGGCAGGAAGGTTGACAGCCCACACCAACTATGCAACCGCAATTACTATTTACAATGTAGGCAGCAGTAGGCGCGTTGTGCAGGTTACACTAATGTACGCGGCAGTACACCAAGCAACGAAGTATTACACAGAAAATAATATATATATAAGTATGTATGTATTTACTTATTTAGAAGCCGTTTGGTTATGTGACGAGCTTCGACAATGGCTGAACGTGTAATCGACCGCGTTAAACTTGAATGCGCGCGCGCTCTTTGGCTTTGTGGACGACTTCGCATACGAAACGCGACTAGACGGACGAACGAAATTCATTCAATTTCCAAGTAAAAATCACAATCCGCACAAGAAACGCACACTAATACAACAGCGCGCACATATACACACTGCCAGATGCAGACCAGCGCGCTGCGGCGGAAACACACAAGCAAACCTTTTGTTTGTATGTATGCATGTCTTCAATGAGCGCTTACGAGCGTGTGTTTGTGTGCGCGCATGAGTAAGGCAACAGAGCAGCTGAGCAGAAAAGTAAATAAAACAAAGCGCAAAGGAAAAAAGCTGTTTATGAAATAAAAACGCGGCCGACGAAACAAAGAGGGAAATAATAATAAAAGCAAACATATGTTGGGTGGGGGGTATATACTCGTACAAACATACATACACACATAAAAATTTCAGTATGTGTGTGAGCGACCCCAAAGCACCAACGAACGAACAAGCGCAAACACAGAAAGAGCGAGAGCGAGTGTAAGCGAGCGCGTAAGCAAGAGCGCGACAAGTCAGCGCAGACGAAAAAGTCATTTAAAGAGACAATCGCAGAGACTGGGCACAGCTGCGGTCGTAAACAGCAACAAGTTCCATTAGAGAACGTATAATCAAGGAACTTGAAGTGGGGTGACACATGTAGCGGGCGCGCGGCGTTGAAGCTCGGTATGTAAGCAGACACACGTATGTATATACCTGCGGTCATACAGCTGTACGTACGACTGTATGCAGATACAGACGGCGCTGCTGTCTGCCGCTGTATGTTCAAGTGGCGCGACAGCGCATACCACAAAATTCACACTTACTCACCAAATGCTATGGCTAACTATGAGCCATATGCGGTGTAGTGAAGTAATAATAAGCAGTGCGCTAGTGCGGTAAGGTGTACTGAACGCTGAGCGCACACAAAGAAGCTGACGAGTCAGCAACTAGCCGTCAGCAAGATGCTTACATATGCATATACATACATAGTACATACATTACACAGCCAGTCATTGAGCAGTCAGTCGGCCAGCTAAATAAGCAAACCAGACATTTGAGGCGCTTGCACGGTCAGTTGGCGTAAGCGCTGTCGGCGCCTACGCCGCTATTATAGTGTACCCTGTACCGGGCGCGCAACAAAGCCATTTATTAATAATTATTTATGTATGTTTATGCAAAAAGTAGCTGTGTGCTGTTGTGTAGAGGGTGTTTGTAGGTGTACTTATGTATGTATGTATATATGTATGTGTGTGTGTGCGCACACATGATGATCTTGTCTATTAACGCCCTGTTGGTCAATTTTATTATTTTTGGTACAATTAATTGCAGAATTTGTAAATTTTGGAAAATAGTAATATTTTACGTCTAGTTACAAACTAGTTATTTACGGACCAGTTTGTAAATTATCTTGTTTTTCGTTAATTTAAAGAATGGTTTATACTTTAGGCTTATAAATTAGTCTTAAAATTTTGTGAGACGTTCTTAACATGTAAACAATTATTTTGGGTAACTTTGACCCTTGAGAAGTTAATAGAAATTTTGTTATTAATTTTTTATTTAACACCTTGCTCGTAAGTTATATTACTTTCGTTATAATTAATTGTTGAATTTGTAAATTTCATGAAAATAGGGAGAGTTTACGCCTATTTACCAACTAGTTATTTTGTTATTTATTTAGACATTTGTTTGGTTTACTAAAAATTAAAATAATTTTAACTAGTTACGAACTAGTTATTTACGGACCAGTTTGTAAATTACCCTGCTTAAATTAATTAAATGAATGGCTTGTTGTAATATAATTATGTACATATTTTTTAAAAATTTAAAAGACATGAACTGTTGGAAGACCGTTACAATAAAATATATGTATTACAGAAGCTGGAGATTATTTCGAAGATTAAAGTCACATTTTGATAAAAAAAGGTTTATAAAGAATGTGGTTGCCTATAAAAAAATATATGCTTCATGTATTATATTTCTCAACACTGATGAGTTCCTTAAAAATATTGATTTCTACAAAATTGTTTGAAACTAGGCATAACTAGTTAATTTATAACTATAATTGTAACTAGTAGCTTTTCAACCCATTATTGAAAATTGCTTCAAAACTTAGTTCTAACCCAAGAATAATGTACTTAAAGACATATACTCAAATAACACTTCAAGCAAACCCATAGCAATAACCGTATGACAACGAAATTAATTAATGTAATAGACGAAACGACACGGCGTATGAGCAACCAAAGTGCGGTAGCGCTGAAGTACACGCATACCTATGCACAAACGCCATTAAAATTTATTTAAACGCGCAAATGATATGCCAATAAGAATGGCCACCAACAACAACAACATACACATGCATAAATCATACAAGCAATCAGCAAATAATAAAAAACGAAGTAAAGTCGGCGCGAACTCAGCTCAACGACAACGGCTCGAATAGCAAAAGCAAAAGCAATGCAGTTGAAGCAGAAAAAACAAATGGCCGCGCAAAAAACTGCCAACTACAGCGTTGAGCGCTGCTACTAAAGCAACAAAGCCAACAAAAGTGATCGCAAAAAAAGGTAAACACAAAAAACGAAGTTGCTGAATAGACCGTTGATCGTGCCTGCTTGCTAGCTTGCGTGGACTTCGTCGGCTCACAAATGCTTTCTTTTATTTTTGTTGTTCTTTTCATTTATTTTGCTGTTTTTATTGAAGTTGAATAAGACGAAGCAGCAACCACGTCAGTGAAATGCAGCAAAAAATTGTAGTAGTTTATTGCCAAAGCCGGAGTGTTAATTGTCGCTGACTAAGTAAGGTCTGGGGAGCACCACCAGGCGAACAATAACAAAAGCGAAAATTACAAAAAAAAAGTATTACACAACCGTTTGCACATTGAAATGCAAAGCGTATAAAAATGTAAATCGTAATGAAATATGATAAAGCGCAATGAACGTTGCGCATGAGCGGGGATGGGGGAACTGAAAGAGTAGCGGATGTTGGCGTGTTCGAGTGGAGGAGCCTTTAAATAATGTAAATAAATTAAGGAAATTAAATTTGCAAAAATAGAAAGAAATGAAAAATGAGCAATGAAATGGATTGAATGTATAGCAAACAATAAAAAGAAAGCAACTTTTATACTTTATACAGTCTGGATTGAGGAATTTATGTATTTATTTAACTGTACTTTTTAATTATTCAGCATTTTTGGATTATCTTAATATCTGCTGATATGCTTGAACTTCAAACTTTGGTTCAAGAGCATATTTTGCTTAAAATATAGCACTTTTTGAGGAAAACAACTCAATTTTGATAGAAATGATTACCTGAAAAACAGTTTAAATTACTCAGTCAAGTTGGCGTACTATTTAAACATTTCCAGTTATATACGTTTTTCTGTTTCAGTAAATATTTCTAGGTTGAGACCTATTCAGCTGTGCTGAATAAAGTTATCAACAATTCAGCAACATAGATGAGCTGATAAAAAATGCCCTATTCACATGCGCTGAATAAGGTTTTCAGCAATTCAGCGAAATATATGTGCTGTCAATGATAATATACTTTATGAACAGAACCATATGTAAATGTGCTGTAAAAGCTTTTATGGAAAACAGAACAAGTTGAGCTTTGTTCAAGAGCGCTGAATAAGGTTTTCAGCAATTCAGCAAAATAGATGCGCTGATAAAAAAATTTAGGTAAGAGAACCAGTTAAATTACGAAGTAGGTTTCCGTTTAGAATCATATTTCAATGCGCTGAATAAGCATTTCAGGAAATAAGAAGGATTGATTATATATTTAAGAAAACTAAATGCTTTACTACAACACAATGAACTGAAAATATGCTAGAATTATGTTATTACATGATACCACAAGTATGAAATTTGAAAATGGTGTATCACACAAACTTCTTAGCAATTCAGCGCAAAAAAATAAACAATATTTTTCATGTCATAGTCTCAATACGTATGTACGTACATTTATAGTTCTTAGTAGAACTTAAAACTATAAGGAAGAAGTATGTCGGAATAAATGAACAAATGAATGGAGCTTCGTGTAATTCAGTCAATATTTGTTTACAAAAATTGAGCTGAATCGCAGATAAAAGCATACAAATGAATTAAGACGTTATTATGAAATACATTCAGCTAAGCTGAATACAATAAAAGATTACATAAAATGTTATTTATAGTCTTTATGATTTTAATATCAAACATACTTTTTAGCAGTTCAATGTAAAAAAACATTTTTTATTTTAAGTCATAACCTCAATACTTAACTGTAGTTCCAGATGAGATATACAACTATAAAGAGCAATTAGATAGAAATTACTACTCAAATATATGATGTTTTGAGCAATTCAGCCACATTTTCTTACATAAAACCGAGCTGAATAGCCTACAACTGCATCCAAAGGAACTAAAACTACCGCAATGTAATTTGGAAATAAATTCAGCTGAGCTGAATACGATAATAAGTTATATAACATGTTATTTGTAGTCTATTTCTGCATTTTCAATATTTCAATACTTAAATCTAGTTTTAGATCAGACATAAAACTGCAAAAAGCAATTAGGTTGAAATAAATACTCCAATGTATGATGTTTTAAGTAATTCAGCCACATAAAACCGAGCTGAATAGCCAAAAACTGCATACAAACGAACTAAGACCTACCGTAACGTAATTTTGAAATTTATTTAACTGAGCTGAATACAATAAAAAGTTATATAACAGATTCTTTGTAGTATATTTCTGCTTAAAAATGAATAAATAACGCGTAAAAGCGCCGTTACACTTTTGCTTCAGAATATTTTCATATGAATAAAGTGTGATTATTATATTTGCCACAATAATCGCACTCTTCTGATAAAAAAAATAATTGCAGAAACATACATACACAAGTACTTGACCGACGTTGTGGAAAGGCACACACGCATAAATATACTTATGTACGTACATATGGGTACAAGTGTAGAAAACCGTTGATAACGTGAGTGGAGTATGCGAATGTCAAGTAATTGTGGCACATACTTACATACAAAAATACAAAGAAACATACATATGTACGGATGTATGTGTATCTCTTTGCATAGAAAATTCCAACTGGAAAGCCATGTAAATCGCTGACGCGTCATTCATTTCACACACTATAAATGACGAATGGCAAACAAAGCCAACAATAAACAACAACAACAACATAGGTCTATACATATTTACACATGTACATATGTACATATGTATACTATATGTAAATGGACAACCGTAATCAGCAACTAAACAAATATAATAACGCTGCGACTGTGGAGAGCAAAAATAAAATAAAATTTAACAAAAGTAACAACAACACTTAATTGAATTGTAAAATACGAAAACAACAACACAACGACGTCATAACATCATTATCATTAACATGAACTTCCTTAATTAACAACATAATGAAGATAATTACCCCAACAACCACAACAATGAGTGGCAAACGAGCACGTTGTACGAGCGAACGAACGCCAATGAAGAAGTGAGCGAGCGAGCAGACGAGCGTTTTGGGTGTCTCATTAAGTTCAAAAAAACAATAATAACAATAACACAAACGAAACTAGCATACAATGAGCGTTGACGGCGACGATCAGCCAAGTGGGCAGATCGGTGAGTGCAACAGTCAGTCTGTAAGCGAGTGAGTTAGACTCTCTGACAGGCAAGCGAGTCACTGATAGTACACGAGCAACTCAGTCACTTCGAATGTGAGGCATTTGTGTGTGTGTGTGCGCTCAATTCATCGCGTATATTTAACGGCGCAAAGGAGCGCGGGGTAACGGTCAACTTGTTGGTGCGAACGGAGGCGAGCGACCGCGCCAACAACTAAGCGGACGTGGTTGCCCCCGACATAGTAAACAAAATGCAAACAACTGGAATTAAGAGCGCACCGACTGTGTTTTTTTTGTTTTTGTCTCTTTTTATTTTTTTTCTTGCATACGAGTTATACACGAACACACAAACACGCACGCGAACACTGCGCTAAAGTGTCTTCGTTTCGCATTATTAAGCTTCTTCGCTTTTATTGCCTTTTTCACGGTGTTCGTGTATGCGTGTGCGAGTGTGTGTGTTTGCGCTATTCGTATGAATTTAATGGCTGACGATTCACCAGAAACGAGGAAACCCTCAATCTAGCGATCACTAAAACTTGGCGAGTCAAGCTGGTGAGCCAGCCAAAAACGATGAGTGTGCACACGGCGTGCTACATAGCGACAGCGACAGTGACAGCGCTAGAGCGGCGCGAGAGAGAAAGAGCGTGTGCGCAGCGAAGAGTGTGTTTGCGGGTTTGGGGGCTTTTGGGGTTGCCGTTTACGTGTAAATCGCTGCGGTTAATATGAATCAAGTCAAATTGCATACACACACACATACCCAAACGCACATACATACATACATACATGCGCGCACACGTAGATTTATTTGTTCGCTTTTATCGCCGTATTCGCATGATGTTTTTATTTATTCACTAGAAACGGGTTTGAGATACTATTGCACACATACAAGCGCACATATGTATGTACATACAGATTTGTGTATTTGTATGTTTGCATATTTATATGTGAATCGAATTGTTGTTATTGCTGTTGTTTTATAACTGCCGCCACATGTTGTCACTGCCGCTGCAAAGCATTGGCAATGCCACTGAGTGTATCAATAGCTATGTACATAAATCTTTTTTCATATAGATATACATACATATATTGTGGCTCTATGTATGTATGTATGTACATAGGTGTCTACATTGTTGCTGATGATGCGAAATTTTCGTTTGTTCAGGCAATAATAGGTGGCGGCTGTTAGATTTGCTTATAATGGTGGATTATCTCGTTTTTAATATGAATTTTTTTGAAAATGATTTTAGATTTCTGTTTTCGGCTTTATAATCTGAATAGGGTATACTTATAAAGTTTGCCAGGATATTTATAATACCCAGAAGGGAGAATTGAAACCCTTTAAAGCCTTTTTTCTCAATAATCTAAGAAATATCTTCACTAAATTTAGCGTAGCTTATTACCCAAGTCAAGGCTATAATCTGCGAAAAAATTGTTCAAATCGGAGCACTATAGCATATAGTTGCCATACAAACTGACCGATCAAAAACAAGTACTTGTATGGAAAACTTTTTTATTTGACAAAATATTTTCAAGAAATTTAACATACAGTTGCGAGCATTGAAATAGTAGTGCCTATTGGCCAAGAGAGTTTTGCTTTAAATTTTGTTAATTTTATGATATTGCCTTCGATCATTATTTTAGTTATATTCTCTGAAGTATAACGGTCCTGTTATTCACAACAATAAGTGTGCAACACTTACCGTTACTTTTTTAGAGCCAATTTTATTGGGATATCTGTTTTTATGAGCGAGCAATAGAATAGTAGTGAACGGTGAGCTGATTACAAACAGATCATTTTTACTAAAAAAAATTTAATTTTATCAAACAAAAAGTAAGTTTCCTAATCTTTTATTTATTATTCAATGCAAAAAGCAAAACAAATATGACTTTGTCCCTTTTATTGGGCCGGGGGAAGCCCTGTAGTGAAGAAAAACGAGAATGGATTCAATCTGTCGTAAACAACGGTAAATCCTACAAGGGAGTGGAAAGACTTGTACGGTGTAAAGCCACAACGATTCGCAATGCAATTATTTATAAATAAAATACGAAAAAAGCGGCGCAAGACGGATTCTTTCTGAGAATTTTACACGAATAGTTGTAAGATGTGCCAAGACTCGACCTAGAATGTCAGCTATGGAGATTCGGAATGAACTTAACCTGGCCTGCGGTGTTCATACAGTGAGAAGACTTCTACATGAACATAATTTATATGTCCGCAGTCCTCGAAAAGGATCGTTATAAATAAAAAAAATCATGTAGCAAGACGTCTTAAATTCACCAAAGGACACCTGAATTGGCCGTTTGAGAAATGGCGCAACATTTTGTGGATAGACGTGTCGAAAGTTATTCTATACGGCGGTAAAGGGTCCCGTCAGTATCTAAGGCGCTCCCCTAATACAGAGTGCGACCCCAGACTCAGCACAAAAACTTTGAAGCATGGCGGTTTGAATATCATGGTTTGGGCAGTTTTTCTTATAGGCCAAATTTTTTTGTGTAGTGTAGTAATTCACAAGATCACTGGTATAATGGACCGATACACATACGTGGATATAATGCAGCATATTATGATACCATTTGCTGAAGAGGACATGCCGCTGAAAAGGATATTTCAGCAGGATAATGACCCGAAGCACACCAGTAGGGTGGCAAAATAGTGGTTTCGGGTCAATGGAGTTGAGGTCATGGATAGGCCAGCTCAATCCCCTAGCCTCAATCCCATTGAAAACCTTTGGACAGACGTCAAGAAAGCCGTGTGGAATGACAAACCCAAAGACAACAATGAGTTGTGGACCGTGGTGCAGTAAAAATGGCAGACAGAATGCCACGAAAAAGATGCCAGAGTCTCGTAGATTCTATGCAAAGGCATTGTATTGCTGTTATAAACAATCATGGCCATGCTACCAAGTACTAAGATCTCGTATAGACGAAACTTCCAAAAACCCTTAAAAATTTTTATTACTTTACTACAATTTTACTGCTCCCATCAATTTTCATACTTATATAAACACATCTTTGAAAATAAACATATCTTGTACATATTCAAATCTAAATATTTTTAGTGGTAAACATAGCCTGGTAAATATGATCCACTTTCGCATTTCAATGGATGTTAAAATTGTTTGGCATGTTACATAACTCACAGATATGTAAAGCTCTAACACCCACTACTATTTCAATGCTCGCAGCTGTATATTATTGTTAAAGGCAGCGCTACGATATCCACATAATTCGTTCAAATCGGTGCACTATAGCATATAGCTGCCATGTAAACTGACCGATCAAAAACAAGTACTTGTATGGAAAACTTTTTTATTTAATTATGCATCTTTACAAAATTCAACACGGATTATTATTTCAGATAGTGGTATAATCTGCGAAAAAATTGTTCCGATCGCAGCACTATATCATATAGCTGCCATACAAACTGAACGATCAAAATCATGACCTTGTATGAAAAACTTTTTTATTTGACAAAATATTTTCAAGAAATTTAATATATATTATTGTTAAAGGCAGCGCTACGATATCCACATAATTCGTTCAAATCGGTGCACTATAGCATATAGCTGCCATACAAACGAAACGAACAATATTATATCCTTCTAGGAAAAACTTTTTTATTTGACTAGCTATCTTCACGAAATTTTGTTCAGACTATAGCCTAAAGCAAGCTTATAATTTCCTAACAAATTATGCAGATTGGGCCACTATAGCGTATAGCTGCCATACAAACTGATCAATCGAAATTAAGAAAGAACATTTTTTTTTGCAAAAAATCTAACCTGTGAAGGTTATTATAGCTTCAGTGCAGCCAAATTTGATTTTTTTTCTGTTTTGATTATTATTAGAATAATATTTTAACAATGCTTTTAGTATGGAGCTCCTTATTTTATGTAATGTTGATTTCGGCTGTGTTTTGCTTGGTTGTATATGAGTAATATGCAAGCTTTACATAAAGAAAATATATTTTTTGTATGTTTTCTTGCATTCACTGCAGTTCCATTAATTCATAATTATGTACTTAAGCTTAGTACGCAGCTCTCAAGAAACGTAAAAACTTCATATAAAAAAACGCTTAAGAAACAGTCCAGAAACGTTCCTGCGATAAAGTTACTTGTGCTAGTACGCAGCTCTTAAGAAAGCTAGTACTAATTTTTAATACTTTGTTTCAATAAAATGTGAATATGGCAAACCTGGTTTTGCGAAGAAACATCAAATCAACAATTGTTTCTTGCAGGAAATTCGAAGTAATCGTCAAATTCATCCTAAATTAGTTGAAATCATTATTATAAAGTATGTTCCATTTTGAAATGTTGTATAAAACCAACCAATCGTCAACAACATTCCTTAAATCTCAATGAAAATATTTGTGTTACCATACACATACATACATACATACATACGCACAAAGTTTGTTTACTTTGTTTATTCTCTCTTGCTCTTCTAATGTGGATCATTCACGATGCGTAACCAGCTGTCAAAATTACTTCAGAAATAATGTATTTTTGTTCTTGAGCAATTACTTGAGAGCTGCGTACCAACCTTTACTTAGATAATCGAAAATATGCCAAAAAACATCAATATTTGGGTGCTACCAGGCGTATGAGTAATAGCTCTGCCAACAGTAATACATTAAAATCATGTTTATTTGTAACGAATGAAATAAAATATAAATACATATATCATGTTTCAAAAAAATTGTTAAAAAATATTTCCACTTTAAAAATCTTCTGTTGAATGTTTGAATTATAAAATTTTCTAACTTTCTTTATTGCTCCATAAAAGTACGTCAATTCCTCGCTATCTTCACATACACTACAATTTCACCTGCTTTTAAGTCCAACACTTCACCTTAAGTCAAGTAGAAGATTACTGAAGCACACATACACAAACATACACCTACATTTTATGATAACTCATAAGCGCTTGAACACTTTCAGTGCAAAAAGTTTCATTTTTAGCACATTTATCTTATCAGCCATCAAATACGTATTTCCTTTATGCACTCAAATACCTTTCAGACGCCCCCAACCAACTCCGTTTTTGTGGGGAAAACGTGCAAGATTGCGGATGTGATAAGAATGATTAGTGGGTAAACAAATTAGGTTTCAGTTTTTGTGTTTTTGGGCGTACAAAAAATTATCACGATGGCAGTTAGTGATTTTTCTTTTCTATTTGTCGAATAGTATTATCTCAAACTTATCAGTCAAACAAATTATACGAATTTTCGATAAAGTATTTGTCAAAAGTTGTTATCTCTTTTTATCTCTAGAGGATTTGCATAAGTGTGTGAAGGGCTTAGTTCTATTGCGGTCAAGTTAAGACATTTAAAGTTCAAGGTCAAGGTGCGCAGAGAAACACTGTGGAAGAAATTATGATGGAAATTTTTTGTTTTTGAGAGAGTAGGCGTTCTGAAACCGTTGAAATTATGATATTTAAGTACTTTCAGCATGATATCATTGCGACTGAAAAGTAAGCAGCTTTCAGATTGAAGGAAAATTTTAATGCTTGTCGTAGTTAGAGAATAGATCGAGGTTTTAATGTACATACTTCCTGTTATTAATAATGCTGGATTTATTAAGATTCATGGACAAGAAACCTATTTGCATGCCTTCATAAGACTAAAACCGCATATATACAAACATAGCCTCAAATTTTTTGAATTAAATTTCAAAGAAATACGAAAATATTCAGTTTCGAAAGCAATAAAATATTTCGAAATTTACGACCATCACCTTTGCATATTTCAAATACGAAGTCAAGATAATTTTTGTGTTCTCTTTTGAAAAAATAAAATTTTTAAAATTAAAAAATAAAAATTAATATTTTAATAATTAAAAAAAAAAATTAAATTTTCAAAAGTTAAATTTATTTTTCATAATTAAAGTTTTGAATGTTTGAAAAATTAAAATTTTGAAAATTTGAAAAATTTATATTTAAAAATTTGTAAAAAAAATTGCAAAAATTCATTTTTAAAAATTAAAAAAAATTAAATTTTGAAAACTTAAAAATCTACTATTTTAAAAATTAAAAAAAAAATTAAAATTTGAAAAAAAAATATTTTAAAATTTTGAAAAATTAATATTCCAAAAAAGATGAAAAAATATAATTTTGAAAATCTTAAAAATTAAAATTTTGAAAGTTAAAAAAGATAAGATTTTGAAAATTAAGTTAAGGTCGAAAAACAGGAAACCTATTTGCATGCTTTTATAATACTAAAACCGAATATAAAAAATCAAACCTAAAATACTTTGAAATACATTGCAAGTAAATATGAAAATATTCAGTTTCGAAAGCAATAAAATATTTCGAAATTTACGACCATCACCTTCGCATATTTTAAATATGGTTTTTGTTTTATTTTTTTAGAAAAATAAAATTTTCCAAAATTAATATTCGAAAATATTTGAAAAAATAAAATTTTGAAAATTTTGAAAAATTAATATTCGAAAAAAGTTGAAAAAATAAAATTTTGTAAGTTTGAAAAATTTTCAAAAATTAAAATTTTGAAAGTTTGAAAAATTAAAATTTTGAAATTTGCCACCTGTGTATTGGCAGGTTATTTACAAAAGTTGAACCAATAAATAGAAAAATCATAAATTTATAGATATATATACATATTTATAAATATACATATGTATGTGTGAACACCACCACATACACAATGTACATGTAAATGTAATAAACATTTTTCTAAATAAATAAACAGCAGAAATGGCTTATTTTCTCATTAATGTACGCCGTTGAAATTTCCCATCGGTTCGGAAGTGTCGCGGTGACATCAAGCAATAAATAGCAGCAACTGTCATGCGAAAATCCACAAGCTAATGACTATAGCGCGTCGCGTCATAGAAATTATTCGAAAATTCATAAATAAATACAAATAAATACTTATTTATGTAGTATCTTTGAAAACCGCTATACACATCAACAGCCTACACTTGAGGAAAGCAAGCACTTAAGACACAGAAAATTTCGAATTCCATATTTTTCGCCGCCTATTTATTTGAAAAATATTCACAGCGGAAATTCCCAGATATTGACGTAAAAATTTAAAATTTTCATTTTAGCTTTTGCTAATAAATAACTGTTTATTTTGTGTGTGTATCAATTTGTGGTATTTTCGAGAGTTTTCTTTTTTTCGTCGGTATTTTTTTTTCTAGCTTAGGGCTGTTACGTATGTTGTTGTTTCTAATGGTTTTCTGCTATTGAAATTATTTTTTATTAATAATGCGCTAAATGTTAAACAAACAAACGAAACGTTTTGTGTGGCAAAAGTAATCACTCGATGATTTTCTCAGCCGAAAGGCAAGTGGCGGATGTGCTTTGGAGACGTAGGTAAGGGGTAAAAGAGGTTTGATGTTGGGCGAGAAGATGAGGTGCAAAGGCACGCTGTGAACGGAGGCGTGGGTGTTGGTATGCGCTATAGGAGAGCTGGTATGGGTATTTGTATGGATGGACGTACATATGTATATACTCAGGTACATATGTATGTAGGTATATACATACATATGTACATACATATGTATATTTGTATGTATTATTCATATTTTTGTCGGCAATTCTGCATCAAAAATCAAAATAAGCTGTCCAATACATAAAAATAAAATTACAACAAAAATAACATAAAATAAACATAAACTACTTTAGACATTTTTTTGTATTTAAGGAGAATTTTATTATTTTTGTAAAATATGTGTGAAAAAAAAATTATAAAAAAAATTTAAATATTTTTGTGAGGAAAATTATTTATTTGTATTAAAAAAATATTTTATTATTGATTTTTTAGTCATTTCCATGCAAATTTTTACCTTTTTAAATAAAAGCTTTTTAAAAAAAAAATTTATTATTGATTTTTTAGTCATTTCCATGCAAATTTTTACCTTTTTAAATAAAAGCTTTTTGAAAAAAATGTATGACATATATACATATTATTTTATTTTATTTTAATTTTTACTAAAATTTTTATTTTTTTATATTATTTATATATTTGTCTAGTATGTTAAAACTATTTTATTATTTTTCTTATGGCAAAAATAATCATTTTGAAAAAAAAAACCAAATTGAATTAAGAAAAAATATTACAAAAAGTCTAGGATTTTAAAAATATTTTAATAATTTTTCTTATGGAAGAAAAAATATTTAGAAAAATTTTTTATTTTAGAAAAAAGATCATAAATTAAAAAAAATTAATTCTATAACATTTGTTTTAGAAAATACATGGTAATGTATTAAATAATTTTAATTATTTTAATTATAAAGCAATAATAAAATGAAAAATATGTAAATATGTACACTATTTATGGAAATAAATTTTTAATTTATAAGATTTTTTAATTGTACTACTTTTTTTATTTTTTTTTAATTTTTTTTTCAATTTTTTTTTAAATTTTTTTTAACCAAAAAATTTTTGTTTAATACTCTTTTTTAAATAACTTTTTTAATAATTTTTTTTCAATATAAAAATTTTAATTTAACATTTTTAATTGAATTTAAAAAAATATATAATATAAAAATTTTATTTCAAAGTTGATATTAATAATTTAATATTTATTACAACATTTTAATTTTTTTTGTTTAAAACAACAACAAAAAACTTCAAAAAAGTAATAATTACAAATTTGTGAAAAAGAATTTGAATGAAAAAATAAGTTTTTAATTTAAAAATTTTTATAATTTTAATAAATTTATTTCTCACAAAAAATTGTTATTATTTACATATAAAAGGAAAAAAATTAAAAACAATTTTAATTAATATTTTTCAATTTATCATGGTAAACAAATAATTTGGAGTAAACTTGATTTAAAAAAATAGTTTAAACAAAATTTTTATTTGAAAACGCTTGTTAATAATTTAATTAATTATTATTTTAATATTTTTTTTGCAATACAAAATTTTTATTGTTTAAAGAAACAAAAAAAAACTTTAAAAAATTTAACAAGTGCAAATTTTTAAATCTAAAACACCAAAAATAAAAAAAAAATAATCTTTAATATTGAACAAAATTTTTGTTTAATTATAAATATAATATAATTTTTTTTTTGGAAAATTCAGATTAATAATTTAATTAATTATTATTTTGTTAACTTGTCTGTAACACAAATATTTTTTTATTAAAAAAATTAAAAAAATCTTATAAGTAATGGTTTCAAAATTCTCCAATAAAATATTTTCTAGTAATCTTCAAGCATATATTTTAATAAAAAATTTAATAGAGCGCGAATATTCCAATTTAGAAAACCCCAACACAACTCATTCTTTAATGACCATAAAATTGGACAAATCGCTAAAACAAAATGTAAACATCAGGAATCCAAAAGAAAAAGGTAAAACCGAGCAAACAATTCAATAAATAATTCGAAAATATGCAAAAAATGTAGCAATGATTTTATTATATAAAAATTTATTGACTTGAAAGCAAAAGTGTAGGCAGAAGTGGAAGAGACCAAAGAAATAAGCGATTTTTGGCATGAATAAACCGAATATAGAACAAAAGTACAACTTCTAGAGCTAGTAGAAATGCAAATGAGCCGCGTATAAATCGCACATTATAAAAAACATTAGGGATCTAGAAAATAATTTGCATAGAAAGAAGCGTGTTCGAAATAAAATTAATTAAAAGTGTGGAATTCATTTGACTAGAAGACATTCGGCGACATTAAGGCAGGAGTTCGATGAATGTGTTCAAAGCAAATTTAAAAGAGATGATATAATAATTCTTCTATGCTGAAGAAGGCACACTTTTGACTTTACTTCATTGAATTTGTTTTAACTAATTTAAATATACCTAAAATTATATAAATGGGAATTTCCCACACAGACACCTTGTGTTGGCCGCAGGCGCCTGGTTGCCCAAGCAAAGTCGCCAACATTTTTTTTTATTTTTTTTTCATAAACGGTTGCATAAAATAAATTTTCGCTGCTATTTTTAACATAGAAGACTACGTCAATGACATTCAAATTCAAAATAAGAAAAATAGAAATAAAAATAAAGAATTCCTTTTTATTAGGTTTTCGAAAAATACGTTTATTTTATTTCACTGAAAATTATTTTTCGAAATTTTGGCGGTGATTTCACACTCAACACACTTGACACTTTTCACAGTGCCATTGAATGGGTGCGCGGTGGGAGTGCCACACACCCACAACCAAGCGCTTTCGATTTTGTGCATACTTTGAAATGCAAAAATTGTATTTGAGGCAATTTTTCATATGTAATTATGCATCGGTGTTTGTTCGTTTGTATGGACATGCAATTCGGCTGCCAAATTCAAC
Organism: Bactrocera dorsalis; assembly: GCF_023373825.1. NCBI lineage: Eukaryota > Metazoa > Arthropoda > Insecta > Diptera > Tephritidae > Bactrocera > Bactrocera dorsalis. Next base: position 75,536,558 of record NC_064305.1, read on the forward strand.
TAATTCACAACGCCAGCTGGCAGCCATTGGTGTTAGGGTGCACTATGGCCCCATCGCGCTCCCTTTCGATAGTCAAAATACACATTCAGCTCACCTCTTCCGTTCAGTGGATTTCTGCTGTTTACACTATTTTAAATAGCGCCGATTCTACTGAAGAGCAAACTATGATGCCAATATGGAAAATCGCATTAATGAAAAATATACTTATTTTTGGCTATTAATATAATTTTCCAAGAAAAGAACACTTCATTCTTCAGTATTGTATCAATCGCACACCTTTCATGATTTCTAAGCAAAAATATTGTGTAAAAAATAATAAAAAAATATTTTTAGAATTTTCAAAAACTTTACAGCACCTACGAAAGTTTTGTGAATATTTTCAAAATAAGATTTAATTTTGGTGTTTTTCATTGATATAAATGATAGTATTTTCTTAATATTTGTAATATGTAGTTAAGCCTCCACTATCATTAAAAATTTTGCGAAAGCTTCATCATCGGGTGAAAGCTTACTTGACATTCTCTATTTTGAATTGCGTTTTTTATATTATTTGGCAGAGATTAAAAGTGTATTTTAGAGAAAGCTTAATTTTTGAGAGATAAGTTCAAAAATTTGTCGAAAGCTTTATAGCAAAGGCGGAAGCTTATTAGAATATATTAATATTGCTGCTCTCTATGTATTTTAGAAAAAAAAACTTCATTTTCACGAGAAAAATTTAACAATTTATCGAAAGCTTTAAAGCAGAAACGGAAGCTTATTAGAATATGCCGTACTTTCAATATTTTTTGGAAGATGTAATACAAATTTCAAATATGTAATCTCTAAATTTTAGTAAAACTCATTATCAGGCCAAACAAAAACTCGACCTAAACTTTATGAAGAAAGTGAAAGCTCACTAGACATTCTTTATATTGAAGTATTTATTCAATATTTTACTAATTGTAGACTATAAATTTTAGAGAAAGCTTGATTTAAAAAAAAGTACAAAAAAAATGGTCGAAAGCTTTGCAACAGAATCGAAAGCTTATTGAAACAATTCATATTTTTGTAAAAAAAACTTAAATATGATGCAACATTTGAATTTTAATACTATAAGCTCTAATTTTTATGGAAAACTCGCTAGAACAGAAGTGAAAGCTCACTAGAATATTCATTGTTTTTAGCGTTTTTATGCTTGGAGGAAAACCTTGTGCCCTTAATTTCACTGAGAATGCTTTTTTAGAAAACTTTATTGGGAAAATTTTCATTTGGAATTAAATTATTTTTTAAATAAATATTAAAAATATTTTGTAAAAAGCGTTTAAGAATTAAAAAAAAAAAATATTGATTTTAAATCAATACTTTCGCAAAAATCAGAAAAGTGGAAGCTTGAAGTAAAAGCGAATGAAAGCTTTTATAACGAAATTATAAATTAATCTAACCAAATTTTTCGGGAAAGAAAAATAAGCAAAAGTTAAAAGCTAATGAAAGTTATAAAACAAACTAAATTATAAATTAATTTAATGAAATTTTTTTGAAAAGTGAAATCTCGAAGTAAAAGCTAAAAAAGCGGTTGAAAGCTTTTATAAAAAAATTATAAATGTATTTAACGAAATTTTTTGGAAAAGTGAAAGCTCGAAGCAAAAGCATCAGTGAAAGAAAGCTTTAGAAAATAAAATTATATATTACTTTAATGAAAATTTTTGTAATAGTGAAAGCTCGGTGTGAATAAAAGTTTTGGAAAAAAGAATTATAAATGAAATTAATAAAATTTTTGTAATAATGAAAGTTTGAAGGGAAAGCCAAAAGCGAATGAAAGCTTAAAAAATTATAAATCAATTTAATGCAATTTTTTGGAAAAGTAAAACCTCGAATTAAAATCTAAAAGCGAATGAAACTTTTTGTAAAAAGATTTATGAATAAATTCAATTAAATTTTTTTGAAAAGTTAAAGCTTGAAGTAAAAGCTAAAAACAAATGAAAGCTTTAAAACAAAAAAATAAGAATGAATTTAATAAAATTTTCTGGTAAGAAGCTGAGAAAGCTTTTGCTAAAATTAAAAATATGACTGATGAAAATTATTTTCTGGTGAAATTACTAAGCGTTTTGGTAAAGTGAAAGCTCAAAGTAAAAACGCCGAAAGCTTTCGTTTTATTCCGACCTAACAGTATTTCAATACTTGTCTCTAAAGTTCTCGCAATATTAGCAAAGTTTTTGTATAAGAAAGTGAAAGCCATTTTTAAGCTCCACTGAAAGCTTTCAGCATTTAATTTTGAATTTATAAATACAATATATGTATGTACTTATATATGTATGCATTGCGTTCCTATGTACGAATTTAAATAGTTAACAGTTTTACGATAATTTTTAACTAATTAACTCCATAAAATAAATTGAAAAACCAATTGGATATTAAAATGAAATGAATCAGACCAATTCAGCGCATGAACAATTTGATTCATTTGTTTATTTGTATATACATATGTATGTATGTATATACCAATATTTATAGATGCTGATTGCCTCAGCGTTGAAAATTAATAAAATCGCAAAATTAGTGCAAATGCCACGACTGAACGATTAAACGAATGGGCAATTATAAGCATACAACAAAATATATGTATGTATGTATGTACAAGTATATACATATTTACATACACTTGTGCAAACAGTCGAAAAGAAAAAGAAACAAAAACGCACTTCATAAAACAAATAAATTAATTGCTTAAAAGGTAGTTTCCTTAATGTATGCAAAATCGAACAGCAAATATTCAAAAACTTAATAAAATCACACAACAACAATAACATTACGCATACAAAAGTAGTTTGGACCGAACGTGGTGGGAAGCCGAGTGACAACGCATGGAACCGGCTCGAACCGCATGAAATAACAAGAAACGAGTCAAAATAGTAGAGAACAACTTTAAAGCAGAGCTGTGGCGCAGGAAGTAGTGCCACCAGGGGGGTTGGTACATACATATAAACAAACAGATGTACAAACACACATTGTGGAGCTAAAGTAAGTCAGTCAGCTGAAAGAGTGGCGTAAACAAAACTTCAAGAGGCAGGCAAGTTATTTTTTTGCAGCTGCGCTCAAAAAGGGGGTTACCTCCACACAGCAGGCGGGTGCAGCGGCAGACACACGTGCGGTCCAATGAACAACCTAAAACGGTTCTGTTTATTGTGTTTGCCATTTGCTTTGTGCTACTACGTTAATAGTGTTAGTGGCACTGCCGGCGGCGATTTCAACCGGTAGTGTGATAATTATGAGCAAAAAATAACCGTAAATTACGTAGTTAGGCGCATTGCAAAGATGTTTACTGAGAAAAAATTAAATAAATAACGACAAAAGCGCAAAAAAATGAAAATAAATAAAAATATGTGTCGATGGCACAGGAAGAAATCTGTTGACAAAAGCTGCAAATGAAGCGTAAAATAAAAATAGATGGGAAGTAAACAAAAAATTGGAGTAAAGTGAAGGGCGCTGAGAGAGTTTGATATTGATGGCAGCCGTAAGGAGTAAAAGGCTGTAACTAAACCAGTAGCACTTGCAGTATGAAGAGATTATTTATAGAGTAAGATTCATTATTGAGACTGAATTTTGCTCGAATAGCTTCCTTCGAAATAGAGAGATGTTTTTGAAATAAAGATATTTGTTTTTCGAAGGAAAATCGAAATTATTCGAATATTATTTTCTTTGCATTTTTTCAAGCGCGGATATTCAATGTTTCGGACCTTAACGGGTTTTGAGGAGTGGTCCAAGCTTCATAATTGAGACTGAACTTTACTCGAAGAACTTCTTTTTTTGATATAGAGAAATTTGGTTCTGAATGAAAACCGAAATTATTCGAACATTACTTTTTCAATTTTGAATGATTCGAACATTATTGGGGTTTGGGGGTGGTCCAGTGGGATTTAGTTCCTAATGAAAATCGAGATTCTTCGAACATTACTTTTTTTGTACTTTTTTAAGCGTGAATTTTGAATGATTCGAACATTATTGGGTTTTAGGAGTGATCCATGAATCATTAAAAAAATATTTAAACAATAAGACACCTTAATTACGGCTACACCGAAGCTCTGATACCATTACAGCTGCAATTCTTATACCAAAAAAAGGTAAAAAAGATCTTTTATTATGATTTTGAGCAATCAGTTTATATGGCAGCTACATGCTATGGTGATCTGATCTGAACAATTTGTTCGGAGATTGTGGCCTTGCCTCTAATAATAATCCATGAAAAAATTCATGAAGATATCTTGTCAAATAAAAAAGTTTTCCATACAAGAACTAGACTTGGATCGATCAGTTTGTATGGCAGCTATGTATATGATATAGTGATCCGATATCGGTCATACCGTCAAATGCAAACGTTCTTCGAGAGAAAAGGATGTGTATGAAATTTTAGAACAACATCTCGAAAATTGACGGAAGTACGTGACTAAATTGAACTTAACCTGTAACGAGGACCAATTTTACACACTTGGGACAATTTCTTTTCTTATATTATATGGAAGAAATAAAAGAGACTGAAAATCAGATATGCTATATGTATACCTCAAATACTCTCGTACGATAATTTTAAAACATATTTATTTATATACACATTCGCTGTAGCCTTAAAGCCCCTCATTTGTTACACAAATCTGCAATATCCCTCCTCAACGTCACATACATGGGGGACATAACAACAAAAATTGAACAACGAACAACGCGACAGCGCGATTTCGCACATTTGAAGGACGGAATTTCGTAGCGTTAGACATGACAAACGCCAACTAAGCAACAAAAAATAATACAAAAGTGTTGTTGTGATAACAAAAACTACAATTAAACAATTAAATGTAGATGAGCTAAGCGAAAATGCGAAAAACGAGAAAAAATTGGTTGGCAGTCAACAGTGGTTGCCCACACAAACATACAATAAATAGACAAAGCTAAATATTTGCATATGTATGTATGTGTGTGTGTGCAATAATTGCCATGCATGCCTCAGCAAACACCCTGCACTGCGCGCTCAGCCAGCGATGACGCTACGCGCTTTGCCAGTCAGCTGCTGAACGCGGCCACATGTGTGGGGAGATTGCACCAACAACAACAACCCGCGCTCCCCACAATATATGTATGTATGTACATATATTAAAAATGAAAACAAATACAAAAAGCTTGCATAACAACAACACAAACACAATGGTGGCCACCTCCGCGACTGTCACAGTCACCGTCGCCGTCGATTAGGTACGCCTCGCCTCGCCTCGATCTTGTCAAACTGGTATTTCACACTCGCCACAGCATGACAGTGTGACGAAAATAGCTAAAAAGCCACAGAAATAAGTAAAAAAAAACGGTGAACCGTGAACCAAAGAGTTAAAGAAAGTAAAAATAAAATGTATTGATGCACCGAAATGAGACAGTCTGCAGGCATATACTTGTATGTGTGTGTGTATATATGTATGTTACTTATACGGGACCACATACTTACATATATGTATGTCTACACATATGTATGTGTGTGCTCGGCGTTGACAATAAAACGTTTCACAGTGTCATTTGAAATAAAATAGAAAAAAACAACAAAAACAACCAACAATACAATGGAGTGTGGTCGAGCGTGTTGATAATGAGAAAATCACAATGTTAATTTGTGTCGTCGGTGCTAAAATTGAAATTGAAAAAAAAAATGAAATTGAAATTAAAAAACTAAAATTTAAATAGAAGAAAATGAAAATGGAATTTGAAAAAATTTTAAAATAAATAAAAAATGAAATTTCAAAAAGTATTTAAATAGAAATTAAAAACAAAAAATAAATAAGAAAAAAATTTAAAAAAAGTGTAAATAAAATAAAAAAAAACAAAATCAGAATTTGAAAAAATTAAAAAAAAAATAAATTTGGAATTGCAAAAAATATTTATTTAAAATTTAAATTAAAAATAATTAAAAATTTCACAAAAAAAAAAATAAAGAAAAACATTAGATATTCAAAAATAAATACATAGAAAAAAACGCAAATACAATTTGAAAAAATTTTAAAATAATACAAATAAAAATTAAATAAAATTGAAATTTCGAAAAATAAAAATTTAAATTAAAAAAAAATGTAAATAGCAAAATATATTTAAAAAAAATAAAATTGAAAACAAAAAAATGAAATGAAATTGAAAAAATAATTAAATAGAAAACGAAAAAAAAAAAAATTTTAAAAATAAAAAAAAACGAAAATTAAATAAAAAAGATTTAAAAATAGAAATGAAAAAAATATATTTAAATAAAAATAAAATTTAGAAAAACAAATATAAATAATAAAATCTCGTCTCAGTAAATAGCTGTGATCATGCCATTTAACATAGCAATCGGATCAGTGCTTTGGTATGCCACGCCATGCCAAATATTTATTTTTATTTGACGGCTGCCGATACTCTGGCACAGCTGGTTCGAAATACATAGACACACACAATTACATAATTGAATGCTGTATAAATATAGTTTGATTAGTGCGGTTTGGTAAAAATAAAGTGCTGTTGCAGGTGGAGTGTCGAATACGGGGTGCTTAACTGGTTGCAGAATTTTGTTTGAGCTTTGTTTGATTGATCTTTTTAACAGCAGCTACAACCGATAGCCTAAAGAGACTTTATATAATCTCTTTTAGAATACCTTGGGGTTTTGCTAATTGCCAGATTCGATGCAAAGACCCACAAATGTACTATCATGCAACGAATTTTAAACAATAGGGTTTAAGTTGGGAGACAAAAATAGGAGATTCCATAGACTGTCGTCTCTATAACATTGCTAAAAATATGTGGAGCTTGTTTTCGGGCGCTATAATAACAACATCCACTAATTTTAGCTCAATATATGAAGAAATGAGTTATTGGACTTTTACGAGTTCTCTAGGAAGAGTATCGAGCCCAAAGTTTATAGGTTAGAATTTTCCAATATACCCTAAAGAGAGTATATTAAGTTTTCCACGGATTTTGTAATAACCAGAAGTAAAAGTCAGAAAATATAATAAAATAAAAACTATATACATACATATGTATGGAATTGATCAGTTTGACGAGCTGTGTCGATTTATCCATGCCCCTCTGTATACATACATATGTATGTATGTATACGCGGACGTCGCTAAATTTTTGAGAAATCGAACTGAAATTTTACACACGTCTTTCTCTCTTTAAGAATCAGCTAATCAGTCGAAACTGCCGACATCGGACTACTATAGCATATAGCTGCCATACAAACTGACCAATTCAAATTAAGTTCTTGTATGGAAAACTTTTTTATTTGACAAGGTAGACTCCCGTTATTTGTCATGGATTTTTCTTCAAAGCAAGTGTACAATCCCTATTTTTCTTCAAAGCAAGTGTACAATCCCTGAATATATTGTGATGATCGGACTACTATATCATATAGCTGCCATACAAACTGACATATCAAAATCAAGGTAAAGACGTTTTTATACCCTGCTATGCTATAACAAATGCATCTGTGAAGGGTATTATAGTTTTTTCTAGTTTTCCTAATCAAAAAGGTTTCGTTTTTGACTCACTTTTCCAACTCACAGTATTCATATAAGTATGTATATGTACATATCTGTATGTGTGTGCGCGCTTAAGTGCCTCAATAGGTCACCAGCCGCCGCTGTGTGCTTTGAGTCAGCGCTGCGCTCAATGCTTAAACAGCGTGTATTTATTTATTTATAAGGGTATTCCTCAAAATTCTACAATTGCTGTTTACAAAAATACAAACACACGCACACATATATTTACAATCAAACACAAACAGACATGTGAGTTTAAAAATGCCGTCAAACACCATAATTTTATATGTGTGTTTGTATGAATTTATATAAGTATGTATGTATGTACGAATGTAGTAAGGCAGCAGACAAAAATTACGACAAGCAACACAACAATAACAATAAAAACAAATACCAACGCGCACAAACAGTGACTTAATGCATTTTGGGTCAGAGCAAACACGAAAAAAATCAAATGAAAACATAAAAAATATAAAAAAAAATGAAAAAAATGTAGCATACATACATATTTATATATGCATATATCAACATATGCATGTATGTGCCTTTGCTAGCTCGCTTGTATTGGTTTCTTAATAAAAATGACCTTTGCATGTTAATTGCTAGCATGTGTAGTTGTTGCTTTTGTTTTTATTGTTGTTGTGTTTTGTTTTTGCTACACATACATACATAAGTATGTTCGTGCGTGTCACAGACAACGCACGAATTTAATATGCATGCTTTCAATTTTGATTGCTGCCACTACTGTGCTGTTGTTGTTATTAGTATGGTTGTTGTTGTATTTTTTTATGACGACTGTTGCTGCACATGTGCTGCTGCTTTTTATCAGTCAGTCTGTGCGTTTATTTGGCGTCCCGTAACGGTCGGTCGCCGTGTCTGCACACACGGACACATAAACAGAAGAATATGTGTGAGTATACGTGTTTGTATGTATGTGCAACTGTCTGTTGGACTATCTAGTCGCTGTCTGGGGTCTTCGCTCCGATTTATTTCGAGTTTTCACACAATTTCGAGTTTCCTCGTTTCGTCTTTTTTTGCTACGCTTTTGGTGAACACATTTGGTTAGTAAGTGTTTATGTGTTTGTATGTTGCTATTGTTGTTGCTTTAACTTAGTGCGTTTATAATTATGTAAATATATATATGTATGTGTTTAAATGCTACTTACGCAGTCTTGCAGCGTGTTGAATCGCCTGCCTCCACTTTGTTGTAATGCTATTTTAGTACTTTTGTTGTTGTTGTTGCTTGCGCTGCAATTTTCTGTTGTCAATGCAGGCTTTGTGCGGCGGTGCGCTTGATTTAACCGTTCGCACTGACAGCGTGTAGCAACTTTTATTGCTTTACTTATTGTGTTTGTTGCAGTTATGTGCTTATTGTTGTTGTTGTTGCCGCGTAGCAACGTGACGTATTCAATTTGCAGTTATTAAGCGCGCTTGCTTGTCGTCGTCGTTGCCTCTAGACTTGTTGGACGACGATCTCGCCAAGCTACTGCTGCTGCTGGCTTGCCTTGTCTGCCTTGCCTGGCCTGGTCTGGCACACAACAACAATAATAACAACAGCAAGTTGTACAACGGTAAGTGCCGCGTCGGCGACTACGGCTGCGCCGCCGTTCCACAGACATCCATAGACATTGGCAGGTATGCTGGCGCCGTCTTTAATGCCACGAATATTTCATGCTGTTTACCAATGGGACTAGCTACAAGCAATACAACAAAAGCAACAACAACACTACAATAACAGCAGTGACATGCAACTATTTAGCTCAACTTGTCTTAAGTGTGTGCTGTTGCCGTTGTTGTTGTTGTTTTTAATTGTTGTTGTTGCGGCTTCCTTTTCAGGTTCTCGGTGATCTTCTGTCGCCTGTTGGCTGGTACTCAGCTTGTGACTGCTTTTGCTCAGCGGCTACACACGCAGCTAGCTACATATGCACACATGCATTTGTGCTTGTATGTGTGTGTATGTGTTTGTATCTGCTAGATACTTTATTTTTATTATTAGTAGCTACGGCTTGCACGTACGGCGCTTGCTTATTAATGACTTTGCTGCTGTTGTTGTAATACGTTTTATTGTTGTTGTTGGATTTTGCACTCGTCTGTTGCTTCCTGGAGGTTGCTCTTATTGCTTGCCGCTGTGCCGTGTACTTGAACGTCGGACAATGTGTCGCCGCTGCTGACGTCCTCCTCGTCGTCACTGTTCGTTTGTGTAACTCAAGTGTCTTCGTTTACATACACGCACACACACAAGCGCTCACAGTCACTTACGTGCAATGTGTTGGTAGGGTATTCCTCGACCTTTCGCTCAAGTATCTTTATGATCACTTTGGTTTTTGTTGTTTTTTGATAAAGGTTTTGTTATTTTTCGTCCACTTCGTTTGCTTTTACTACGGCTACGGCTTTGGCTTTATTTGCTTGCAGTCACACACAGCGTAAATTCGTAGAACTCAATTAAACACGGCGACACAGTTAAGAACGTTCTGCGAGGAGACACTCTTGTTTTGATGAGTAACGAATTTTGACTGTCTAATCGTCAGTTGAGGATTGCGCGCTGGTAACGAGGATCACTTGCGAAACGAGGATCACTGGCAGATCACTTGCAGATCACTTTAACTATTGGTTTAGAGTATAACATTTGTTTACTATTGGCTAAGTTAGCGATTTTGTAAGACTTTTATTTGAAAATCAACGGAAAATCACTTGGCAGCTGATCGTGTTGCTCGATCGTGTCACTCAACACATGCTGTACATACACAGAACTATATATGATAGATTCTATATATACTTTTTGCACTATTTTAATGCTTTGCGCGCTACAAAATTGCACTTCAAAGCGGCGGCTGTTGATTTATGAATACTAAAATTTACAAAAGAAAAATATTATAATTTTTTTCACATTTGGAACGCGACGCAAATTTTCGTAAAATTTCACTTGGTTACATTGAGCGCGCAATTTTTACATTTTTCCGCCAACTAAGCGCTTTTTCTTGCAGATAATACAAAAAAAAATAATATTCAAAATTTTTTCAAATTTTTTTATTTTCACCAAGCGCGCTCTGTACGCGCGATCACTACACTTGTTGTCGGCACTAAGCTGGCGTTACGAAATTAATACACATTTCCTGTGCGCGCGATAAAATTCGAAAATCGCTAGGCGCTTACGATTGTTAATTAACGCGAGCGCGCGCTTGTCTTAAGTAAGTATTTTTTAAAAGCGCGCACACGCTCGTGCGATCTCAAACGCCTTCTCAACAACTAACTAGCTAAGTGTAGCGTGTATCTAAATATTTTTGCGCTTAGCATACGGAATCGCGCGATCTTGACGTATGCAACGTTACGCTTAAACTGAAATATTTTCTATTTGCTTCACACAACACACAGCAATAATAATAATGCATGCGCCGCAGTGAGGGCTGAACGTCAGCGCCGACGTTGACGACAAGCGCGCTTTGCGCCAAGTGACTACCGAGTGCAGCGCGCCTGCCAACAAACATACATGCATATGTATGCCATATGTGAGCGCTGCAGCAACAACATTTATGCCGCCAACAGCGACTGCAGGCGCGCCAACAACACACAAGTGTACTGATAGTGCGTCGTCGCCTCGGTCGTGGTCGTGGTCGTCGCTTGTGATGATAACAATAACAACACATGTGTAACAAGATGCTGAATAACAGCTATGCGCAGCATAATAAAACTGGGAAAAGCAGACAATCCGCACGAGAAAAAAAAAACATAAAAGAAAAAGGCGAAATAAATACCAGCGCTTAAGTGCATAACAACAACAAAGGCAAACAATTCTGACTTTATGCTAGCGCTGGTGTGACTGGTGAGTGTGTGGCCCACAGCCGCAATGTTTGAAACCCACACACACACTCACATGCGGGAGACAATAACCCAAAGCAAACAGCAATACAAAAAATGAAAACTACAACAACAAACAGTTTTGCCATCGACGAACATACGGCAAGCAGACACAACGACAGCCCGACTGCGGATAGACGACGCGGCATGCACGTTGAGCGGGCGGGTTAATTGAACGCGCTGCCAGTCAGACGCGCCGCCAGTTAGACTGCCGGGCAAGCGAAGTGCGCGCTTGGGCGTCGTGTTGTTGCTGCAGTGACTCCAAGCGTATACAGACACTCTTTAGCTACTATCTACTGGCTCAATTACTACTACTTCTTCTGCGTGCGTCTTTGGCTGGGTATTCTTCACACTCTTCGCTGGCAATCACCGCCACTTGACTTGTGTGACGCTACTGTCGCCAGTCTGTCGCGGTCGACGTCGATCTCTGACTTTTTGATAACTTTTGTTCTTTTGCTTGGCTGCGCAATGCAACAGATGATCGTCGGTCCCTCGTTCGCATTGTGTTTGACTTGTACCCTCATTCTTGTTGTATTTTTTTTTTCTGATTGCTGTGTGTTCTGCTTCTTTTTTTATTGAGATTGCACACGCAAGATCGGACGATCGCGCTGCGTGTATGTCGTCACAAGCAACTGCGCTGAGTTCTTGCGTTCTTTTCGCTGCGTTTTTTTGTGTTGATCTTCGGTTCAATTGCACCTGTGTGCGCGCAAAAAACTCAAAAAGAAATTAGCAAAAACAAAAAAAAAACGAATGTTCATTTTAACACTTTTTCCGCGCGTTCGTGCCTACGACGCGTTCATCAAACCGCTCGAAATTCACAGCGGATGTTGGATGGACAAAAAAAGAATGCCAAATCAGTTTTACATAAATACACCACACGACGTTACAACAAATAAGTATAGAAGTACAATAATGAACGACAAGAACGTTACGAAAATGCCAGCGCTTTCAGTAGCCACAACGATCTTGGCGACGATCACTTTGTATGCCGACTGCTGAAATGCCGTAAGTTCGCAAGAACTGAAGACTCATAGACGACGCGACCACGACGACATGGTTCTGGTTGTCTATGCGCACGGCCATTGCGATCAGTGCGCGACCAACGTAGCGTCGAGTCGTCGCCCCAAAGCAATAATATCTTGGTTGACGCGCTGACTCGCTGATTTGTTGGCTGGTTGGCTGGCGAACTGGCTGTTGGTGGTGGCTAAGCGCTAAACAACAGCGCATACCGCGAACGAGTTTAACATATGACAACACAATACAATACGAACAACTGCTAGAACTAGCAACAATGACAGCACCGACATGACAGGCAACAAAGAATAAACGATAAGACAACCGCGCGGTGACAAAAACAATTCAAGCAATGCGCTGATATGTGTTCGGCGTGGACAAGTATAAAGGGGGGAATAAACGAATAATATGAGAAATACTAATAAATATAAATGAATAAAAAAAAATATAACTGAATAAAAAAAAGACAAAGGCTGATAATAAACGAATATGACAAAGTGAAGAATAAAGTGGTTGTTGAAAACGAAAACGCTTTGCTTACGTAGCGCAATAAGGCAGTGAATGAGTAGATAGAGAATTATATACATATGTATGTACATATATGTAAACATATAAAAATGATCGAAAACCATCTGAGCAGTCTATGAGCTTAAGATTAAGACTGTAACAGTATGAATTGTTCAAAATTGTTGAAAGATTCGCTGAGAGATCCCTTAGTTATTCTAAGATTTGAATGGTCTATGATATCGATATCAAAACTGTACAAGTATAAATTGGTCAAAGAGGAAACATTCGTAGAAGGATCCCTGATCTGAAATATCTTTGAGATCAAGATTAAGACTGTAACAGTATGAATTGTTCAAAATGAAAAAATTCTTCGAATGATTTCTTATTTATTACAGGATCTGAAGAGTTTATGGCATCAAGAGAGAGATCGCTTAGTTACTCCAGGATCCGATGAGTTTATGATTTCAAGATAAGAGTGTACGATTATAAAACTCTAGGGTCTGGCACGTCTATGAAATAATCATGGAGAAATCTCTTAGTTACTTCAGGAAGTTGAACGATATATTGATATATGTAGTTTTTAAGGAAGAAAAAACTATGAACTGTAGTTTCAGAAGGAATATTTTGATTAGCGTACTAATTTGAAAATATTTGAACAAGTCCGATCTAGCAACGGATCAATTAGCAAACCACTACTTCGATACTTTGTAATGAAACTTGGAATTGGATTTGATTTTATCAAATTGAGCCGGTAGAGAATAAAACATGGTTGGTTAATAAATTGTCCATTTAATTACAAAATAATAAAGGCTGATCTATTTCGAGGATACTTATTTATATAAAGAAAAAATACGGAACCCTCAAAATTAATGGGGAATACTTATTATTATCATTCAAAATAACATTCTTTGGCATTTATTTTTTGAGGATTATCTCGTTAAAATGTTGGCTGCGACTACATCTCAGATGGTTCATCCGTTGAGTCCAATTTTCGAGCATTTCTTGACACGCGTGGTGTTTTGCTCCAAGGCCAAAAAAGCGAAGATGTCCGCATAGACTTTAGACTTTACTTTCCTCATACGATGTGATATCACACGATCTTGGTGGCCCATAGACCGACCGAAAACGTGAAATTATCTGCTCACCAAAGTATTCTCGCAATAAATCCTATCGCTATAACGATCACCATTGACGGTTACGTTCTCACCGGCATAATTTTTGAAGAAATATGGACCAATGATTTCACCGGCCCACAAACCACACCAAACCGTCGTTTTTTCTGGATGAAATGACAGCTCTTGAATCTCTTCAGGTTGCTCGTCGTTTAAAATGTGCCATTTTGCTCAGTTAGGTACTTATTGAGGCAGAAATGTGTAGGCTTCGTCGCTGAACAAAATTTGGTGCGAAAATGTCGGATCTTCTTGGAACTTTTCAAGAGCCTTTAGAGCTAAGCGATGTCGAGAGGTTTTAGTTTTTGCACAAGCTGTATTTTGTAAGTCTTTCCATGAAGAAATGCCAAGCAATACTGAACAAAAATAACATGACAACATGACTCACGCATGATCTATCAAAAAAGGCTATTGAAAAAAGTACCTCTAATTGCATCACCCGTTATATATGCTATGATTCGCTAGGGAAACAAATTTTACAGATTAATGTTAGGAAAATCAAAAAGGTGCATTCTGCCACTAGAGGCCACCAGGTCTTACTAACGTAATGCTTTCATAATAACAAACAGTATTTTATGTTATATAATAGTCTATTTCAATATTTCTATTACAGAAGGATAGAAGAAAAAGTAAAACAGAGTTTAATCTGTGAGTCTTTATCAAGACATCATCCCCAAATCAAATTGAAGAAAGTATTACAATGCACTCTAGTCTAAACTACACAAAGTCAAAAAATAAAATTTTCAGGATCAGTGATCAACATGCTTAGATGATCCTCTAAGAGATCTTAATCAAAATATTATTTTCGATCTCAATACAATATAATTTAAGGTAGATCATAAAACAGAAATCTATGAACTAGTAGCAAAAATATTTGCTTAACTGATTCCAAGAATAGTGCAAAGCGATCATTGAGAAAAAGTGTTCTAATACAAATGCATATGTATGTCCATATGTATATAGCCTAATTCAATCACTGACCGATTTCACGCAGGCAAGCTACAAACTCAATGATCTATTAAATTTACAATTCGAGAAATCAACTCGAACAACGAAATGCTCAGCGAAGCAAACTAAGCAAACAACAAACCAATCAAGCGAAACGATGTTGTTTAAGTACAACAATACAGCCACTGTGAGCAAGGCAAAGCGACTAGCGAAATGTATGAATTTTAACGAATGCAAATTGAAAACCATAAAAACAAAAATAATAAGTCTAGAACACAACTTATACAAAATAAAGTAGCGAACGCAAAGAATAGCAGCGCAAAAATACCAAAGCGAACGTAATCACAAATCAAATGCCAAAAAGAAAAAACATTAAGAAACGGAGAAGCGAGTGAACGATCGCGTCCAACGGTCGAAAGATCGAACGATCCAGCAAGCAAGCCAGCAACCCACAATTATGCATAACAATATAATAAAAATACGAAACATACACACACACACACACGCATTTGTATATGTTACGAAAAAGGCATGAAATAATTGAAGTGATCGTCGCCACACGCTCGCCCCCACTCGCGCTCACCCAATCAAGCGCACGATTACTCAGCAAAAAATCAGCAGCAATCAGAAACACCACAGCGGCAGCAGCTGAGCAACGCGAACGCCTTGTGCGAGCAAATGAGTGAATCAACGACGCGCCGCGCCGCGACGGTGCGCTTAAGAAACAAGTGAGACGCCGCGCCGATCATCAACTAAACACCGATCGTCAATGATCGCGCGGTGCGCGCTTCTGTTCAGCGCAGCGCATTGCTTTTATTTTCGTAGCCATTTAGCTAGTTTGGCGTTCGATGGCGCATTCAGGTGGCGGCGCGGTGTTATACGTTGCATTGTCGATTGCTGATCGTCGACGGTGTTAGGAAGTGGCGCACTCGCCGCCGCCACAAAATGTTGCTATACCGTGTGCACCAATTGTATGTGTGTGTATAAACAAACAACTGTATTTGATTGAATGCAAACATTTACATATATGGATATATAAGTATCTAGATACCCACGCATACTTACATATATACATACATATGTAAGGGTGAAGATCAGTTGTTATTATACGTTTGCACGTATGTTACCCGCACACTCATTCAACACTACCGATCGTGGTGTACGGCCAACGTCACGTCGCGTCAGCCCCAACGCGTCTCATGCGCGCGGAGCTCCTCCAAAAGGTGTGATGATCATCGACGGCAACGTCATGATCGCGCTCATGACTGTCATGATCAGCACGATCAGTAAAAGTGTATATGTACTTAAAGCGCTGCCAAAACGTCGTTGCGGCTGCCACAACAAAAGCAAGTCGAAACAAAATAACCAAAAACAATCTAGCATACCAACTACAAAACAAGAAAAAAAGCAGAAGCAGCAAATAAATAAAAATTCAAAATATAACAAAAAGAAAAAAATATGTATTAAACAATCGTTCGACTTCGAAGACACGTTGTTACGTTTCTTGCGCTGCCGCCACCGTTGTGCATTGCGGGTAGAGACGTGCCGTACGGTTGGCGACAACCAGACGCCAAAGTGCCTCACAGTGTTTTTTTATATAAATTTTGTTTTTGTACCTATATAATGATCACCAACTAAACACACAGCTATTCGAACACTTCACTTGGTGAGTGTGTGTTGGTTCGTGTGCCCGAACAGATATCGGCTGGTTGTTATTCTTAGCCATTGTTGTTCTTTGACGTAGTTGGTTGTTGCTATTTTCGTGTCGAACGTTATTTTTTGCAGCGCAATTCATTGGCTCTGATCGGCGTCGTGGTCGGTGACTGCGGTGCAGGCGGAGGTCATGTTCTGTCAGTAGACAATCTCTCGATCAATTCGCGTTCGCTTATTCAGTGTTGCGGGGTATTTTCTCTTTTTCATACACATGCTGATATTTATACTGGTTTCTGAAATGTGTTTTCTTTTAGTCTTTGGCTTTTTGGTTGACTCTTAAGTATTCAGCGGTTGGGTGCTATAATAGTTCTTAAGCGGATCAGCTCATGATTGAGTTAATAGGAATGAATGTGGCAGAGTTGCCAGTTGGTATGAATACCATATTATGGGATCTTAGAGTTGTCCCAGATTAGTATCTTGAGATACTTCAGTTGTGGGATGGTGGTGGTGTTCTTCTTATCAGTTAAGTGATTCACCAGATCAAAGCACCTCCTAACCATAATTTTCCTTCTTTTCTCTCTTTTTTATTAAATAAATTTAAAAGGCTGAACAGATTAGAATAACTACTTCCCGTAGCCGATCTCCAAGAGAACCTTCGAAAACAGTTTTCTTGTGGGGAAAAAGATTCGGTTAATATTATTTGAAGACTAATTCTTATAGGAATACGAATAGAAAATGCAGACGAGTTGACCCGGGATCAAGCTGAAAACACAGCTTCTTTGGACCATTCAGCTACTTCAAGGGTTGTTTGTAGCAATGAAGCCAACAGGAACACCTCAGGTCTTGGAACACTAGTAATACAGGACATAGTACAAGGTTACTTAAGGGTAATGATGATGGTGTACAGACCAAAAAGTTTCTACTTCTAGGCTGAAAGCAACCTCAGTAACATTGTACGGGTCATCACTGAGCACCTAACCTTGAGATTCCACCTTCAGAAAATTGGTAAACGGGTTTCGGCGAAATATAGAGCATACACGGAGCATGCGGAGAAGCTGGAACATTATCTTTGCGAATGACTAGCTTTCAGCCGCATGAGACGAGATATATTCGCGGCTCACAATAATCCAACTTAAGAGATATTGGCCAACTGGGGTGGAAAAATTACCAAATCTGCTGAGTTACTGAACAATGTTAAATTTGTTTATTACGCTGGGTCCTATTCATTGCGTTTTGGCTTTAAATTCGGTTACAATCGTGATGCATTATCGTAATGTAAAATCCATGCATTGTTCTTCCACAATTCCGGTCGTTTTCGACGGATGTTCTCACGCAAACGCCTCAATACGACCAAATGGAACTCCTTGTTGTCCATCTGTCCCTCTAGAATAAATTCATGTTTGGTGCATAGCTTGAATAAGGAAAAAACATTGAGGATGATGGTGATGACCTTGATTTTTCAGCGGCTTTGGCGTGTTTTTTTTTGGTTTTGGCTCGTTTTTTCTCTCCATTACGATGATTGTTGACTTGTTTGCATGCCAAACTCATAAACCCATATCTCTTCTACAGTTATAATGCTTTCCATGAATGTGGGATAGGAATCACGATCAAGCATATCTACAGAGACCTGCTTCCGGTATTATTTTTGAAACAAATTCAGCTTTATCGGGTCGAGTTGAGCGAGAACGCGTTTCATTCCCAAAATATTCACAAAAATCTAGTCATTCGCACGAACTCGGGAGAGATGTCGAGCTCTCTTGCCATCTCATAACACTTGCCTGGCGATTTTCAAGCACCATATCTCTCATTTTTTTAATATTTTCATCAGTCGAAGAGGTCGTAGGTCGTCCAGAACGCAGCATGTCTTCAACGATCTGTCGACCGTCTTTGAAGGCTGTGTTCTACTCGTAGGCTTGTGTTTTTAATAAAACTGAATCAATCAAACGAAATTTCTTTAAAAATACAAAATTTTAAAGAAATTCTTTGTACTCTCTAAGATCTTCGATCAATTATACATATTTTACACCTTCCTCTATACTAAATCTCTTATCCATGGTGCCGCCTTTGCTCTAAATTTATATTTTAATCAAAAGTTGCTGGCAACTCTACCATGCCAAGTACATATTTTCATATTTATATGGCCATTCCTGAGTACATATTTAGTATATGCAAATGCTCTATGTCGATCAACAAATGTTCTAAATTCGTCTACGGTACCCACAAAGATCACCGCTGAGTTCAGACGCATGGTTGTTCTTGCTTTTATTGTTTTCTAAATTGCAGCAAAGTCACAGCGCCAACGCTTTTGCCAGCGGGAGCGGCGCACATGTTGCTCTCAATCGAAATTCCTTGCCATTTTTCTATGCATAAAAATAGCCACACTAGTGTAGAATGGCAACAAATCGAAAATATTTAGCTATTAATGTGCTGTGCATGTATGTGTGTGTGTGTTTGTTTGGCTGAGTGTAGTATGCTTGTTTGTGTGTATGGCTGCTTGTAGGTAGAAGTACAAGACTTGTTGGCTTGAAGTGGCAAACCAAATTGGCAAAGACAGCTAGAATATGAGTGGAAATAAAAAAGTGGAAATACAGCAACAACAAAAGTGGCAATGTAACAACATGTTAAGCGGTCAGCAAAAACAACAGCAAAAACATGAATGCCCGAACACATACACGTTAGCATTTTTCAGTCTTATGGCTGTCAATTGTAGTGGGTTGGCGTGAATTTAGTCGGTTCTTGCTGCTAACATATGTCGATATAAACATACATACATACATATTTACACGTTTACTATGTGTGCGGCTGCCTAAGAAATTCTAGTTTTGCGAGTTTTCTTGTATTTGTCGTTAGGTATCCGGCTACATTTGTAAACTTGCAGATATTGTATTTCAGCCACCGACTACGTTATGGAGACATATTGACAGTTAATTTTTGCTCACACACTCAAATACAAATATACACATTGTATTCATTTCTTAGCCAGTTGCCGCCTTCGTCACGGCTTTTATTCCACATTTTTTTCTAATTCTTCTAATATTTTTCTATAAAAAATGCGTTTGTCGGCTGTTTCGCGCTTTGCTATCCGCCTTTAGGCCTCAATTCTTAATTCTACGCATACATACATACAGTCTGTTGGCTAAATAGCGCGTTAGACTTTGTTGCGTTAAAAAATTATTTGCGAGTGTTTACATGTGGCGGCGCTATTTGTATTCAATTGTGGTCGGCTTTTAATTGATTTCACATAAAAACTAATCGCTTTTGGGTGTGGACTGCTATTTGAAGTTAATTTTTTATGATTTTTTTCTTTGAAGTATTTTTTTTTGTTTGTATTATAATTATTTTTTGGCATAAATTATTTATAAAATTTTTTATTATTTTTGTCTTTGTTCCTTTGCATAAGAACCCACGTGGCATAGATGAGTTTAATATAAATCGCCACAGAGAACGTGTAAGAAACGAAAATTTTCGTATCTGAGATATTAAAAAAGTGTCGAGCGAAATTTCATCAATTCTTACTTGATCAGATTTGACCCGGACTGGTTTACATAAACTGACTACAACAACCGGATCGTTAGAAAATTATTTCTAGATTGCTAAACTGTTTTTTATGTCCACGTGAAGTTTCATCTCAATGAGTATTTGGCAGGTGTATTTCTTACTTGATCAAATTTGACCCGGACTGGTCCATATAAACACTACGCCAACTGAATCGATACAATATTGTTTCCAGATTAGTAAACTATTTTTTATGTGTGTTGTGAAGTTTGATGTCCATGTGTGTTTCTTACCCGATCAAATTTGACCCGGACTGGTCCATATAAACTGACCATGTCGAAAATTTGCCCCCCGCGTGTCGTCCATCCTCTGTTAAAGTCCATAACATAGGAAAGTTTAAAGAAACTGTGCTTGGAAATTGTCGTGTTGGCATCAGAAAAATAGAAAGGTTTTCAACATCTCTTATGGATCAATGGAACACATTTTGGTTAATTTTTTGGGTATGAAGCATATCACTGTTAGACTTGTACTAAAAGAGTGGAAAACCTATGTTCTTCTATGCTCTTGTACTATAAAAATTGTCTTCGATACATACAGAGGTGTTTTGAAGATCTCATAATGAAGAAACAAATTACCAGAATTTGATCCTGAGTCGTATTTCATGTGTCAGATATATCCATTTTTAGTAAAAGTTATCGAAAAGATGAAAAAATACGCACGAAAATTTATTGACGTTTTGAACATGAACGACCTCTTTGTGGCAGATTCGTAGTAAAAGCCGTCGAGAAAGAGATATTTAATGATTTCATTAAAAAAATCGGTTATATATGACTTTCTCGGGTCCAGAATTTTCGAAAATTCTCATTACAGAGAAAGAGGGATGAGGTTATATGTGACATTTTCGGGTTCAGAATTTTCAAAAATCATTTTTTAAGAGCATTGTTGAGGTCATATAATTTTGCCGTAATATCTTCGAATACGCCGAGGAAGTTATAGAGACTATGTTCCAAATAAAGATGAAGTTTTAGAGGAAAGCAAACAAATTGTTGTCTTAGTATTCTAAAAAGATATTGAAAGCTGTTGCTCGAGTTAGCCAAGCGTAAAAATAAGTTTTTTTTCTGAATAGAGAGTTGGAAATGTTATAAGAGCAGTAAAAATGGTTGATGGTAAGAGATCACATCGCCTCAATAACACACAATACTGGAATTTATCAGAGCGCTGGGCCTATGTCAATCGTTGTGTCAAAGGAGGGGGATCACACTTGGGAAATTAAAGAAAAAATCTTTGTGAAGCCAGAATATTATTAGAGTAGGAGCAAATTCATTGACAAAGCAAGTTGAACCCAGCTTAAATTTGATTGTTAATCTAAAAATTAAATGATTCTCATAAAAATCACTTGCTCAGGGTCCACGGTTGATTGAAACTTATGAGCCTTCACTCAAAAATCTAAACTAAAAGTTCCTTAAACGTCTCCCTTTTATGAGAAAGTAATAAACAATTCAAGAAATGAAGTAAAATTAATTCATATTAAAAATTTCATAACCTAAAAATTATTCTAAGACGTTTTAAGGGAATACCCTGAGTATGTTTATATATTGACTTTGTATTATATTTTTAACTGTCTGCAGCTTACAATTAGCTTTACAAATGTTTCTTTTATTTGCACAAACTATATATATACATATGTATATACAGATGTACATACTTATGTATGTATGGCCGATTGATAATAAGAAAGCAAACAGATAACACAGCTGAACACATTATTGAACTAAGCTAAAATAACAAGTGACGCAAATGCCTTTAAATGGTGGCTTTCTGTTCTTTTCAGAGACTTTTTATATAAATATACATATATATATTATGTATATGTATGTGTGCTCATAATTTCTTATCAAATAGTACTAAGTATTGTATAAATAAAGTTGCGATAGAAGCTTTCTAATGAAAATAGCAGCTAATAAAATAATATTATTGACATACACCAGGGTGAGCTATAAATATAAAATAAAATATTAGCTTATACCCACATGAATATATATACAATACGTAGTTTTATATATGAATATATAGACGTATGTTTTTGTATGTGTCTATAATTTAATAAAAAGGAATAACGTTACCTAATAGATATACATATGTATACAAGTATTTATATTTGATAGTGTGATTATCAGTATGAAAGAAAGTAAAGTTTTTATGAGTACTATATTTATAAAAATAACTACAAATGCACGTATATGTTACAAATAGGTATGAAATTAGCTGATTTGCAACAAATTGTTGAAAATAATTATCAATAATATCTAGGGAAGAGCTCAAGGCGAGTGAAGCCGAACAAAAAAATCTCTAAACTTTCACTAATAACACAATCCAACGCAGAACAACTCTTTCCGATAGGTGCTGCTTTGGACTGAGTAGGCAATTGGGAAGTAAAGTCTTCTCTCGACGAAAAAAGACCAAATTCTACAAGTCACTCATCATCTCCGTCCTGCTATATGGTGCAGAGGCATGGACGATGACAACATCTGATGAATCAGCTTTACAAGTTTTCGAGAGAAAGGTTCTGTGGAAGATTTATGATGCTTTGCATATTTGCCGCGGCAAATACCGCAGTTGATGGAACGCTAAGTTGAACGAGATACAGTGCCGGACAAAACTCATTGGACTAACTCGAGTCTGACACATATTCCGTCATAACTTTTTACATAGTTGCATTAGAAGATTTATATACTGGCTTTGAATGCGCGCGGATCTAGTCAAGGAGTGCATGAATGTGAAGACTAGCTTCAAGCTTCTTTCATATTACATTATCACAGCGGAATCGCTGGAAAATGCAGGGCCGATGAGCTTGCTCAGGAAGGCACTCGTACACCAGTTCCATTCGATTAGAAACGTGACGGTTTTACGATGTCCTCTTTCATTCTAGCGCTGGATCTATAAACCTCTAGTATGCTCGGCAAGCGCTGATCAACAGCCAGAATTTGCGAGGCGACTGTTTGCTTGATGACAGGATATATTTCGTCTTGCCCTCGTTCACTACGAGACCCATTTGCTTCGCTTCTTTGTTGAACCTGGAGGAAGCAGAACTAACGGCGCGATCTTTCCAGATCTGAAGCTCGAATTATTTTCTCCAGCAGTAGATTGAAGATAGTGTTTTTCTGAAACCTCGTTTGGTATCGAACGTCTCCGAGAGGTCCTTCCCGATCTTGACGGAACTTGTATGAGGATCTGGTGATCCATTTTTAAGAGTTTTTGGGTAACACAAAGGACGAATATCTGTCCAAGTGAGATAAATCGATTGGGATCAACCCTATGACCTAACCAAAACAAGCCCCTTACATAGGTGAGGTGGTTATTATTATAATTTTTTACCGATTTACGCACCATAAGGCAGAGAAAACAAAATTTTCATCTAGCTTTGCCGAGCGATCTACATTAAACCTAACAGTAGGCGTTACCACACCCAACTTTTCACTTTCGGGTAATTTCGTTTTGTTGGGGTGGTATTGCTCCTATTGATATCTTTTCAATATATTTCGTTGTTATTTTAAAGTCAATATTTTTAAATTAAGCTAGCAAACCATTATCCCTTATGTAGCATGTTGCGAGGGTACAAAATTTCAATACAAACACGAAGCACTTGTATGTATATATCTGAAGAACACTTTATGTACCGCGCTGACGGTGACAATATTTTTGTAGCTGTGTCATTAAACAGTATTGACAGTGAGATTATCGTCGCGATAATGTTTGTTTAGGTCATTTACCATATTTAACATAGTTTGAGTAAATACAAACCGTTGTAAATACAAACCTATATATGGACATGCGAGTTTTTATTGACAGAATCGCTTGCAGATATATAAACTGCGCGCTTGGCTGTCTGATAACATCAATCAACGAAGTCAAACAGACTTGAGTACATTCATACAATCCACGATATAATAAAAATATAAGAATCTATCAATCAGAGAAGCTTTTGCACCTTTCTTCCACTTATCAACACGCTACCACTGCTTTGAAACACGATCACTTCAATGATCATACAACATTACATATCTATACAAGTTTTATACACACACAGCCTACGCTGTGCGATCACTTAATGACCGCATTTGATAAACTGGTTTGATTAATATGACGTTTTTACAGCCATAATGTTGAATGAATGCGTATGACGTAGACGTTTAGTCATACCTGGGTATGTATTTGTACACATTGTTTATTCGAAGTAAGTATAAATAGCATATATACATACATATGTACGCAGTCCATTAGGTGTGTAGATAAGCGATCGCTGATCAATGAAAATATGTTTTCCGACAATCTTTATCAGTTAACGACAGTAAATAGCTGCTTTACTATCTCTGCATGGCACTAATGTATACTAAAGTGCGTAGATAACTGTATCTGCCAGACATTTCGAATACAGGAATATTCTCGATCGGCGATCAGTGATCTCATTGTCGTGATATTTTGAAACTTAATTAACGTGCCCTTATAGTTGGAAATTAAATTTCAATTCAATTGATTATGCGATATAGTTGACTTATCATTATTATAGTACCGTTAGATTTATTCGAAAGATAACTTTGAGGAAATTATGTAGTTTTTAGTGATCACAGCTTTGATAAGTAAGAAGGATTCTTTTACATATGGATCAGGGAGCTCACGACTTTCGGGCTTTGACCAAGTATCCTTTGGGTAGCCCTTGAAGGCGAGCTAAAGGGAAAATGCGAATCATTTCTCCCCAGGGTTGTGCGTTAGGTTTGGGAACCGCTACGTAAAAAATACCCCCATTGAAAATATCAAAACAGCCTCGGATGAGAGGCCCCTGTTTTGATGATTCGCATGGGACAAGGACTGAGACGAGTAGGTCCTTTTGGCTTTTACTACAGTGGCCGGTGTGGGATTCGTGGTGAGAGAGAGAGACTCCGCCGCCGGGTCATGGCATTCACCCCGATGGATGAACGTCTAGCCACAATCCGCATCAAACGGAAGTTCTTCAACTTATGAGAGCTGCCTCCGCTTCGATGTCAAAATCGACTTTAACGTTAGGGTGGGCAAATTGGTATCTTGGCACAACGGTCGATAAATTTAGCCTCCATGATGAAACATCGACAATTGGTTTGAAGCTAATAGACTTCGCCAAGGCCCGAAATAAGGTCGCAAAGCTACCAACCAGATCAATCATTTTGTGATAAACGGAAGACACTTCTCCAGTGTTTAAGACGTGCGTACGCTCCGAGATCCTAGCATTGACTCGAACCACTATCTTGTTGCAGCAAAGACACGTACACGCCTCTGTGCAGCAAAAAACGCACGTCAACAAACACAAGGAAGGTTCGACGTCGGGGAGCTGCAATCACAACAGACTACTTTTATCCCGCTACGTTTGAATTACGGATGTGTAAACTGACATTGAGCAGTGCCAAAAGCTCTGCCAGGATCGAGAAGGACCTCTCTGAGCCATTCCATACAAAACTAGTTTTCAGAAGAAGCGTCTGGAGAAAATAATTCGAGCAGCAGATCTGATAGTGAACGAGGGCAAGACGAAATATCTCCAGTCACCAAACAAACAGTCATCACACTCACGACTTGGCTCCCACGACAGTGTTGACAGTCATAATTTCGAAGTCATAGATAATTTCGTCTACCTTGGAGCCCGCATTAACACTAAGATAAGATCCTGTCCTCCGTTGTCTGATCATGTGAACTTACTTCTGAAGATCATTTTGATCGCAATGTATGTAGATCATTTTTTTATCATACCCCAAGTTGACCAAATTTCTTCTCTGAATAAACAACTGGACACCACTGTGAACCATATAATCCTTTCCCCTGTCGTCAGACTGCATAAATAGCCATCTGAAGATCATTTCGATCGCAATGCAGAGCACTACGTTTCTGTCAGCAACGATCGCATTCAGGAGATCAGAAAAAAATTCATCACAAACATATGTCTAACATTTATTTATTTATACGAAGCTTTGACAACGAACTGCTATTGACATCCATCACTTTTCACCCGCAGCTGGTTGTCAGTGGTGTACGCGGCAGTTGTGCCGCCGATCAGTTGTGACTACTTCACTCAATCACTCATTCACTCAGCCAAGCCATACATATATGTACATAGCAAGCCGCGCCAACACTTTATTTCAGCAGCCGTTCGTACTCATTCAATCGATTGATCAGTTGTTCGATCTTTTTTGCGCTTCTTTTGAAATCGACTGCCGGTGCGTTTCCGTTTCAACGATAAAGCGTTTGACGCGCCACATAACGTAAAATAAAGAGGAAAAATTAAAAAAAAAAATAAAAAACAGATTGGCTTCCTATAAACGAGCAATGATCCTCACATTACATACGCAACCACTGTGTGTATGTAGGAATATGAAAAAGCTATGCGCGCTACGTATTTAGCTTGACGTTGTGCGGCGCGTTTCGTGCGCGGTTTCGTGGCGCGCACGACTGACTTGAGATTTGTTTATTTATTTTGATTTTTTTTTACTGCCACCGCAAATAAAAAGTGTGTGCGTCTGAGCACGTGAGTGTATATGCGCGCAGTTTGTTGGGAATGTCAGCGCGCTGGCGTGTCTGTAAATAAATGTTGGCGACGGAGGTGTGCATTGCTCGCGGCGCGTACGCTTAAATTGGTGTTATTGCCGACAATGTTCTTTTTTTGATATCTTTTTGTTTGATCGTTTATAACAACTTTTGTTGTGATCTCAATACTTGATGTTATTGTTGTTGCTGTTTTGGGAATCGCCATTGTGGCGCACACTTAACGCATTCACCGGTTTCTTGCCGCACCTCTATTAACACAGTTTATATGCGCGACTGCCATTGCGTTGCATGCGCGGCGGGCGCGCGCGGTTGATTGTTGGCGCTGCGCGTACGGGCGCGCGCGGTGGATTGTTGGCGCTGCGCGGAATTGTGTTCGCAGACTTGCGTCGCCAACAAGTTATGTGTTGCACATGCTAATACATATGTACATATGTGCGCGCTTGTACGGCTGTGTATGCGCGCGCTGTTGCTGTGGCCCGGGTCGTTGATTATCGGCCGCGCGTTGTCTGACTGCTTGCGGATTGACTGTGGCCGCGTTTTTGCCGCCGTGAACGCTGTGTGCCACATTCAACGCTTGTCGATTTGTGTGTTGACGCGTTGTGATAATGTGTTTGTTGTTATTGCTTGCTGTTGCTTGTAAGCTGTTGCCATGCTTCTTATTATGCACTTGCCAGTTCTACACAATACTTTTACACACACACCCGTACATGCGCGCGCATAATTCAATGCAGTTGCTGTCTGTCGCGTACAGCTGTTGCTCGACTTGCTTCGACAATGTTGTTGGTGCCGCCGCGCACCACGTCTGCTCCACGCATTTTAACAACTTTGTTCGCCTAAAAAATGTGTGCGCCTTCACACATAATCACACTCACACATATGTAACCATATGCATTCATATGTGAGTGGCGGTGTATTGCTTGCTTATTGCCAATCATTGGCATTCACCGCCGATCAGTGACCAAACTGGGCAATCGCTTCGACACAATCAGGTTGATCGCGCCGCTTGTCTGTGGCCACTGGCGGAAAATAAATTATTCGTTTATTTATTACCTTATTGTTGTGCGCCCGCAAAAAAAAAGAAATACTGAAATCATTAATGATTTGATTGGATTTTATGTTTCTCGGTTGCGAATTGTTATTATTGTTGTTGTTTGCTTTTATTGGTGTAGTGGAGATTCATTGGAATTTCGCGCAAATTGAGTTTTCAATTGATCGCTGCGCTTCACAATGTTTCCCAAAAAGATGGAGTATATGTGTTTATAAGCATCTCACTCAAAAGATTTAATAGGATCTGTACAATTGGAGCAAAATGTTCCTTGTTTTAAATATTATTCTGTAGTTCTTGAACTTCCTGGGTCACCACGGTTCACCTAAAAATCGTTATGATTTATCTCCCGACTAGATCTGCTAATGGAGGATGCATCCAGCTCAAACTATCAGAAATTGCTGCTGTGATTGATCGAGATCTCGAAGTATTGCCACGGGTTTGAACAGAAATTTCTGTTAAAGGTTAGCTGGTTGGGTTATGTTAGGTTAGTTTGAGAGGTCGATCCTAATAGGTATCTCACTTGGACAGGTGAGAACGCCGATGCGCTATGATGATACCTTAAATCCTATCAAATTCATTATAAGACACTCATAAATTGGCAAAGTGCTGTGAGCCTAAGAATTTGTTAAGGTGACTAATGTAAGTTTCGGCTATGGTTCGTCGAAGGTATGACTTGCTGAAATATTTTAACCTCATTCTTGTAAAAACTGGACAATGGAGAAGAAAATGCCTTGCTGTTTCCACCTCACCTTCTTCCATTTAGCCTTACCGCAATAATGCCTTTTGGACAATATAAAGTCAGAACTTCTACGATAGTGCGAAGACGAGCTTTGTTGAGGGTAAGTAGTTCAGTAGATCTCCTGTGTTCTTCTTTAGCCCAAGAAGTTCTCCCAATCACACAGAAGTTCGTCATCCACTACGCGAAATCCATAGGTCCAGAGCTAGAACGCAAGATGACAACGGAGATCTAATTCAGCTCCATTTCGATGGGAACGGACAAAGGGTGCCTCTTCTTTGCTAGATCATCGGCTTTGCAGTTACCAGTGATTTCGCTATGACCATTCACCCAAACCAGTTTAATAATGAAGTAGCGTGGCGCTATGCACTGCAGCGCTTCGGTCGCTTAAAACTAAGCTTGACGTAGAGCTCCTTACAGAAAACTCCCACCTTCTCTCCAAGCTTCTACACATCCGTAAAAAAGTTCACTCTTCTTTTTCCCCAAGCGACTCTTCCCGGTACATATAACAGGTTTTTCAATAGGCACGCTTCAAAACTACCGATAGGGATAGCAAACGACGCATTACAAGATTAAATTGACGCAAGAACTGAAGCCGCTTGCCTCCAGAAATGTTGTATGTTCATGAATTAGGCTGAGCAACAACTTGAAAATGATCCGAATTTTCATCGAAAAATCATCTTCAGCGATGAGACTCATTTATGGCCGAATGACTTCGTCAATATGTAAAATATGCGTTATTTGTCAGCCAGCAATCCAAACGTACTCACGACGCCAATGCATCCCGAAAAAATTACGGTTTGGTGAGGTTTATGGGACGGCGGCGTCATTGAGTCGCACTTCTTCCGTGATGATCAAGACCGTCACATTACTGTGATTGGGAATCGCTACCGCTCAATGATAACCGTGGTTCCAACAGGACAGCGCCACAGGCCACACAGTGAATGTCACTATCGATTTATGGAAATAAAGTTTGGTTATCTCACGAAGTGATCCAGTCCACTATCCGACTCAGTCGTGCGATTTGACGCCTTTAGACTATTTCTTGTGGGGCTAAGCTAGGTCTATGGTCTATGCCCGCACAGGAATGAAGAACTTCATTGATATCTCAAATTATTATTTATTTAAAAAAACTTTTGTAGCGCTTTTATTGAAAAACCCGTTATCTTCAACCGGTATGTGAACACAGAAAAGTTGCCATTGTGGCGCAGCGGTCAATGTTTTCAGGGATGCCATTGAAGGAGAAGAAAAATTGCGTGTTTCAGTTTCCTTGAGTCTTACTGCGACTTTTATGGCAATGCGAAGCAAGTCCTTGACATTGTGAAAATTGTGAATACAGTCCGAATTATGTGATGTCTTCAATAAAATATTTTATTAACGTCCTTCAGGAAAATTGCCAGCTTCGTTGCCAGTTCTTAGAAGTTCAAAGCTTTAAAATTGGAACATTCATATTTTACCAAGCTTTAAACGAGCAACTATTACAAATGTTGGGTTTAAAGTGCCAGAAATATATACTATCGCTCTCAGTTTTGGAATTATCAGCGGTGAAATTTAACTTCGATGAAGACTATATCTTAAACGAAGCCTACTGTCAACAAGCTATGGAAAAGCAATAATGTAACTTTTACTCACAAGACCTGTCCTAAGAAGTTCTGAAAGTTATCGAAGAAATCTGAAATCTTAAAAATATTAAATATTGTTGATCATCTGAGCGAATAAAAGATAGTGGTCAGAGTACTAAGTGGATATATCATTTCTGGTACCACTAGAATAAGAGATACTGTAATCTCGGAATTAGGTACTACAAATATATCGTAGGCAGTAAAGAAACATTTGTTCAACAATCAATGCTATTCAGACTCCTCTCTAATACAGCATTAAAGTGAGTTGGTCCGAGATAACATTTAACCTGAAACCCTCTTTAAACTCCTTCGAGAGCTTTTACTCTTTTCACCTAAAACTGGCTTAGAAGTCTAGCAGATTTTTCTTTTAGTTTTTAGTAGTACATAGTTTATTCTCTTTTTTTAAGTAGCTTATGATACTTCTTTGCTAATTTCTCTTTCACCTTTAAGGCTCTTAAAATATTAAGCCATCTGCTGATAGAATTTGTTTTCTTTCATTTTAATCGGAAACTCGCATTATTTCTTTTTAGTTTAGAAAATATCTGTGGAATATTTATATTTTGACAAAAAATATTATTTTGAGCTGAAGAAGAATTTCAGAATTTTAGTTCTGTCTTTTAAAAAACAGTCGTCGATGCTAACAAGTTATTTCAAAAGCTCCAAATAAGTGGAGTTTGCATCGAAACCTTAGAAAAACTCAGGCTCCACGCTCTAATTGATAGAAAGGTCAACATTATAAGAAAGTGTTGAGGAATTGAGGTAGGAAAATCGGAAGTGAAATTAAATAGGTCATCCGTTTGGCATTTGGAATTCGAAATATAGATTTGCCCCAGTTAAACTTGCACTTAGCTCTTGAGTGGGGGAATAAGATAAAGTTTTCAAAGCCTAAAGGTAGACATACAAGTACCACAAACAAAAATATCAAAAAATCATCCGCTCTGCTCTGTGAGAGAACTAAAAAATACTCTCTCTTCGGATAATACTATTATGATAAGAGTTTAGGCGTTACTTTCAAAACAATCGCTAGTACTTAGCTACAAAAACAAAAATTTAGGTGAAAGCAAAAAACAACACCAGTTATATCAATATATCAAAAAGAGATAATCTCACGATCCGCACAACGGCATTCGCACCAAAGCAACTCACCCTTAGCTAAGAGCCGATGAGCAGCGTTTTTAACACCTCTCCGAAAAAGATAGTTGCGCAGCTGAAGGTAAACACACTTGAATAACTGTCAAGTACCTTGTTGCATGCAACTACCTAGCCTAAGTGTCACTGGCCCCTCACACTTTGCCGCCACAAAATTCCATATAATTTATATTTGGCTTATTTTATTATCGCTTCGCGCTGTGCTGCTCTTCAGCGCCTTTGGCGAGCAGGTAAAAAGGGCTAAGTGCACTTCACACATTTTGCGCTTCTTCTTGCTCTTTATACTCTTAGCCTTTGTATGTAGATATGTATGTATGTATTTCTGTGTGTGTGCTATGGTAAATTGCTTGGCGGCTTTGTTGTTGTTGCAGCCTGGTTGTTGACGTTAAATGGATTAACAATGCTTTGTGGCATACTGCAAGCGAATTTGCGCGAGTGCCTGTGTGTGTGCGTGCGCTGCACTAGGCGGGTTCGGGTCAAGTACTTGAGGTCAGCGCATTCAAGCGTAAATGCACACACACACACATGCGTTCATTCCTCTTTGTTTGTATGTGTACCTGCGTGCAAAGTGCACTTGTTACAAGGTCTTTGCTGGCTCTTCATTGGTTTCTGGGTTTTACCTAGGAATCCCCTTTTACGCGGAATTTATTGTGTGCATTGTATTTGCATTGAGTATTCCATTGAATGTCCGTAATTGCGACTGCAAATGAAAGGAGCATGGGTTTTACCAAGGAATCTCCCTTAAAGGGAAGTAATTGTTCGTAGTCGCCAGGGTTTTTCCACGGATTCTCCTCTATTTAAAAATGAATTGTGCTCAATGTAATTTGGCTGGGCACTTGAAGTTTATTTCAGTATTTTCTTAATTATGTTCAGTCATATTTCTAGCAGGTATAAATTATGAATATTTTTATATTTGAAAATTATTTGTAAATCGCTTTGAACCCATATATTTTACAGTAGAACAGCTCAATTTTTTTCAATAAAATACGGGATGATGTTTTACGAAGCCTTGTGAACAACTTTGCCTAAGAGATTATGGTTCTAAAACTGGTTTCGGCCAGCGATTTTGAAGACGAAGTTTAAAAAATCGGTAAAACCGGTTGTATGGAAGATATGTGACATACTTTGGTCCGATTCTGACTAGTGATCAATAGAATACCATATTAAATTTCACAACAATGACGAACCGGGATTAAGAAACTAGTTTGATTTTTGACAAATTTTGGCACAATTCCCAAAAAGTCGTTTTTTATCGAAAAATATTCACTACAGAGTGACTTAACAATAAAAAAAATATATTAAAAAGAATAAAAAATATTATTAAAAAAAAATTATTATCAAAATATCACATTTATTTCATCATTGCCTGACAAATATGTTTAAGAAGGTCGTGTCGTGGTCGTGAAAATTCAAGTGGTTCGGTTCAGCTGTTTCGGAGAAATTCACTGACCTCAAAAACAGCGTTTCGAAAAAAATTATATCTCATATTTAATAAAATTTGAGTTTTGGTTATAAAATGGTTACATATTGGTTATTATATTGGTTATATATAGGTTATATATTGGTTATATATTGGTTATTTATTGGTTATATCTGACAGCGGAAGCTGAAAATTTTATGCTACATACATATGTATGTACTACGTGTGAGCAATAAAAAACTCAATTTCGATATTTTTGAAGATACGTTGTTTTGCATTTTAGGTGGTCAATACAGCTTTTTGGACGGTCCAAAAGCATGTCGAACGAGTGTATTAGCTCGTTGGTCGGTATGGCCAGTATGCCTTTTGAATGGCCTCTACGTCTGCATAAGGCTTTCCTTTCACGAGCAAATGCATTTTTCCGAAAAGGAAGAAGTCGCACGGTGCCATATCAGGTGAATACGGGGAGTGGTTAATGGTTAAAATGTGATTTTTGGTCAAATAATCGTCTTTCGAATGTTGGATTCTGAGCAATTTTTGGTCGTCAGTCAATTTGTGCGGAACAAACCGTGCACACACCTTTCGTAAGCCCAAATGTTCGGTCAAAATGCGATAAATCGATGTTTTGAAAATGTTCAATTCCATTTCCACGAATCTTAATGATAACTTCGGCTGTTTTTTAATGAATTCACGCACGGTTGCGATGGAATTTCCGGTGATCACGGATTTTGATTGGCCCACATGTTGATCGTCATTTATGTCCTCACGACCACTTTGAAAACGTTGAAACCACTCATGCACTCTGCTACGGGATGGGGAATCATCGCCATAAACTTGTTTCTTCAATTGAAACGTTTTGGTAAAAGTTTTACCAATTTTAAAACAAAATTTAATGTTGGCTCTTTTTTCGAAGATAATTTTCGCACCGATAACGCAAACATACTGACACTTAAAACGCAATAACTTTACTTCCAATCAATGAAATGTCATGAAATTCTCACTGGACAATCGCTACTTCTTCTTCTTAATTGGCGTAGACACCGCTTACGCGATTATAGCCGAGTTAACAACCGCGCGCCAGTCGTTTCTTCTTTTCGCTACGTGGCGCCAATTGGATATTCCAAGCGAAGCCAGGTCCTTCTCCACTTGGTCCTTCCAACGGAGTGGAGGTCTTCCTCTTCCTCTGCTTCCCCCGGCGGGTACTGCGTCGAATACTTTCAGAGCTGGAGTGTTTTCATCCATCCGGACAACATGACCTAGCCAGCGTAGCCGCTGTCTTTTAATTCGCTGAACTATGTCAATGTCGTCGTATATCTCGTACAGCTCATCGTTCCATCGAATGCGATATTCGCCGTGGCCAACGCGCAAAGGACCATAAATCTTTCGCAGAATTTTTCTCTCGAAAACTCGCAACGTCGACTCATCCGCTGTTGACATCGTCCAAGCCTCTGCACCATATAGCAGGACGGGGATTATGAGAGACTTATAGAGTTTAGTTTTTGTCTGTCGAGAGAGGACTTTGCTTCTCAATTGCCTACTCAGTCCGAAGTAGCACCTGTTGGCAAGAGTTATCCTGCGTTGGATTTCTAGGCTGACATTGTTGGTGGTGTTTACGCTGGTTCCAAGATAGACGAAATTATCTACAACTTCAAAGTTATGACTGTCAACAGTGACGTGAGTGCCAAGTCGCGAGTGCGACGACTGTTTGTTTGATGACAGGAGATATTTCGTCTTGCCCTCGTTCACTGCCAGACCCATTCGTTTTGCTTCCTTGTCCAGTCTGGAGAAAGCAGAACTAACGGCGCGGGTGTTGAGGCCGATGATATCAATATCATCGGCATACGCCAGCAGCTGTACACTCTTATAGAAGATTGTACCCGCTCGATTAAGTTCTGCAGCTCGAACTATTTTCTCCAGCAGCAGATTGAAAAAGTCGCACGATAGGGAGTCGCCTTGTCTGAAACCTCGTTTGGTATCGAACGGCTCGGAGAGGTTCATCCCGATCCTGACGGAGCTTCTGGTGCCGCTCAACGTCAGTTTACACAGCCGTATCAGTTTTGCGGGGATACCAAATTCAGACATCGCGGCATAAAGGCAGCCCCTTTTCGTGCTGTCGAAAGCAGCTTTGAAATCGACGAAGAGGTGGTGTGTGTCGATTCTCCTTTCACGGGTCTTTTCCAAGATTTGGCGCATGGTGAATATCTGGTCAGTTGTTGATTTGCCAGGTCTAAAGCCACACTGATAAGGTCCAATCAGTTCGTTGACGGTGGGCTGGAGGATGGAGTCATGTGTAGAAGTTCACGCAAGTGAGGAAAGTTCTCTGATCGCCATTCACTTGGGAGTGGCCAGAAACGATTCTTTTGCATATGACTCAAGCAGCTCACGACTTCCGGTCTTTGACCAAGTATCCTCTGGGTAGCCTAAGAACATCCGTTTGAAGGCGAGCCAACGTGAGAAGGCGAAACATCCCCTGCATAGGGTTGTGCGCTGGGTTTGGGACCCGACAATCGCTAAAGATAGCAAATTCTAACGCACCAGTCGACATATAGATGAGGCTAGATTCAAAAGGATCTGTTTACTTTGGAACGCTCCTTGTACTTTCGATATATGATCACCTCTGCTACTTATAGAAAGAAATTACTAATTTTATAATTTTTTTCTTAATTTTAACTATCTTTCCTATCGAACCCCAATCCTCTCAGCTCTCTATAACGAACATTAAAATCGGTTTATACTATATAACCTTCGTTAATTTCCTTATACCGAATATACAAATATTTGTTTTCGTCTCTTTCGTTGCCATTATACCACAAACAACTGAACTCGGTAAAGCTAGGTGGCGAAATATGATAGAAATTCTCATAGACCATATAGAGTAGATATTTTTTAACCCTCCATTTGTTTTTATACTGCATATATATTGGTCAATAATTAAAATATCGTATTGCTCTTACTAGTAAGATAATACGCAAATCAGAATATATTCAGTTTGTCACTTAGTCTGTAACTCTGAGCTGGAAACGTCGCAGACTTCATAAAGGGAGTATAAGTATATGATTGGTCTACAAGCTGAACCGATTTAGTCAGATTTTAATCCTTATATTTATTTATATGCTATATTTAACGGGTCCATATGTGAGGTATTCAATTAAAATCGGTTATTTATACATTATACTTAAATTAAAATTTCACCACGGTTTGGCTTATTTTCGTTTGTCGTATCACTTTTTGAAACTAAAAATAAAAACATCGACATTCGAATGAGAAAATTAGCCAAAAACATTGGTTGCCAACTAAAAGCATTTATATAGTTAGATTGCATCTGTATCTTTGTATATCACTAAGTGATAATCTCACTAGCAAGAAACTAATGAGCGATTTAATTTATTTTTAGTGACATTTCATCACACCGGCTACGTAACGGTAACGAAAAGCTGCAGAACGAAACACTAAAAACATCTGTACATAAGTAGGTGAGTAACACTGTAGTATTTTTACAAAATTTACTTGGCAAAAGTGCACTTGTACAGTGTAGAGGAAAATAATAGCACTATGATGGGGTATACAATTTATTTATTGCCAATTCTAAGTAAATTATTTTAATTTACTTTTTTTACTCAATAAACTGAATACACATATTTAAGTTTATGGAAATTTGTGGGTTCTAGGTCTTTTTATAACTTAACAAAGTATATGAAGTTTACCACAAAGTTTGTAACATCTAGAAAAAATGTCTGAGACGCTACGATCGATGATTCGACCATTTTGTCATGCCCATCTATCCGGCCGTCCGTCAGTGTGATTCTTAACTTTCAAAGATTTGCTTAGGGACTTTTTGCTCAACTATTGCAGCAGAAAAAATGCCAAAAATCAAAAGCCTTCAAAAGAATAAAATCACCTATAATCAATAATAAAAATATGTATTATCAACAATGCTATATTTATTAAAGACACTGTCTATACACGATGTACATATGTCTATCTATATACAAGCCTCGACACATGCACCTAAATCTAATCAACGGCAAAAAAGATAACAAACAGCAAATTTTTCCTTTTTTCCCTTCAGTGCAAACATAACAGTACATATATTCTATATATTGCATACCGTTAAATTCGCGAAACACCTGGAATCACTGTCTGCCTTCCACGCCCCTTTATCTGTGTGGGAGCCTAGCGCTGTTATAAATATTTGCCGCCAACACGCTGCGCTCGCATGCCACCGTCGAGTGGCACGCACCACATACGAGTACGCCTGTGTGTTTGTGTGTGCATTTTCAATTTACGATGACGTGTCGACCTTCAAAATGTGCCGGTGCCAGAAGAGTGGGTGGGGCTTGTTGTCTTCATTGGAATTTTCGCAATTAATTTATATCCCAGCGTAGGTTCAATTTTTCACAAGAATTTCTAATAGCTTTACATTTTCGACTTTGCGAATAACAAGAACAAGAACAATAGCAAAAGCGAAGTGCTTTAGCTGTGTTTACATTGCAATATGTACGAGTATATATGTATATACCTATACTAAATAAATATTGTACTTGTATGCCTTTTAATGGTTTTATTGGAAATTGTCAGCTTGTTATTGGCACGGAAACATGCTAACTCATTAGCTAATCAGAAGTTACGAAAGGATATGCAGAAATTATGCTGAATTTGCTTTGGAAATAATTTCAAAATTTAGACAAGTCCATGTAAGGACATCGGTAATTAATTATCCCATCGTTAATTAATTAAAATATATGCGTATAGGTAGCTTTCTAATCCCATCTGCTGCCATATAAAGTTTAGCAGGTTGAAGGATTACATAGAAACATTGAAAGCTTCCTAGAGCTACTCAAATCTGCTAAGCATACTAAGCACTAATAATTATTTTGATGTGACATTTGTTGCAGATGCCACTGACAGTCATCTCAATCTAGAAAGAAAGTAGTTCGACGAATAGGGTTTTGCGCGAAACTTACATTTAAAAGTCTTACTACTTTTTGCCCACAGTAAAATACTCACTTTAGGAGCGGGTTGACTGCCAAGAAGCCAAGAAACGAAAAAATCGTTTATGCGGGAAATATTCAACAGATCATTCTGAACAACTTTGCTCTTAAGACTATGGGTCTAAAGACAGAGCCAGCGATTTTTAAGGTGACATTTTTTGGCAATTCGTAAAAATTTGTTCGTCAGTTTTTGAGAATGTCCTAATGAAATTCAATACAAAGGCGCACTTTGATATTTTTTTTTGATCATTTATCGGAATCGGAATTGGTCAGATCGGATAATTACATCACATATCTCACATACAACCGATTAATTATAGTTTTTAAACTTCACCTTAAAAACCGCTGGCTCAAAATTAAATGTATAGTTTCTTAGGCAAAGTTGTTCAGAATGATCCATAAAATATTTCTCGCAAACGTGATTTTATAGAAAAAAATCGACCCGCTTTAGTTTATAAATAAATATAAAATTTTGTCTCAAATTTTTGCATAAATATATTGTACATACGAGGTTTGACAATTAAGTAATGAGACTGATTTTATTGCCCCGCTTGTGGTAAACCTGTGACCTTTCTCTTTTTCCGGCATCCCTCCCCTCTCCATTGATATATGTACCATCGCTCTAGCTTGTTTAGTTCGCCTGCTGCGTCAAGTTGAGTAGACGTGTGTTTGTAGTGCTCGTCACGAAAATGGAAAAACGAAATCAAGAGCAACGCGTCGCGATAAAATTTTGCGCCAGATTGGGCGAAACAGTTTCGGAAACGTACGCTAAAATTGTAAGAGTGTATGGTGATAGTGCTCTTAGTCGTGCCCAGGTGTTTCGATGGCACAAAGAGTTTAAGGAGGGGCGTGAAAGCGTTCAAGACGAGGCGCAGAGTAGGAGACCAGTCGATTGCCTTTTTTGATAGCCGTGGAATCGTCCACAAAGAATTCGTTCCACCGGGGAAAACTGTGAATCAAGTCTACTATTGCCAAGTACTCGAAAGATTGCGAAAACGAGTCAACAGGGTGCGCCCAGACATCGCTCGTAACTGGATCTTTCATCACGACAACGCGCCGTGCCACACCGCCCTCAGCGTGTCCCAGTATTTGCTCTCTAAAGGGATCGCCGTGCTGCAACAGCCGCCTTATTCGCCCGACATGTCACCCTGTGACTTTTTTTGTTTCCTAAAACAAAATCGGTGGTCAAAGGAACCCATTTTGAGTCGATTACGGACATCCAGGCGGCCGTGACGAGGGTACTCGCGGATATCTCAGTCGAAGCGTTCCAGAAATGTTACGAAGCATGGAAAACGCGCTGGAATCGCTGTATAGCTGCCCAAGGGGACTACTTTGAAGGGGATGGCAGAGTTGTAGAATAATTTTCAAATATACGGTTTTTATGGAATCAGTCTCATTACTTAATTGTCATACCTCGTATATCTATAATTTTGCCTCAAATTTCTGCCTAAATTTACATATTTAGCTCT
This sequence comes from Bactrocera dorsalis, assembly GCF_023373825.1. Lineage (NCBI taxonomy): Eukaryota > Metazoa > Arthropoda > Insecta > Diptera > Tephritidae > Bactrocera > Bactrocera dorsalis. Next base: position 75,575,718 of record NC_064305.1, read on the forward strand.
TATACATGCACTTTGGTATCTATGGTACTGGCGCTTATTTGGTTGTTGTTAGATTTCATTTTCTGACCTTGAGCGTATGCAAGTTTGTAAATTTTATGATAACTGTCACTTTGAACGATAACAAACTGATATGAAACATAATGCTGCAGGCGAAAGTGAAACCTATATTTCCACATAATGTTACTCATGTGCTTAATTGCATAGCTGCTTACATATATTTTAGCTGTAAACATGTCATGTAGCGCGTGTGTAGTCGAATATTTGATATTAGAGATGATTCATTAATGTTTTTTTCGGCGTATTCATCGAATAATTTTGACTGTTATCATGAAATTAACAAATTCCGCAAATAATATAATGTTCAACTAGGCGCAGTAGTACTTATATCTCAAATGTATACATTAATCAATAAAATATGTTATAAATGATACTAACAGAACTCATTTTCATCATACTTTGAAAATGAGCTCTCCTCATACTTGTATGATGGTTAAGGGCAAGATTGAACTGATTTCAACCACTTTCCAAAAGAGTTGCCACTTAATAAGAATACTATTTGTAAGTTTTGAGTTCTGTTTCGATATCCTTAATGATGCTCAAGTTAATCATGACGACGTCAAAGAAGCTAATGATATTTCAACAGATTTTAACAAACGATGAGCGTGATTTCAATTTCACCCATCTTCTCTTTGAGCTAGATGGAGATTGCTTAAGTATTTTTTGAGATATATAAATTAAACCTGTTATATACTGTTCAATAAGTTGTGGGGCTTACATCCCAATTATACAAGGTGCTTTCCCAAGTAAACTGAACTTTTTGAATCTTGCGCCCCCACTTAAAGGGCCGCCGACCCGAATTTCGGTAGTAAATTTTAATAATTTCGACTCGTTGTTGGATCGTATATCTTTCCGTGATGAAATGTCAAACCTGGCTGAAGAGAAATGTCAAAAAAGCAGGGGAAAATATGGCGTCGTTTGCTGTCTCTATCGATCTGCTTTTGTAGCGTCGCTATTGAACAACTCGTTACATCTCCATAAAGAATATGTAGTTTTCCGTATACCCATATGATTTTAAGTAGGGCTTAATCTTCAAAAGGCGCAAATATTAATTTGACAGCTGTTGGATCATAGGTTTCTGAATTATACATAAGTATCATTTTTAATGGTAGCAATTTTTTCGTTGTCAAAAAAAACGAGTAAAAAACAAGAAAAAACGTTAACTTCGGTTGCACCGAAGCTAAATACCCTTCACAGGTGCATTTCTGTTAGTAACTATGTGTTCAGTTTGTATGAAAGCTATATGCTATAGCAATCCGATCTGAACAATTTCTTCGGAGATTACATTGTTGGCTTAAAAAATAATCTATACCAAATTTCGTGAATATATCTGGTCAAATGTGAAAGTTTTCCATACAAGAACTTGATTCCGATCGTTCAGTTTGTATGGCAGCTATATGTTGTAGTGGTCCGATATCGGCAGTTCCGACAAATGAGCAGCTTCTTGAAGAGAAAATGACGTTTGCAAAATTTCAAAACGATATCTTAAAAACTGAGGGACTAGTTTGTATATATACAGACAGACAGACGGACAGACGGACAGACAGACGGACATGGCTAAATCGACTCAGCTCGACATACTGATCATTTATATATATACTTTATAGGGTCTCCGACCCTTCCTTCTGGGTGTTACAAACATCGTGACAAACTTAATATACCCTGTTCAGGGTATAAAAATGTGGTATGGTAATAAATAATTGCTTTGTGGGAGAAAAAAATACTGCTGAGGCTAAGGTTTTAAATTGATCAACATTATTGGGACTCTGCGCTAAGTCTGCAAAGTTTGAGCAAGGCGAAATGAGCTCCGAGGTAGTTACCGATGAAAACATCAAAAAGTCCACAAACTAATTTCGGATGACGATCTGTCTCTCAACGACTATTTACTGACCTTCAGATCTCAAAAGAATGTTCGCTGAGAAGAAATTTTCGTTGAATGTAGAGGTGATTGCCGAAACTGAGAACTATTTTGAATCATAATATACACGAAAATGGTATCGAAAAGTTAGATGGTCACTATAATTAATGTATTACCCTTGAAAGGAACAATGTTGAATAAAAAAAGCGAATGGAAATAATGCTTTTCATCTATTAATTACTAAACTTTTCTTACATATTATACAATACTAGCGAATAGTACGAAATACTCAGTTCCTAAATATTATAGTTCAACACTTAAAGAAAATGTTGATATTAATTTATTAGCGCAAACTTAATTGCAAAAATACTTTTCACACACTTCGTGCGCCAATGTATCGCCATGTGCACTCACCTTTGAGCCGCTCGCGCGCGTTCTCCAACGCCGATTTGCGTGAATTCACCGTTGTTTCTGCGGAAAAAGAGAAGAAGTAGAAAAGAAATGAAAATATTTTCAAATTATTTATTGCACGAATTTTAAAAATAGGCCAAAAATGATTGTTTTGCTTATTTAGTTGGAAGAGGAAAATTCGAGGCAATTAGTAAGAGTGTTAGGAATGTCCGCTTGGCGCAGCTGTGGCGGATGAGTTTGCGCCCACGCATTGACACTGACATTAAATATCCATTTTTCCGCTCAAGAACAAATTATGCGCGGGTGGGTGGGTGAAAGCAAACAATTTCAAGTGGCGTCACAGCGCACAAAAACCAAATTCACTTAAACAACATTTTTCAAATGATAAAAGAGGTGAAAAAATTGAAGGAAAAGCAAAAAAATAAAAATAAAAAATTGAAAATAAAAAAATGAAAAAATACCAAAGTTATTATTTGAAGTGAAATTGCGCGAAGGCGGCGTCAAGCGTGAGCAAAAATAGCCACAGCTAGCGGGATTTTCGAGTTTTTATTTTTAGAAAACTAAATTTGCATTTAATTTACGAGGCTGCTAGCGCGCAAAAGTATGCAACAAAATGTGAAAAACATAATTTTTCATCTTAATTATTTGCAAGCCTGGCGTGTTGTTGTTGTATAAAAACACATACTTGTATATACATATAAATATATGGATGTATTTTGTGTATCTCCGCGCTTTTATGAGTGTTGCTTTGGTGGCAGGCGCGAACGTGGCAACACTTGGCTCGACAGCTGAAATTGCTTGGATAAAATATAGCGCTTTTGGCCAACTTGTGCGCGCAAAAATTTCAATATGCCATTTGTTGATGTTTTGTGACTGCTGTTGTTGTGTTTTTTTTTTGTTTTTGTGTATTTATGCTTCGAAATTTCTAAATTTCATTTGAATTCTGTTGCTCGGGAAACAACCAAAGATGCGCAGCGCGGAATTTTCGAAAAAAATATTTACTTTTTTCGATTATTTTCCATTTTGACGGCTCAGGGTCTGTGGTGAAATTTTTTGAATACATTTTTGGAGACATACACATACATACCTACATACATATGTATGTGTTAAATACAGATCTATATATTTATATTGTGTTATGGATTCTGTTTTGTTTTATTTGCTTTGCGCTTGAGATGTAATTAGAATATTTTTAATACTAACAACAACAATAAATGTGATTTTTTAGTTCGTTGGAAGTACGCAAAATTAACAGGCTAAAATAAATTTTTCTAATTTTCTAAAAATTATATTTTCTTACTGCAAGTATTTGTGAAAATTTGTGCAGTGAAAAATATTTTATATAAATTTATGCTTTTTTGTATATTAAAATTCTCTAGTGAAAAAAATCTATTTATATTTGTTTTTGTATTAAAATTTATTTAAAAACTTTTCATTTAATAGCTCCATTGTAATATCCCGTTTATTTTATCAAATTGTTGCAATGCAAGTTTTAAAACAGGTGGCAACCCTTATCTAAAGTAAAAGTCATATTTTTAAAGCTGTTTGACTACATTACTGTATTTCACTTATTTTATCAATTAACGAAATAAAAATAAATGTTTAAAGGTGGCAACCCTACATAAATTGTTTTTAACTATGAGCCTATTTAAGCCGCTTTAGCCACATATTTGTAATAATATACAATATTATACATATGTATATCTTACCAAATTTATTGCACACAAATTTGAAAAAGGTGGCAACCTTACATAAATTTTTTTCATCTCTAAGTCGTCTTAAACTTCTTTAATCACATATTTGTAATAATTCAAATATGTATCTTACCAAATTTATTACACACAAATTTGATAAGGTGGCAACCCTAGGTAAACATATTTCCAACTGTTAGCCCTTGTCAAAACACTACATTCCAGTTATTTTTTTTTTACATACCAATCTCATTGAAATATATTTTTTGAAAAGGTGGCACCATTCTCAAAACTATCTTCAACTCTAAATTTTCCTAAATTTCATTGATTTGTAATGTTGCTTTCTCAAACAAATGTTTTCGCTTAAAGTTTTTAAACTGGTCGGGGCTTTCTTCTTCTGCATTCGAAAGTTCAAAAGAATTGGAATTTTGCTTCGCTTGAGGTTTCGAATTGGCAATAACTTTTAATGATAAGAGGAAATTATTCGTGTGATCTGTGACCTCGGCTAAAAGAAGCAACTAAAATTATCCTCGTTTTCAAGAAGAAATTGAAAAAGTGTGTATTTAAAATTTTGAAATTCAGATACATTATTAGTCATTGCAGTTAGCTCCTTATTTTAGAAAATTGTCCTTAAATGGAGGTTAAGAAACTGATTTTAAACTTATCAGAGGTTAGCTCTTGATTACAGAAATTTATAAAAAAGAAAGAAATGTTTCGTTTCTCAAAAATATGAATAGTGACGCATTGAAAAAACAACTGGTATAAATTTGTATAAATACAGTTAATTGGTATAAGTTAGCTCTGCATTACAGAACTCAATAAAGTGAAAAAAAAATATTTTCCATTGATGAAAATGTGGAAATTGCCGAATCGAACAAGCAACTGGCAGTAAATTGGTATAAGTTAGCTCTGAATCGCAGAACTTAATTAAGCGTGGAAAGAACTTTTCGATTGGCAAAAAAATTGGAAAATGGCGAATCGAGCAAACAACTGGTATAAATAACGGGTATAAGTTATCGTTGCATTAGAGAGCTCGATTAAGTGAGAAAAAAGTCCTCGATTGGCGAAAATGTGGAAAGTATCGAATCGAACAAACAACTGGTATAAATTTGTATAAATGCAGTCAATTGGTATAAGTTAGCTCTGCATTACCGAACTCACTAACGTGAGAAAAAAATCTTTTCCACTGGCGAAAATATGAAAAACGACGAATCGAATAAGCAACTGGCAGTAAATTGGTATAACTGATATAAGTACAGAAAATTGGTATAAGTTGTATCTGCATTAAAAAACTCAATTAAGTGAAAAAAAAGTCCTCGATTGGCGAAAATTTGGAAAATGACGAATCGAACAAACAACTGGTATAAATTTAAAAAACTGGTATAATCAATTAATAGTATAACGTCAAATTCAATTGCTGTTACTGTTTCATATGTATATATGTATGTATATTTTTCATGAAGAGAGCGCTGTTCATACTCAGCAAGCAGAATCATGACGAATCGAACAGTAAATAATATAACGACCAAATAGTATAGCCAAAATCATAAATGAATTTGAGCTGTGACTATTTTCAATCTGAAGACTTAATCATTTCATTGAATGTTACGTATATACTCAACAATGCTTATGTACTGCATACATATATACTCTATACATAGATATTTACGAATATTTCTTGTGCGAATTCGCTTACCGGCAAATTCACAGCAATTAATCAACTTAATTTCTAAAACAAACAAACAATGACGCACAGCGCAATTCATGTAGAAAATATTGCAATAAAAATTAGAAATAGAAACAAAATTGACCTTCAAAACTGGCCAATTGCAATTCTCCACACTTGCTCCCCGCTCGCCCAACCCACATTTGAATATTTGCACAATTAAAATACTTTGCACTCGCAAAGAATAAACAATAGAGCGGAAAGTTTATAAAAACTGGGTGTGAAAAAACTAAAAAAAGAGAAAAAGAGAACAACAACAAAAAATCAATATGTTCCGATATAAATATTGAATTCAAAATAAATTAATGAAAACAAAAAATTGTTTAAAAAGCGAAACAAATAATGATATATTTATATATTTTGCAATAAAAAGTGCGTGAATTATATGTAAATAAACCGTTATGCATTCTGGCATGCACAACCAGTATTTATTTAAAAATTTGTATATACAATAAATGAGATATATGTATGTATGTACTATGTACTATATTGGCTTTAGCGCTCGCTTATTTATCAGCATTTGTTTATGGCAAAAACAATTGAGGCGTCTGTGTTTAGGTGTTTCATTTGCATTCCAGGCAAAAGTTATTAAATAAATTGGTCGTAATTATTTGCTTATTGAGTTAGTAATTTAGAAAAGAATAAGCATAATTGAATTCTACCGAATTTCATTTAATTGCTTTCTAATTTGAAACAATTTTTTATAACCGAAGCTTTTCGCATTATTTTAAATCTCCTTTGAGGAAAATAAACGGTCAATTGAAAAGTCCCCGGTCTCCCATAGTAAAACATATTTTTGATTTGACAAAAATCGTTTATTCATTATAGTTCCATTCAAGAGTGATACACTGATTATAGCGATCCTCCAACTTTTCGATACATTGTCTTGGTGAACGAATTGCCCTTATCTTCAAATGCGGGCATTTTACGGTGATTTCGTGCTTTCAAGAGTCCAATAATGTCCAATTTCATGGTCGTTGTTGATTATCCGACCTTTCCAAGGTAGTAAAAACAAATTATTCTATTCTATTCTATTCTGTTGCGTTTTCTTACGTTAAGAGAACAGGCTCATCAGCAATGCAGTCTACTCGGATAACTTCGGAGTGAAATGATGGGGCCGTGTTTCATTATATCTATGCTAAAACTAGGGTATATGACGTTTGAACATCTCCAAACTCTGCTCCTAATCATCAACTCGCCGTTGTTTTTAGTCAAAAGTGAGCTTAACACTACAAAAGTAAAAGTTGTAGGAGATGACTGGCGTGCTTTGTATCTTACGTTATACAAGAGCGATCGGGTTATTCTACACGGCTTTAGGAATATAAGACTTTGCGCTAAAGAAACTTCTCAGGCAGTTTTGTCATTGCTTGACTCAAAGTTGTTAGAGCACGAGGCATAAGGCGTTTTTACGGTCTTTATACCGTATATGCCAATTCTGCATATTTTTGGTTTCGTTGATTCCGTGAAGGAAACTTTTAAGTCAAAGATTCAGTACGCCAATGAATAAGAATAGTCGAAAAGCTCTGCCGCAGAAAAAGTTCATGGATAGATTTTCCATCTGTGAATCGCTGCCAAGTCTTAACAAAATCGATCCATTTCTTAAGCGTAAGGTTACTTGTGATCAAACATGTGTCACTTACGACAATGTCAGTCGAAAACGGTCGTGGTCGAAACGCTGTGGGTCCACGTAAGCCGATTCCCAGCATTGTTTGTAGGATTGGTATTCCACAGGTTTGGTAGGATTGGCAGGGAATTATTTTCAACAAGCCGCCCCTCTACTGCCAAAATTTTATTGGCTCTGGCTTAAATTAAAATGAGCTTTGAAGTTCGGAATTCAAGTCGACACAATTTTTAACTGGAAAAATATATATCTACTTCACATGTACATATATATATTAGAATGTATGTATGTGAGACTCAGTGAAGGTGTTCTTCGAAATTTTTCTGCTTAATTACAAACATGTACGAGACATGCAAATCAGCCATCAAATTGCATGGTGTTGCAGCAGCCGGTACCCATTACGCCTTCTTGCAGCTGCCGCGCACAATATTTCGTACTCATACTTATACATATGTACATATGTAGGTAGATATGTATGTGGCAATCAAGTATCTCAAGGATATCGCAGTGGGATCGACATATCACATGAAATAAGTCGGCGGCCTACAAGCGAGACAAAAATCTGGCTGCAGCTGCAAGCCGGGCTTCAGTTACGTGGAAATGTATGAATGGAAATACATATGTATGTATGTATATACGAGGGGATTCGGACAGGGTGTTTTTAAAAGTAGATTTTCTCCAAAATTTTTTTTTATTTTATATTTTTATAGTTTTTAGTACTTACTTTTCTGAACCTACCACGTAAGGTTTCTCAAGTATCTTATAGAGATAAATAGGTAGAAAGGGTAGTATTTGCGTCGAATTACGGTATTTTGCCATAAAACTTCATTTCAAGATTGTTTTGATAGGGAAAACGAAGGGGTAATGTGGGTGTGGGTAAAGTTAGTCTACTTTTTATTCTAGACAAGTGGTTTTGGATCAGTTATGTTGCATCGTTAGCTACCTCGTGGTTTCTTCGGCTGGAATTCTAGTTAAGTGGGCTTTTATCACGACTGATATGGATGCGGTTAGATATACAAGTATTTTCTCAGTCATCTTTTCGGAAAACTAAATGGAAGGTTAAATGTCTATTTCGAAAATTATCTTCTTCAGTTCAGTATGAAAAAGTTACTTTCTATAAGAAATCCAGTTCGGCAGTACAGAGTATGCAGTTATTATGAATAAGACCCTTTCATGCTAATTTTTGAAGACCTGTTGTTTCTTTTGAAATTACTATTTCCATGTCTTAATTCTAATTTAACCGGAGTGCAATAGGTAATGGTCGAAGTAGTGGATATCCGTCTTTTTTAAACAACTATCTGTAATTATACATATTATTGTTGTTATCCTTCAAGAGCTAATCTAATTAAAGTTCAGCTTAAGCTATGTAAGTCTTGTTGTTGTTTTAACGGAATATCTAGTCCCCGTTAAGGTTTATCTAAGTTGTCGTCGACGTCATCTAACGGGAGGACCAAGAACTATAAGCCTCGTAGTGGTCCACGGTCTTATGTGAGTCAATCTGGTATGTCTTCTTAAACAAAGTCGATAGCTTTGAAGAAGTATCTCATATAAAAACATTCGTATAATTCTCAGGTAAGTATTTGCTAGAAGTAATTTTACTATATATGGTCAGGCTGTCGAATTCCTCAAATTTTTTTGCTCTTCCAAAGCTTTCTGTCCAAAAAGTGTGTTCGTTCGTGTCGATCTTCAGGGTATTCTTTTAATACTATAAGCTTCGGCTCGGATGCGCCTTCAACTAATTTTGTGTTTTTTCATTTCGGTGCGATACCTAGATTGTTGTACAGTTTCGACGCCATATTCATAAGTCTCCGGCTCATTGGTGTTGTTGTTGTACCAGCAGAACTTTACCGAGTTGACAGTCCTTGACCAGATAAAAAATCCGGGTCCGTTCCGGTTTCATAAACCCGACTGTCGTGAGAACGGCTTGTCTCTACTAGTGATGAGAGGTGAGTGTATGATAAATGTAGGGACCTCAGCTGCTCTGTCAATCATGTTTTTGGAGACTCTTACTCGACGTGGTTTTTGTAAAAGACTCAGACCTTTTAGTACGAGCCTAGCATTGGCATGCATCATGCGCAAAATATTCTGTTCCAATTGTAGTAAAGTATGAGTTACTGGAACGGAACCGGTTTTTTATCCGACCAAATACTGATAATTCGACACCACTCCTCTAAATTACTTCAGGGATGTTATCTGCCTCTAGAACAACAATATATCCAAAACCAGATAAATAAGATCATATATAGTATACCACAGGTTCAATGTAAGTTCGTGGTTACTTCAGGTATGTTTTCCGCTGCTAGAAAAACATTATAATTAAAAACAAAAATGTGTTGAGCCGAGTCCGAGTCAAATTTGATCAGATGCCACTCGAAGTTGCTCTGAGCTTTTGAACGCCCGTCGTATATATCGTATGTAAAAACCAAAAAGTCTTCATCTCTGCCTCATGAACCAGAGAGCATGCAGTGTCTCGGCTATGCATAGATATGTATATCTATACATATTTACACAGCACGAATACTGACATATTCATAAAGTAAATTTCTGCGTGCGCAAACGCAAGTCATTGTGACCCACCACCTGCTGATTTGGCGCAATTGCCCGGCAAGTTGATCCGGCACACCAACACCTGTGCGAACACACGCACACACATACGAACATATTTTTAAATGAGGTTGAGTCTGCACTGCTTTGTGCGTGCCGAAGCCAAGCCCCCCTGCACAACAAATGCATGTCGCTCGTCGCTTGCAAAGACATTATTGTTGTTGTTGTTATGTTGTCTTGCTGTTGTTGCGCTTGACTCCATTCACGTATTAACTCGCTTGACGCCAAGTGTACTTTGGCGTGCACAAAAAAAATGGCGACCGAGTGTCGCCAGCGGCAATGCACCGAGACAGCAACTCGAAAAAACAACAACAACAAAAAGTGCAACAAAATAGTTGCACATGCTGAATGCTGCATGCAACCGCACTGAACCGAAACGGAAATACGGTCATCGTTGGCGGTGTTTGCTGGCAAACGCAAAGCCGCGCACATAAGATACCGTCAACTGCATTTCGCAAACGCCATAAACGTGCGCAAATGGCCTCAAAAGCAGAGCAGCATTGCCTCCTACCTCGCATACCGCTCTTAACTCGACGCTCTCTGCTTTTTGTCTCTCGCTTTGTTGCTGCTCTCCTTCATAACCGGTTTGCGTGTGAGTCCACGACCCAGCGTCAATTACAGTCAGTCGTCGTCGGTCCAGACATTTTCGCAATGCCGCAGCGCGCTTGTTGGTAGTCACTCCCGCCAACAACAAAACCAAACATAACAACGCAATTTACAGGCCTTTTGAATGTTGCCAACGACCGGTTTGCCGCTGCAGCGCGACCCGTTTAGCAGCCTCGCGTGCGTCCACCTTTTTCATTGTGGAGCTCCCGCGTTGGACGTCATCTTTCACACACACACGCGTTTACATATGACTTGACCCACCATCTCTGTCGTCATTTGGCCATTGAAGCCAACTGTTTGCAACTGCTACATGCAGACCATACCGCCGCTCCGACCCTGTTCCAGTTCGTGCGCTTGTCGGCCCAATCGTCCGTCTGGCAGTTCGGTCATCTGCGTTTGGCCGCGTCCTTCCGCCGTTCCAACGCCACCAGTTCAATGTTCGCTGTTAATTGTGATCGCAGATTTCCGTTGTTTTTTTTCGCTTGGCTTTTCGTCATCTTATTATTGTTGTTATTGTATTTTTTGTTGTGCTCTTCATCGCATCGTTGCGCATGCGCTGTCGTTGATGACGTTTAACTTGTTGCTGCGCTCGCTTTTAGCCACATTTTCGTGTTAATATACTTTGTTTTTGGTGTCTCAACTGTTGCTGTTGTTGTTTGCGTTTTTTGTGTTCAGAGTCGTGTTGTATTGCTCATTGTTTGCTCAGTCGTGTGTTATTGTTTGCTTACATTCGCATTGGGGAAGCCGCCACGCCGCACAATGAGCGCCGCGCAGTCGATAACCGTGTGTTGTTGTTTGTTTTTGTTGTAGCGCTTCAGGTTTTTGCTTTCATTACAATGAGTTTGTTTTTCGGTATTCATTACTTCTGGCTTGTTTTTAGTTGAACTTTGTTGTTGTAAAGCTGTTATTAAATTTTTCTTTGTCTTTCTTTCGCTTCTTTTCTCATCCGACATTGTTTTCCACGTCATTCACATTTTTTTGTATTTTTTGTCGGTATCACTTCATTATGTGGCTTTTTTTTAAATATACGAGTATAAGCTGGTTGTTCGGCAAAAAGCGGTAAAAGAGACGCAAAAACTTGTTGGGCACCGTCTGCTGCAGTCTCTGACTCCGTTTGCCGGCTAACTGGCGTTCATGATTAAAGTAGGCATACAGAGGTATGAATTATTGGTAAGATGAGACAATCAATTTTGGCCATGAAGGAGCCACATTTAGCCTACAGACTGACCAGAAATTGAATTGAACCGCAATTTTTTTAATCTAAATTTTTTCATAGTCTTTTTAATACCCTCTGTTGCAAAAATTCTACATAGCAAATGTTTATTTTCTTCGTCTTTATTAGACTTATTCGGTTAAAGCCGAGTTAAAAACAGCGCTCCAGTTCCTTCTTCTTTTCGTTATTTTTCGGCGATTCCAGATAACAAGTGCAACCGGGCCCTTCTTCGCCTGATCTCTCTAATGCCGTTGAGCTCTTATTCTTCCTCTGCTTTCTCCGACGGGTATTGCATCGAAAACCTTCAAAGCTAGAATATTCTTTTCCATCCGGACAATATGAACAAGTCAGCGCAGTCGCTATCTCTTGATTAGCTGAACTATGTCAATGTCACCGTATAACTCGTAATAGCAAATGTTGATCGGACATAACATTCGGAATATGTTGTCTCTAAACTAGACAGATTCCACTGAACGACCTGTCGAAATCGCGTAGAAATCGTGAATAAAAACCATACCGGGTTAATGGGTTTAAGCTACATGTCATAGTGTTCAAGTACTCACGCTCCCTTAACGAGACGAAACCTTAGTCTATGTACAGCTGAAGAACTTAAACATCCCAAAGCTCGATATTTTGTGTAACAAGTTTCCAATATACCATCTGAACAAATTTGATTCGCGCCTGGTCCATATATGGTCAACTACCTGTGAAATTGGTTCTCTATATGTTAATGAGTAGAAGTCTGGCAGTATTTGTTTAACACACGAAAGTTTTGTCTGGCAATTTTTTCCATGGAAAAACTATTGAACGGGTTTGCTTGGAATTTTGTGTTTCCAATGGAATTACTCCTACGGAATTGCTAAAAAGGTTGTAAAAGTGTTTTAGGAAGTCTATCTCATCTCGAACACAAGTGCTCGAGTGTCGCACAGCATTCAGTGAAAGACGAAAACTTGCCTCATGCTAGTCCTCCGTTCGGCTCTGTTAATCCCGACAAGGTCGAAAATGTAAAAGAAATAGTGACTGAAAAAACATTTCGGTTAATGTTATAGGTATGAACCGTGTCATGGCTAGATTCGTACCAAAAGATCTGAAGGTCGTAAAGAAATGCTTGATAACGTAGCTGAGAATCAAAAAACTCATCAAATGTTTTATTATTGGTGTCGAGACGTCGAGGATGTCCGAAGATCTTACGAATGGTACTCGAAAAATAAGCCGAAACCGAAAAGACAGAAAGTACTGAAGACCATGACAGCTGAGGCTTATAACAGGTGTATGGAAATGACGCTCATAAGCAAATTTTTAAAGATATGTATTAAAACGAGAATAGAATAGGTTGGTTCTACAGATCTATATTTATTATAAACTTTGAACCATAATTTCAGGGACTGAAGTTCAACTGCAGTGAACAAATTTAAACAAGTTGTGGCCTTAAGCATACCGCAGTTTAACTTCGGCTCAGATCAAGATCGCAGAACTGTTGACACAATCTTCATAATCTTGATGTTACTTCCACTTTGAAACTGTATTTTCGGTATCTCGGGCGATTCCACGGCCAATACAATAACTAGTAAAATGTTTTTTAGGCTAAAATCAAAAGTTTTCTGACGAAATCTTAAATTATCTCTACTTACTACCAGTTCGAAAACCGTTGCCTGCATTTTTCAATATTACAATACAGACTATATATGCCTAAGTGTACTGTTATTGCAACACTGGCTGTAATCCAGTAATCTAATCAAATTTACATGTTTAGAAGACCTTCGATTTTATGCTATAATTTCAAGATACAATTCTCCGCACTGTTTCTTTAAAAGAGTAATAGAGTTCATTTATTTTTTAGAATGTAAACAAAACTGATCTAATCATCTGTTCTGCAACTATCGATGTCCATATCGATCAAAGGAGGAGGAGCAGAGCGATGCCTACTAACTACATGAATGAAAAATTTAAAAAGATTTTGAAACTTGGGAAGTAGTATTCCTAATAACTCATAATCTCAATGCATGACTCTCCTCCTTTCCCTTAATAATAAGTGACTATTTTCCAGAGAAATGTTCTTGTAAATGCTTAAGTCACATAACAGCTTCAAAATTCACTCTTGGGATATGACAGCTTATCATCATTAACCATTCATTCACTGGGTCTTTGCTCTTTAAGAAGGAAACATCTCATAAACATTTTTTTATTCTGAAAAAAGCTCATACAATTAAATCACCACATAATCGATCATAATTTATTGCAATTCTTATTTTCCTTTTATAACTTAGCTTCCCTCTTAATGAATCGCTGTTATCAGAGCTTTTATCAGCGATGAGTGTGCAAAGTACATTCTCTATATATTTATATGTGATCAGAGTAAAACAACAACAATATGTAGTCGTCAAATATATGCTCTTCTAGGAATAGTCATGCATATTCTTATATACAAATGTTGAACTTAAAGTTTATGTTTGACATATTCTATTATTTTTATTCTATGTAAGCATTTGTAGTCCGTCCATGGCAACATCATACAATTTTCCTAGAAGCGATAAGCTTTTGCGTTAAGAGTTCGCTCATTCAATGCTTATCAGGAAACATTATTTAAGTGCGTTGCAGTCGAACCCATATTGTACAAAGTATATATATGGTGCATTTTCGAGCTAACGAGTCACCACTTTCTTAAGTTGTCCAAATAGTTTACTTTCCATTTACAGTAAAGCCTAGTTGCAATGGACTTCATGATAGAAGTGTTTTTTTTTTTTTGAGAGATTTGGGTTAAGTTGATCGTGTATTTAGATTTTAATTGCTGTTGAGGAACATTTTAAAACTTTTAATACAACAACAAAAAGTATTGTTAAATATTCGTGATTATTTCTGATTACTTGAAGTATTTTCTACATTCAACAACTGTTTTTAAAATTTCAGATTTAATTTTTGTAATTGTTGGTTTTAGTATTTAAATATAATTAAGTGTTGAAAATAAAAAAATTTCGATTTTTTGATTTATCGAATTTTTCAAAAACTTTTTGAGTTATGTAAAAAATAACTTAAGTGAACATTATTTTTTTAGATTTAAAATTTATCGATAATTTTTAAAATAATTTAAGGGGTTATATATAGTTGGAAGGCCGAAAACAGCGAATTTTCCAACATTTTTCCTGAGAAAACTTTAAGATTTATTGAATAGAATTTATCGATAATTTTTAAAATAATTACTTGCTATTATTTCTTAAAGTTTTTATCGATATAATCTAAAAATAGCTGTTAAATTTTCTGCTTCATTTTTGTAATTGCTGGTCATAGTTTTTAAATACAATTTGGTATTGAAAATTATAAAATATCGATTTTTTGATTTATCGAATTTTTCGTAAAAAGTAACATAAGTTAACAATTTATACTGTTTTATATACATGCTTAGAATTGAAATTTCAATATCTGATTATTTTCGATTTCGAATTTATCGATAAATTTTAAAAGTAATTTGAAAAGTAACAAATGCTTGAAGGTTCAATTGTTTTCATTTGATTTCAATTCGATATTTTGAAATTTGGAATTTATTGATAATTTTTAAAAGTAATTTGAAAAGTAAAATCTGTTATCGGTCAAAATGTTTATTTATTTTATTCACATTTTTAGAACTGAGAATGCCATAAAAAATATGTATCGATATTTTTATATTTTTTCTTTTTAATCAAACGGTTTAATTGTTACATATTCTCTGTATTGGTTTTTATTTTCACTCGAGATTTATTTATCGAGTTATCACAATGTGTTTTTAGAACAATCGATATTTCCAGCTTGGTACTCAACATTTCAAAATATATTGAATTTCAGTTAAAAGTTAGAGATTGAGTTCTTTGTTAATTTTTCACTAATAAAACCACCTTATGACCGAAAATTGCCTAAATCCATTCAACACTGTTCGAGCCTCTAGATACCGAATATGTGAACCCTAGCATCTATAGTTGACTTTTTACCGCAAATATCGGTCAATGTGTGAGATATATAATTGAAATTCAGACAGAATTCTTTCCAGACAATAGTTATTCTGTATATTCGAAAAGGGCTGAATCGAGACAATGCCTTCCTGAGCCCTCGTATACCTAATATGTATATAAATTTTCAAACTTCCTAATGACTTTAGACTGCATATATTTGGCAACATTTGGGAAAATTACAAAGCATATTTCACTCAAACAGTGTAGGTTTGTGCCAAAAAAAAAAAAAATATTTGAGTGACACAAAGCATTGAGTGAAGGTCGTGTGGTCATTAAAAACACAGAAAAATCGATAGAAACTGTACTTGAAACATGTTTTGGGTAGGAGGTCACAAAAAAGATCTCGACAGCTTGGAATCTTAAGGGCTTGCATGCATCCAAGGGATTATTACTAGTGAATGGGATGTCGAAGCTGTCAAACAATCTAGCGGATGGCGATCCAATAATGAGCTGAAGCCGAAATACTAAAATTCGCCGTCGACACTGATGACCCAGGCTTATAAAATGTATATAGAAAAATTGGTCTAAGCCATGCTGACATTTTTGAGGATGATAAAAAAGAGTTGTACTATTTGATAATGTATTTTTTTGTCAGTCCGGGTCAAATTTGATCAGATGAATATATATGTAGTACATTTGTATCTATGCAAAACGTACTAACAGGTGAGCAAAAAACGAGATAAAAAACTGTTAAAAGCCATTACAAAGAAATAATGATAATAAAATAAATATGTCTGACATAGCAAACGGTCATGCAAAGTAGGGCCAAAGTCTAATAATGCCAGCCGGGATAGCGACAACAACGAACCGAAACAACAGCACAACCAGAGAGCAAGCTTTCGAGCATAAACGCGACTACTGAGATGTATGTTTGTATTTATGTGCATAACCATTTGAAATTACATATTATATGTATGTATATAGATATACATATGTATGTACATATGTGAACCTAACAACCCACCAGAACATATTACATACATACAAACACATGTATTGCATGCATATTTTCGCTAATCGTTGTAAACCGAGTGTAATATACATAGACAAGTGTAGGTATGCATACATATATTTATATATGTAAATATATACATATGTACATATGTATGTCTAAATGTATGTATGTATGCACATTTATGCATGTGACATCGCATTGGCCATTTTGGGCAGCAACAGCCGCGCTAAACGGAAAGCCAGCCAACCAACCAACACCAACAACCACACAGAGAACAGCCGACTCAGCAAATTGGGTTGACATGCCGCAATGACAAACTGTCGCAATTGCAATTCGCAATCGCAATTTGTAATTTGCATTCGCCGACCGTCGTTTGTTTCGTTTATTTGTGCGCTTGTTGGTGTGAGTGTGTGTGGTTCGCGCTCGCATTCCGCACATTGCGGCGACAATGCGACTCCCGCAGCTGTTTAGCGGCAATAACAACACAAACACAACTATTGTAAAATGAAACTAACAGCAAAAAGCAAATAAAATAAACAGGAGAATAGCAAAGAGTGCAAAGTTGCATTCGGGATGGGCGTACATATTTGCAAATGCAAACAAAAATAACTACAATCAAATTGAAAAATATTTATATACAAATATAGATGTATATATATATTATATATAAATATATTTATATAAAATTATGTAAAAAAAATTATTGTTGTTGCACTTTTTATTGCATTACAAATATCGTTTGCCTTTATTTTGTTATTCTCCAAACCTTTGCCCAGACTATAGATTGCTTAGGGCAAAATACGGATTACAGAAATAGTATCAGACTTTATATTTACATTGTCTACATTTATTATTATTATCTTTTTATGTTATATTTTCAAATATTTAGTATTCTACAAATGCATCTACTACATTTTATTGCCTCTGCATATTTTTGCAACACTTCCTGGTATTTATAACTGTCACTTATGACTTGAACGCTCCACTGCCCTAGAAATGCATGCATATCACATAACCTGCACTTAAAAAAATATATGTTT
Source organism: Bactrocera dorsalis (assembly GCF_023373825.1). NCBI lineage: Eukaryota > Metazoa > Arthropoda > Insecta > Diptera > Tephritidae > Bactrocera > Bactrocera dorsalis. Next base: position 75,593,480 of record NC_064305.1, read on the forward strand.
AACTAATCTACATAATTAAATAAATATAAATAAATTATCATATACGAGTAATATTAACAAATAGGTATTGGAAATTATTTGGTTTTAGTATCTCTTTGAAGCCAACTTTACTCCATTAAAGAAGTTTTGCATTGACCGAAGCAAATAATAGCCCAATAGTGCAAGGTTAGAGCTATATGGTGGATGCATCAAAACTTCCTAGCCAATTCCTCCCAGTTTTTGCCGACTCATCAAAGATGTCTGTTGTCCAGCGCTGTTCTGATGGAAGAAGAAACTCTTTCTGTTGATCAGTTCTAGTCGTTTTTTCGATTGCTTGCTTTAAACTCATCAGTTATTGACAGTAAAATGTGGAATCAATCGTTCGACCAGGTTGGAGCAGCTCATAGTGTGTGATGCCTTTCCAATCGCACCAAACATTTAACATAATCTTTCGAAGCGTCAATACTGGCTTTGCGAGCATTTGTTGAGCTTCACCACACTTGGACCAGGACTTTTTAACAAATTATTGTCGTTTGATCCACGTCTGGAATCATGGAATGGTAACATTCGCTTTAGAAATGGTTCGATTTTATTTCGTTTCAGTAAAGAATCACAGTCGTTAATTCGGTCCATTAAATTTTTAATAGACAATTCATGTGGTACCCAAACATCGAGCTTCTTTTTGTAGCCCGCCTTTTTTTTAATGTTTCAATACCATTTGATGATGAATGGAGTAAAGTCAGCCGTTTGTTCGAAAATCCTGATAAGAGTTATGTAAACTTGTATAGTGGCCAGGTCAAGTTTTCGTCCTATTTTAGCTATTATAGGCACAAAGATACACTGTTATGAGTAAAATATGTTCTGTAGTTTTCATTAAGATAACTCAAATATTGGCCGTTAAATCCAGCATAAAGTCACCCGGAAGTTCGAAAATCTTTATATTAGGTATGTGAGGGGTTTGGCGGTATTAACCCGATTCTACCCATTTTTAAAACACAGAGTTACTATTATCAGAAAAGGATTCTTTCTGAATGTCAATGGTATATTTCATGTATAGACCGATATTTTCGGTAAAAAATCGACAGATGCTGTGATCCACATATTGGGTACCTAGGGGCTTGAACAGTTTTGATTGGATTTAGGCAACTTTTGACCAATACTGTAGAAACAACTTTAACGAGAATCAGAAAATTTGTATATTTTGAAAGAGTTGCCACTTTTTTGGAAAATAAAATGTTCATCTATAGGTAGGTGAAAAATTGATAACAAACTTTTGATCATTAAGGCATATTCAAAAATCCCTTATTTAAAATATATATTTTTTAAGAGTTACCATCTTTTTGAAAGTTGAAAATTAGCTTAGAAATGGTAGTTTTGACTTCGAATAAAGAATTATGTGTTACGAAGTTGAAAATACTTGAGAAATGTCTACATAGAAAATCAAGAAATTTATTATCAAAAATTTTTATGTTTAGAAAATGTTGCCACCTTTTTGGAAAATAAAAATTTCTTCAATAGGTTGGTAAAAATTTCATATCAAAATTTTAATATTTGAGGTGCATTTAAAAACCTATATTTCGAAAATAAATTTTTTAAGAGTTACCAACTTTCTGAAAAGGAAATATAGTTACAAAGTTTTAGCTTTGTCATCAAAGAAAGGACTCTGATACCTTTAAAGAGAAGAAATTTAAGAAAAATTTATATCGAAATTCAGAAAAGTTTTTCTGTGAAATATTTTACATTTTGAAAGAGTTGCCACCTTTTTGCTTTGACAGCAAAGAAAGGACTTTGATAGCTTTAAAGAGAAGAAATTTAAGAAAAATTTATATCGAAATTCAAAAAAGTTTTTCTGTGAAATATTTTACATTTTGAAGGAGTTGCCACCTTTTTGAAAAATAAATTGTACTTAATAGAAGGCTGAAATATTGATATTAAACTTTTGATATTTGAGGTATATTAAAGTACTCTTATTTCAAAAATATATTTTATAGGAGTTACCACCTTTCTGATAAATAAAAGTTACCCAAAAAAATATATTTTTAATATTGAATAAATGCGTATGGTTACGAAATAGAAAATATTCGAGAAATTTGTAAGCCCTAAAGATTTTCAAACTAAATTTTAAGCGATTTTAAAATTTGAAAAATGTGGCAAATAAGGGTTGCCATGTATTATACGGAGAAAATGTCTTGTAAAGTACTTTTGTTGAGCAGCTGTATTACTATAATAAATTACAATAACAAACAAAATTGTGAGCAGATTCGAATTTCAACTTTGAGTCGTAAATAATAAAAATTATATTTTTAAATATTTTTATACTTAAAGGATTGCATCATTTTCAGCGTTATATACGCAAATGAAAAATGATCTCAGTAATAGCAAGAGCATGCAGAATGAATCATTATATGAATATTACGGTATCACAGCGCTAAGGCAGTGCTACTTCAGATAATGTCGAGTGTAGATCACTTGACGAAATACTTAATCCACCCAAATTTATGAGATCTACTGTTTTATTGCACGCCACTGACTCAAGAATTATTTGATAGAGATAGCAACCCTGCTGATTATACAAAAAATATAGCTATCAACATTGAATTTATGAAAGCTTTTTTTGAAATATTCTGCTGATATGAATCAATAATGAAAAAGTTGACCCAGCAAAGTTTATTTGCAGCCATATTTGTATGGCTTTAAAAGCCTGACTGTAAATATTTACAATTTCTCGCAGTAAAAATACACAAAAGCAGTGTTAAGAAGTGAACTTAGAGCAAAAAAATAATAATAAAAAATACAAACATACCTATATAAAAGCCATGTAAACAATTAAAATGCAAATGAAAAACGCACAAAAGCCTACTGCACTGAATCAAGCAAGCAAATCAAATATAAATAATAATTCAGTGTCAAAAAATCACACACACAGACCCATATACATATGTACGCATGTATTTGCACACCGCTGGAAGCCATGCAACAATTGTGCAGAGAAGCGCAAATGTGTAAAAAAATAGTAATAATAAAATGTTACGTATACGCCCCGTTGTCTGCTTGGATTTGGTTTGGTGGGCTTTGCTGCCAGCTATTTTCTATGCAAGCGTGTTGCTATGTTAATGTACAAAAACAATTTTAGAACGACATTGAGTGTGTGCATGTGTCTGTGCATGTATATGTTTGTGTGTAGCTTAAGTGGAGCAACAGGTTAATAAAATGATTTAATTCATGAACATAAATGTGCGCAAACATAAACACACATACAAACTGTTATGATGTATTCATTTGGAAATCTGCTCTTTAAATTTATAAAAAAAAATTACGCAGAATAATTCTCGCTGCCTTTTACTGCTTGTGTGGCGTGTTGGCTTGTCACTATCGCCTTCATTAATTAGCTTTTGTTCCACGGAAAAATGATAGTAGATTTTATGATAATGTTGATTATTGGGAATTTCAAAAAGCGGATGATTCTTGGTAAACTTAGGGGTTTTACCAAAAATAGGTCATTTTCCCAAAAGCATCTTCCGGGAAAAAATTCTTCTAAAATGTTTGATATTTCGCAGTTTTAATATTAAACTTTCAAAAAATAAAATTAAAAGTATTGTAATTTAGGAAAGTTTCGTCAATTTCGAACAAATTTTTTGCTACATTTTTGAGTAATAATGTTTTTTAAGAATTACTCGACGGAGTCAACTATCTATTAGATTTTATAATTTCTTTCTTTTTTTTAAGTTGAACACTCATTATTAATGTTTTGAAAACTGGTTCAAAATATAATGATATATTCTTAGATTATAGTGGTGGCATTCGATGCATATCTTTATTTTAACTATTATACTAAACTATTGCAAAAATATATATGTACTTTGGCATATAAAATTTATTTTTACTATCCCACCGCCACCAACAAGCAAATAAAAGTCATTCATAGTCCATGTGAAACACATGAAAAATTTCATTAAAATCTGTCGAGGGGTTATCGAGTTTCGGAAGGTTTTTATGCGTTTTTTTTTAGAACTAGCTGCCGGAATAAAAAATATAGAATATGGGTATCAAACTAAACAGTTTTATGTGAGCTTATAGTTGAAAATATTTTTAAGTATGATTGCCACTTGTTGAAAATAAATCACCAGCGCCATTAACCAGCAAACGCAAGCCATCCAGTGTTCATTTCTAGCACATAAAGAATTTCATCCAAATCTGTCAAGGGGTTATCGAGTTTCGTAAGGTTTTCATGCGAGTTTTTCAAAATTAGACAACTGGGAACATTGCCATCCATATATGAAATATTGCAAAATTTTAATTAAACTAAAAACAACTCTGTTAAGTACATTTATGTTAAGCAAAGTAACCCATGTCAGGCTAAATTTAGTACAAAGAAATAGATGGATATAAAACAATATTAGAAATACTTCCAAAGAGATCTTTTATATTCACAAAATAATTAAGAAAACTTTTGGTTTCGAATATTTGATTTTGTATACTTTTGTTCAGGCTGTGCATATTTTTCTATAATATTAATATGAGTAACATTCTGGTCGATAAAATATTGAATATTGCCATATTACTACAATATCATTCAATTATTGCCTTGTATCCATCAGTATTTATCATTATCTATTGTATGTAATTTTTTTCTCAATTAAATTTTATTCATCAGCATTTGGCAGTTATTTATTATTTATTACCTATTATCGGATAATCATAACCGTTTCGCTTTATATAACATTCTCTATCTGATATCTATTATCACCTTATCATGCATGTATTGCCTCTTAATTGTCTCTTATCTGTCGATTGCTTTGTTTTATTGACTCTCTGTAATAAGGTATCTATTTCGCATTACCTTTACATTATTTATTACAACGATCGAGATAATTGTTTATCTAGTATGGTGTTCCTTGACAGCCTACTTTCCACACAACCCAAGTGACATAACTACTACTTTTTGTTCACGTGTTTTAATAACACATATTTCTTTATTTCAATACAATCATGCCAAGTCTTGATCCAATTTCCTAACACTTGTTATAAGTCATGGCAGGGATGTTCTTCGATGTTTTCTCTTATGTGGCCTCTACTTGACGTCGTTTAGGCAAAAGGTCCAAGTATTGTAGTACGAGTAAAGTACTGGCATCTTTATACTCAAAATATTAACCAAAAAATGTTGAAATTATCCACTAGAAATGTAGAAATCTCCTCCTATCTCTCTCGTGCCTTCATGACGTTTTTGAAGCACTGTTTCCTTAGCATTCTCGAAGTTATCGTCTTTAACTGAGATGCTTGGACGACTTTATTATGTCTTTTCTGAAACAGCCCTTGATGAAGTTCATCAAAACAAAATGTTTTGTTCCTTGACTGATAGTTGAGATTATTTTCCTTTATAGAGCTTATGTCATTCCATTTGAATTTCAATAGTCGGCATAAGCGGTCATATTCTATTGATGCTACGTTTGCCTGCTTATTGCCTGAGTTAAGGATTGACTCCACCGAGACTTAGGTTTATTTATAACATTTATATATTTCTCTACTAAATATCTATAAGTAGCTAGAGGCATATGAATTAACTCATTTCTGTAGTCTAAATTAAGGTGGTGCCCGACCTGGTCAGTTGATCTGCTTCACAGTTACCAGAAATATCGTTTTGTACTGGAATGAGTTCCAGGTTTATAGTGAGATGGGATGTTGGATCCACTAAGAGATTAAGACATTCTTTCACTACCTTTGTTGAAAACCTGAGAAACTTGAGTAATTTCAGAGCCGCTTGGCTTCCTGTATATATATACATATTGTATTTAAATATATTCCTTGTACCAATCTGGACAAGAATATATGTATGTATATATAAAATAAATGGATTAGTTCGGGTCAATTTTGATCAGATGGTATACAAAACAGGTAATAATGAACATATCTGAAATCGTAATATCGATTTTCACGCCCTCTCCAGATAAAATATGAGGACCTCCGTGCCTGTTTCGAACTATACTATATATAGATCAAAGCATTGCAAATAATGAGTAATGAAATCAAAGCTACAGTTTTACTTGATAATAATGAGACCTGCTCTCAAACATTCCCCAGACCTCATAAACCGAAGATAATGTTTCTATGAACTTAGTTTTTCTAGAAAAAAATCTCTGCAAATAAATGAGTATACCCAATAGCATGATTGCAGTCCATCTGATGAATTTTTCGCACTGTTTCTTCGTGAAATCATTCCAAGTCCTAAACGCTAAGGGAAAAACTCTTCCGAATGCATACAAAACGAATGTCAAAGACGGAAAATGTTATGGCATAAAAGCGGCAAAGAAAAAATGCGTTAAATTACAATAAAAATAAACACAAACGAACAGCCGTAACATTTTTGTAGCGTGACAACAAAGCGACTGGAGTACAATGCCAACCCAACAGGGGCGCTTTCAGCCAACAACAACGCTATTTACATATGAGTATATGTACATTTATAAATATTTATATACATACTATAAGTATACACATATGTACATCATTACAAATATAGTATGTTGGAGAGTACATTGCGGAATCTACTGCTTATGAGCACTGAATATTGTGCGTAATGTCGGCTACGTGACTAATGCAAAAAACATTGACACGCCAACAATTGCAAAAAGGTCTGCAAAAGAGAAAATATTCGTACACAAATATATATGTGTGTATATAATAGAGTACAGACATTCATACATAATGTACCTCCGTACCTAAGCACACAGCACTGCCCGCACTTGTACGCTGGTTTAGAGGCACTCACTTGGAAAGTTATCACCGTTATCGCAATAAGTGTATCGTGATAGCTTAACGATTATCATGTATATTAAAATATATTAAATACACATTGTTATGGCATGCTGGTTTTTTATATATAATATACAAGTGATACTATATACTATACGTGCATATGGGCATGCCAATGTGTGGCTTTGGATAGCAATTCGAGCGGCATACTTGAATAAATGTATATTATTTATTTCGGTGATTAGTACATCGATTTCATAAGCACTGACGCGATTCATACATATCAACTACTCGTTATTTGAGTTTAGAGGCAAACCCTCTAATAAAAATAAAAATATTGTTATTGGTGCTTAGCTATATTTGTAAGCCATTTTGGAAAATAGAATGAAAGTAACAAAATACATAATCTTTGTTTCTTGTTTCGAACTTTGAAGTTTAAATTATATATATCGTAATTTTTCGAGGAAGTTTTCCGAGTTTAAAAAATTTTAATTTTTTTTCCAAAATTTTTAGGTTTAGTTTTCTTTATACACAATTTAGATATTATGTACTTCATATTTTTGTATTTTATAACGGGTGATCCAAGTTGAGGTATTTTTTCCAATAGCCTTTTTTTGACAGATCACGCGAGAGTCATATCAAGCTGTTATTATATTTTTGTTCAGTGTGGTTTGACATTTCATCATGGAAAGACTCACGCCTGAACAAAATTTACAAATCGTTCAACTTTATTGCGAAAATTTACGTTTTGTAAAGAATGTATTTCCTGCGCTTCGCTCAACTTATGGTCAACAAAATCGGCCTACTGAGCGTACTATTCCAAACACCATTATCCATCTTGCAGACCCGGCATTCATTATTGGATAATATTTGACCAATTATATCGAATTGGATAATATTCTACCGAAGAGAGCACGTCCAGTACGCATTCATTCATTTTACGTCGAGATCCTAAATTGAAAACTTACAACTTGTGCAAGAACTGAAGCCGCTAAGCCTTCAAAGAAACATCTCTCTGAGCTCTTGAAAAGTTCCAAGAAGATCCGACATTTTTGAGCCAAATTTTGCTCAGCACTGAGGTCTATTTCTGGCTCAATAGTTATGTAAACAAAAAAATTGTCGCATTTGGAGCGAAGAGCAGCCTGAAGAGACTTAAGAGTTGCCATTTCATCCAGAAAAAACAGCGGTTTGGTGTGGTTTGTAGGCCACTAAAATTCTTCTTTATAAAAATATCTTAAAAAATATATATTTCCTTTCAAAGCTTTCATAATGAATGCAGAAGAACTGCGGTACTTTATGGCTTAAGGGGTTATATACAGTTAGGAGGTCGAAAAAAAGGCATTTTTCAAGAATTTTTTCTAAGCAAACTATTTGGTTTATTGATTTGAAACTTGGCAGGTATATTATGACAACCTTAAACTATATTCACATGTTTTTTTTTGCCAAAAATAATTATCGGGAACGTTGATATTGCCAATTTTGCAGAGGTCCGCAAAAAAAGGCCTCTTGCGGTGAGCACGATATCTCTGGACTGGATCATCTAAAAAGCAAAAACCAGATAAATTTCATTAATATAAGAAATAATCTAGTGATTGATCGAAGGAATTAGCAAAAAAAATTTTTTTGAAAAAATGGCGTCTACTCAAGCAAAAGGTTCGATTTTCGACCAAAATTCGTGTCTTTAATTGTTTCTAAAAATAAGAAATTTTCATCGGATGGGGAAATCCTTCGATTAAGTACTAAAAAATATAGTTAAGAAGCTTATGTAAAAATTTCAGACCGATCGGTTCAGCCGTTTCTGAGAAATCTTGCTCACCGACTTTGAAAACACCGTTTCGAGAAAAACGAGTTTAAAGTTTTGAAAGCACTTTACTTGTAGTCGGCGCGCCTTCACTAATGTGTCTATAACTTCGAAAATATTCGTCGGATCGACTTAAAATTTTGTATGTGTATAGGTAGGTAGGTATATATTAAGAAAACGTAAAAACAAAAAAATCGATTTTTTGAAAATCCTAACTGTATATAACCCCTTAACTATAATCGGTGCGTGTCTTCGCTAAAGTTTGCGCCAAAATGTAGGCAACATTTAAATATTTGAATAAATATTTGAAATCTACCTTTTCTAGATAATGCCGTGAAAAAGTTTAAGCATAGTTAATTTTACAACTGAAAGTAATAATAAGGTATATTTTCAGTCGGTGGTTGTTCTCGCTAAATGAAAAAAATTTTAAAATGGTAGAAAGAATACTTGAATATTTAGTGTATTAGTAAAAAAAAAATGTGGAATAACAGCGTCGTACATTGGTTCTAAAAGAGTTTAGGGTGAATATTGTTGAGATAGCGTTGATAGGAAATTCCAGTTAAAATGCTTTCATTTAATTCAAACATGTTTTCTTAATCCTTATTTCAATATTTTGTTAAATTTATATTAGTTTGACTCTATGTAGCTCTGTTGGTCTTTTATGGCCACATTATGTTTCACTCTAATGAAATGCTAGCTAACAGACCTCAACATACAATTCTTGTAAGTTACGGCTACCAAAACTCCAATAAATTGAAAAAGTTAACCCGGAAACTAATACAAAGACACAATCACACATACTCAACAGCTTCGGCTGGAACATCACAGAAACTTTGACAGTAATCCCTGGTAGCGCTACTGCGTAGTTAACCAGTGATTTAACTGATATGTGGCTTGAATAGGCTAATATTTACTTATACTTATACTTATTAAGTGCGGCAACACATACTTAGTTTGGGCTAGAAACTCATAGAAACTTTGAAAGACATCTTTAGTAGCACTACCGGGTATTAAATCGGTAATTTAACCGATAGTTGTTTAGTTTAGGCTTATATTTCTTAAGAAAGATAATTATTATTACTATTTCTTTTATTTAACGTACGCCTTTAGCTGTCAACACCAGTTCGGTGCATTATTAACGCTCTAATTACCCACCATGAAAATGAAATATGCTGGCTTTTCAAAACAAGTGTTTCACTACAAGCTAAATTTCAAATGCAAAAGCGCAAAATAAGAGAACGGAAAGAGATACCTTTACAATGAAAGAGTTGCATAAGTGAGTGAGTCTCTTAAATCAAAGATTGCTGCTGCGGGAAAACGTGCATGTACGTATATGTAGCAGCTCTGCGCCATTTATTTGTGTCGTCCACCATGTGCCTCCCTCCCTCTTAAGTACGTTTTTTGACGCTCAAAATTTGCTGTTTTCGTCATCACGCCTTGGCTGTCACGTTGAGAGAGGGAATTCCCTTGCATTACACTTTTGATTTGTTGTTGTTGATGCGTTGTAATCAATTGTGGCTAAGTGGTGACATTACAAACATACTAAGCGCTTACAAACAGACATATAAAAAATATGTATTATTTTTTGTTCGTTGGGGCAACCTTATGCACTTGTAGTTGCTATTATCGCCTTGTCGCTCGTTGGTGTTTAATTTGGGCGGCGTACAATTTTGTCGCATTCAGCTCGTTGTTGGTTGGAGTTTTTCTTGTTGTAATGACATGATTTTTATTTTTTAAGATTTTTAGACTTTTTGTGGGGTTATTGCTACCTTTTTAATTTAAATTTTTTTTTGTGTTTGGGTGTACCTTCTGATGGTTATTGCTGAGCGGTCAGTTGAAGACTTATCACAGTTTGTTTGACCCGCTGGGTGTTATGCGGTCTTTTATGAGTGATTTATTAATTTTTGGGTTTTTTTCTGTATGATTTTGTTTCTTCATTTCTTTTCTTAAAGACCATATTACTTTCTCTCCCACTTCACACCTGCTTACTCTCACCATGCCACATACTCGTACATATTTAATAACCGATTATATATGTTTCGGGTTTATCAATTATTTCACCACCCACTTTCCTGTTCTCTCTTCCCTTCTTTCTTATCAAGAAATAATTATCGGTTTTCCATTTATTTCCTCCATTTTTTATTATTTTCGTTATTTTCATATCATGCCCCGCTCACACCTTTCTGCCGTAACACATTTTTTCAATTTGAGCGTGTTCGGCGCGTTTATTTTTAGCTCAGCCATTATGGCTCCGCACAATTTAACTTAAGCACCTTTTGTGATTTTTGTTGTTCGATTTCGTTTGGTTTATTTGCTCAACGCTTTTGTGCCTTGCGTGTTTGGGTAATTTATTTTTTACACACTTGTCACAGTTTGTTGTGCTTTTTTGTGACGCCCTTGTTGTTGTCATTTTCGGTTTTATTTCAACGCAATTGGCTCATTTTTTATTTAATGATGGCAAAAGTTCAAGTTCAAGATTTTTTTTCTCCATTAGTTCGTGCTATTTTCGTTGTTTACTCCGGTACTCAGCCGAAGTGGCGTATTTCGTTTAACTTGAAGAGAATTGCGCCGTGTAAGTACAGTTGAGGGGGTGTGGGGAAACTGTTGCTTAGATACAGTGTTTTTTTATTTTTATAGAATGTTTATTGATATTTGGTCTAATTATGGTCAGGTTTCAAGGAAAAGAATTGATGTAGTAGACCAGGGTGATAATTTTTTAAACCAAAAAAAAGTCGTAGTAGGCTGAAACCTATCGGATAGTTTTCCTTAGTAATCTACATACATATGTTTTATATCATCAGAAAGTAGAGACTTCAATAAATATGGAACCTACTGACTTTAAAAAAATCTGTTATTATATTTTTACGTGAGATGTTTTGTTTAAAAATAAGGTCTCTTTTCGATATTACGTCCATATAAGGCGAAAAAATAAATGTGCTAAATAAACTAAAAAAAATATATACAGTTTGTTTCGGACATAAGATGGTTAGTTTCCACTGAGTTTCTTTAAAGCAGTTTTTTTTTGCAAGATGAAAAATTCAAAAACTTGGTTCTTTGAGGTTTTCGCCAAAATTTTGAGGTTATACGAAAAAAGTCTCTAAACAAAAGTTAGAGACCTTTTCATAGCCTAAAACTTTGCTGTATAATGTTTTTCTATAGGACTCGTGGTTTTGCCGGAAATCGAGATATATCGTTCTTAACCCTTGAAAATTCAACGCGCTCCTCCGCTCCGACCTCAGATCACCTGTAAATTACTTTTTCATCAATGTCGGTTTTTTTTGTCATTCGTTTGCAATGGCTTTCAATCTACCTTGAACATCTTTTCTTATCATTATCTTTGCCGAAAGAGATGGGAAAATAAATATTATAAATGCAGATCTGATGATAATAACGGCAGAGACTTTGTCCAAGTTTTAGCTTTTTTCCCAAAAAAATAGATCGGAAGTACAGAAAATTATTATTGCCACCTTATAGAAGAGACTGTGGGAACATAATGAGAGTACTAACTGGTCACTGTCTGGTGGCGTCACACACCAGCTTTTTTATTATTATTTTTCATAATTTTATTGTTATCTACAAAATATGCCTTATCATCATTCATTATCGTCGATTAGAGTATTTGAAATGTGTGTTGCTTATTCGACATTTCTGTGTTTAAGTTGTGTTGACATTAAATGACATCCTATGTGAATTTGTATAATGGTATTAGATTACTATCTAATCTACATATGTATATATGTTTTGGCTTTCCAGAGAATTGCTTCAAAGTACTGTGAAAATATAGAAATCTACACTCATGTACTGGTATAAGTAGATAAGCTATTATTAAGTTTAATTTCTCTTTGTAGTTCTGTCTAACACATTCTGACCGAAAAAAACCCGACTAACTTTTGGATGACATCTGAAGTGTTTGGTGTTTTTTATTGTTTTAGGGGGTTTGGTGTATTAGTCAGGTCTTTACTTTGCACTTGGTGAGATAACTGTAGCTGGTTGGAAAGAGTAGATAGGAGGATAGAAGAAAACTTAGTTGGGACTTAAGATCTTGGAGTTTTCTTGAGAAACCTAAATGTTTTACTAGCTAATGAATATATTTAAGATCGCTAAAAAAATTACGAAATCTGAAGTTTGTTATAGCCTAATATCGATCATGGCCTATGGCATAAATCTGCGAATATATATTAAAGACTTTGCTCAATGGTAATAGGAATCTGTTTGTTATTTTTCAAAGAACGGTTTACTGTATTCTTTTTCCATCTCTAGAATTTCTTAATAAGAAAAACGGTATACTTGACCCACTCAGTCTACCATCGTTACTTTTTTTCATGATATTCTGCACCAATGAACCAATATGGAAAACATACATACAATTTAGAACACTTTTACCGGCAAGTTCCACGTATCTATGTTAAGGATTTTTGCGTAAAATAGCAGGACTATCTTTTTCCCAAGATATATTCATTAGTATTGCTCAGTTGCTCTAAATTTGTCTGATCTTCTTATGGACTTAACTAGCGCGGTGTCGGGAATAGATATAATTGATAGTTTTGTTCTTTAGGCCAAGTACCATATGATCAAATCTGAACCGGATTGACAAATACAACATTTTCATGTTTTTTAAAACAAATATTTAATAACAAATGACTTTTAATGGTACCAATGGACTCATGGTGCATTCTCTGCAGAGAATTTTTCAGTTCAGAAAACAGAAAAAAGTCACAAGGAGCCAAATATGGCGAAGACGGTGGCTGAGACGTTATAGGTTTGGCCAAAAAGTCAGTCACAATCAGCCTAGAATGTGACGAGGCATTACCTTTGCGAAAAATCCATGAGTTTTCTGCACACAAATCCGGTCGTTTACGACAAATTGCTTCACGAAGGCGTTTTAAAACGGTTAAGTAGTATTCCTGCTTTACCGTTTGGTGCTATGGAACAATTCATGTGGAACCTCATCACACTTATAAAAAAGCAGACCATTAGCACTTGACAAAGTTACGTTTGGCAAAAGCAAGGTCCTCAACGTTAAGCATCTCTTTTGCGACTACTAATCTACTTTGGTTTTGCAAAATATCTTTGGTACGAGACTATCATTGACATTGTGGAGTCGATCCATAGGAATGTTGCGCTTGCCTGTAATCTTGATGGACGTTTCACCAACAGTTGCCAAACCCACACCAATTGAAAGATGGATATCAAACTTTATAGGAACATAAAAATATCGGAACATGGTTCTATCATTCAAAAAAATAAAACTTAAAAGAACCCCTTCGAGCCGGCTTTGATTAGAATCAGTTGATATAAAGATCCCAAATTTATAGTACACCAAACCATTAAATGAAAAGAATCTCAGAATTCTGTGAGAAAGATTTAGAAATAGAACGACAGCGAGAAGAAGATATACGGCTCATATTTGACAACAGAATTTTCTCATCAAAGACTAGTCCTTGATTACGACTAATGAAGGAATTACTTCTTTTGTTATTCGATTTACTTAAAATAAATTATTTGTCGACTGTATACCTCGTACCGTAATGGAGCATACTAGGGCTGTCAAAGAAAATTTACGAGTTCACTTCACCAACAAGAAATAAATACGAAAACAAAAAGTAAAAAGAAAACAAAAACTTTAAGAATGCATTCAGCGAAATCGTAAAGAGTCGAGGCAACAAAAAAAAAGATACAAATGTAATTGATAGAACATAAGTCCCAAAAGTCAAACCAACAAACAACACAATGCCAAACAAAAACAAACCACAGCAACAGAGGGCGATGTAGACAATGGGGAATAAAATGGGCAAAGAAAAGCAAACCCAAAGAAAAGCAAAAACAAAATTATGAAAACAAAAACAGAAGAAGAAGAAGAGAAATGGAAACAGATAGATGGGTTAAGCGGGTAGAAGAAGAAGGATGCTTCCAGTTGAACAAGTACATAACTAATATGCAACAAAAGCAACAATATTAAGCGCAACAAGCAAAGACGTGTGGACAGACAGACCGACGTTGCGACAAGCAAAAAGACCAAGTCTTGCCACACCGAACCGGCAGAGCAGTGCGATGGCAAAGCCAACGGCGTCGCCGGCAGTGACTGCAACAGCGATGTCAGCAGATTGAATGTTTGCAGCTATGTTGGAGAAAAACAACAACAGCAGCAACAAAAATGTGGTGAGAGTAGAGGAAACCCTGAAAAAATTGCAAGACAAAACTAAAGGAAAACAAAAACCATTCCAAATTTATGGCGAAGCATTACACAGCAAAGGCAGAAGCTCGAGATGAAAACAAAACAGAGAGTGGCAAAGCGTGTTGTGGGCCAAGTGGAGCTGACACATACATACATACATACATATGTATGGAGTCGATTGCGGAGCTGTTGAACTTAGCAGCGTGATAATAAAATTTGAAGCTTAAAATGGATTTGTATGTGCAAAACTGGCTTGGCGATATTTATGTAATGCCACATGGAGCATAAGTTTCGTGCAGTGAAGCGTTCTTCCGACAAATAGATGCTCGAAAGAGCTTCGGCACGTGAGTTGAGTGGGTTGGCTGAGCATAGAAAAACGCGGGTTACTTGATAACGCAATGGATTTTGAGATGGGTCATGTTGTAAGGAGATGATGTCAGCTCACACAAAAGAGTTCGTTATGGCAGAGGATTCCGAGAAATTGTTTGAAGATTTAGTCTGGAAATAAAAAGGTGGGAGAAGCGCTGTTGCGGTCTCTCGAAATAGTTCGTAAATCCGGAAGACCTCTAAAAACTGCATGAAAAATATGTTACTAGTAAAAAATTGGAGATTTAATGGAACGGTGAGTCAAATGGGTATCTTACTCCGATAAAGCCTAGGAATATATAGTATACTAACAGAAAATGCAAAAAAGAACCTTACATGTCTAGAACCCAACTATTAGCGGCATCACATGTCCTTTTCATCAGTCTCTTTGAAGATATTATTTCCGATTCTTAACTTTTATCAATCTTGACGAAGACCTCGGAAACCCACAACGCACCATAGACCAAGACAAACAACAGAAATTAGACTTTTGCTTCATAAGGCATATGAAATGATAGTCAACGAGTCTAGAAGACTTCGATAAACTCTTTGAAAATATATTTTACGTTTAGAAAACGAAAGAAAGAGTCTCATTCACTACGTTATGTGTTTAAAATCCGCCTATTAGCAGGGTTATGTAACCTTTTCTATGGTTTGTTTGGAGAATATTATTCTGAATCTAAGTTTTTCTCAATATTTACGAAGAAGAAGCTCTCGGTAAGACAACACAAATCAGGAAAGTAAGCAAAGTGGAATTTTGAGGTCCATAGGGTCTAGGTGTCTGCCATGAAAATGTTAGAACCAACCTCGTGTATATTGAACTTAAACTGCCAAACGAGTGTGGCACTTCTTTGAAGAAGTTGGAAATACCTCAGCATACTTAAATAAGTCTCGAATATATAACAAAAACTAGTATTACAGGCTTTTGGTTCAGAGTTTTTTTTTGGGTCTAGATATATATAGGGACTTCAAACCCAAGGGTTAAGAGGTTGGAGTAGAAGGTCCAGAAAGTCTAAGCATCAACAAAATCAAACCATTGTTTTTAGGATCTATTATGAAAACCTTAGATCAATCAACCTCGCATAAAACGAAGTTAAACTACTAAACGAGTGTGGCACTTCTTTAAAGATGTTGGAAACATAATTGTTGAATTGAAGTATTCCTCAGCATACATAAATAAGTCGAGAATAGTTTTAAAAACTAGTATTACAGTCTTATGGTCCAGATATTTATTTTACATCTAGGTTACAGGCATTTCGAATCCAAGAACTACGTGCAGTATTAAGAGTTTAGAGTAGAATTACCAAATTATTTCTAAAACTAATGGTTTTTAGGCCACCAATAAAAGGCCCTAATGGCTCGAGCCCAATAAAAATCGTGAAAATCCTATCGTATCGTCGTATTTTCTGTCGTATTTTCTGTGAAGTCGGAAAATATAGCTTCCAAATCTCACCGACTTATCAAAACAACTTGTAACCAACGAAAGTTCACGAAACCACCAGCGAATCCGCTTGTATAAACGCAGCAAATAGTCCCCGGTAATGCCAGCACCGTAAAGGAGCGTAAACACGCCACCACAACAACAAAAATAAAATAAAAATCTGTAAAGAAATAGCAACAGACGTAAATAATAGTCATGGAATAAAGTACAATGGGCGAACTTGGCGAGGAAGTGGAAACAAATGGCTGTGGATGAATAACAAATGCGTGGATCCAAGCAGAAGGTGCGAGAATTGGAGGTGTGCAGACAAATAACAGCACGTACAAAATGACGAAGGTAACCCCAACTATAAACTTTAGTATATACCAATCTACATTTGTGAAGGCGAAGAGGCGAGAGAGAGAGAGAAAAGCGGCGTCATGAGGCACGATAGGTGATTTCAGTGGCAGCTTAAATGGACAGATTGGGCCGCACCAAGCGGGTGCGGGTGGCTGGGAAGCAACACATTTGTGGCGCAACTACGAGACGAGCAAGAAACGTGAACGACACGACGAATGACGGCTGTAGTTTGGCGCCACAGATCAGCCGAACAGACTGAACTTTGGAATAAGCAGGCGAAGGAGGGAAGAGGCAAGAAGCTTGAAAGACAAAAAACAAATATTCATAAATACATATATATCTGTGTATGGGTGTGCGCGCATTGTAAGCCAACGCGTGTGTTCAAGGGCGCGTGGAGACACTACGGTTGCTTGGGTTGGCAGAGAGGGTCATAAAGGTCACAATCACAGAGTGACAAGCAAATGCTACGACTACTTAGAAGCAAGAAAAATGAATAGGAAAATATAAAAAGCAACAACAACAACAATGAAATGAGTATAAATATAAGAAACGACAACAAAAAGGTAAACAAATGTGAAAGAAATACGCTGGTAATCAAGAAAAAATCATCTAGAACACAAAGTATGGCAGTAAAGAGGTCATTAGTTGCGGTTGGTGGGCCATAAGGTACTGGTACTACCAGAGTATGTAGTCTAAGCTTGAAATGTGCCAGAAATAAAATAGTCTGCACTGAGTGTTTACAGTTAGGTTGGCTGTTTAGGGATGGATTTTGCAAAAAGATTATAATTTACAGAGATGGTGGTATCGGAGGGTTTGACGTAAGGAAATTGCATTGAATGAAATTATTTTGCAAGGTTGATACGAGAGAGGAAGAGTGACCCTCTCATTTTGTAAGGAACTAAGAAATTTTGCCACTGTGCAGCTGCTGGCTTAAGCCATGATATCACTGACCTCAAAAAGTGGAAGCGAAGCATATGGGTATGTCTGTGAATGGAGATAAGGCGAAATACATATCTCCTGTCATCAAATAAACAGTCGTCGTACTCGCGACTTGGCTTCCACGTCACTGTTGATAGTTATAACTTCGAAATCGTAGACAACAGCCTCCTAATCCAACGTAGAATAACTCTTGCCAAAAGCTGATACTTCGGACTAAGTAGGCAATTGAGAAGTAATACCCTCTCTCGACGAAAAAAGACCAAGCTTTATCATACTCTATCCTGGCACATGGGGCAGAGGAATGGACGATGGCAACATCTGACGAATCGGTGTTACGAGTTTTCGAGAGAAAGGTTCTACTGAAGATTTACGGTCCATTGCGCATTGGCAAAGAGACGATGGAACGATGAGCTGTACGAAATATTTGACGACATTGGCAAAGTTCAGTTGTTGTAGTTCACACTTTACTCGTAACACCAGGTTTACGTTGAGGAATAATTTTACTTATTTTGCCAGAAATATGATTTTGTATCTTTCTTCATTTTTCCATAGAATATTATTCCCAGCCATTGAACTAGAAGCTACATGGCCTCCCGCAGGAACTCGACCTGGTCAGAACAGAGATTGACTGCTGTCCGTGTGCAGGCAATTGGAACTCTGTTAACTACATAACGTCGAACGTGTTTGTTTCGACTACAACAAACACGTTCGATGGGAATACCGAGAGAGAAATGCTAAAATGAGCTTAACTCAGTCTCGGACTTCGAATTTCTAAGGTGTAAGGAATTTTCCATGTTTGTAAAACTATTGTTAGAAAATATTCGAGAAAGCGTGCTGGACAGAAACCACTGGGAAAAAGTTTTCAGTTTCGAAATCCGAATCTGTTAGTTAGGGCCAATTTTTGGACTTTCTCGATATATCAGATACTTTTCAATATTTTTATATATGATCAAGCAAGCTATGTTATAGTCGCTGTTGATGATGCTTCCTTCTTCAAGGTAGTCATGCGCATCCCAAAATACAGACTCCATAATCTTGCCAGCCGGCTGTTGATTTTTCGGCTGCAGTTTTTGATGTTTTAGACTACATAGGTTACATCGTATTACATCGTCCACTCGGATGACTGTCGATTCGGACTTCGGAGTGAAATGATGGAGCCATGTTTCATTCACTGTCACATATTGACGTAAACACTTGGGGTTTCTACGCTAAAACACCTCAAAACACTGCTCCGAACCATCAACTCGTCGTTCATTTAGGTCAAAAGGGAGATCTTGCGGCACCCACATTGCACAGAGCTCTCTCGTACCCAAATATAAGTAAATTATCAGTTGATATCTTTAGCGTGCCTGCTATTTCGAACAACTTCACTTTATGGTCTTCCAAAAGTATTTTGTGGACTGTTTTGATGTTTTCATCGGTAACAACCTCTTTTGATCGTCCATCGCGTTCACCGTCTTCGGTGCAAATTTCCTAAAGCCTAAGCTTAGTATACCAATCCATGTTGGTTGATTTCCCAAGGCAGTAACCAGAAACTTGTCATTAAGCCAAATCTTTGCTTCAAGAACTAGTCTAAAAATATGCGCAAGGAGAACTCTTAAAGAGAACTCGATAATAATAGAATTGAATCAGAAATCATATATAACAAGTGTTCTCACTCTCTACTATTTTTTTTTTAAATAGTGTCTGCCCCTTAAACTTGCTTCTGCCACAAATGAAAGTAATCTCGAAATATGCGAACTCCAATCAGTAGTCAGCAGTTAACAAAAGCGCCAAAACGTCATTACAAAAAAGAAGTGAAGAAAACACAAACTTCATACAAACTTCCGGATAACCCAATACAACCACAGACAAACAGACGGACAGACAGCTTCCCAAGCCAAACAGGCGCGGCGGTGTTAATAACCTAGAGTGGAGTTGGCTGTGTGAGTGAATGTGATTGGCAACAGCGCCAAACTGCATTTGCAACACAAAAGAGAAACCCCAACACCTCTACGTACAAATATTACGTATTGACGTATGTACAGTTCGCACATAAAAGCATTGCAACTGCACCGCAGCCAACTTCATGACGAGTCGCTCGGCTAACCTCAACCGAATTCCACTATACAAGTTCGGCAAACCGTTGCAGGGGGTGCGAAGAGAGCAACGAAATATTTACGAGCGCCAAACTGGCGCGAAATGAGTTGAAGAACGTGGCGGCACAACAGCAACAATAAGAATTTGGCGGGAGTAGCAGTTGCATGCAACTTCGCATTGGATATTCTGGTGTGTATGGTGTTGCTGCAATGCCCTTAATAACTGCTGCAGTTGCTGAGGTAAGTTGTTGTTGTTGTACTGTCAACAAAAAGCAGAATAATGAAATCAAGTAAGAAACAGAAGCAATCAGTGTTATGTATATATGTATATATACATATTTCTGTGTGTATGTATGTATGTAACACCCATAACACCAACATGCACAAAACGCGTCCACTTGTCTGGCGACGGCGCTTTCAAAGCGTAAAATCATTTTACTTCGTCGAATTTATTATTTTTTCGTTTATTTTATTCTGCGGCATTTCGATTTCTTTCTGTGAATTGTCTGTATGTAAGCGGTCTTTTTTCAATTATTTTTTGCTTTTTGTCACTCGCGTTGGTCGTTTCGTTCTTCTGTTTTACTCACGTTTTCAGCGCTTATTTTATTTTAGCTTTTTATTTTTGTGTTGTTGTGAGCAATGCTGCTTGTCTTGCTCACGGAGATGTGACAGATAAGTTTGCTCTCAGCATGCATAGTGTATATATACTTCTTGTTCTTCCCTACTTTCGTAGACATCGCTTACGCGGTTAGTTATAGCCGAGTTAACAACAGCGCACTAAAACGTCTCTTCTTTTCGCTATTTGGCGCCAATTCGAGATACCAAGTGCAGTTAGGTCCGTCTTCACCAGATCTTTTAAACGGCGGGTACTGCGTCGAATACTTTCAGAGCTGGAGTATTCTCTTCCATCCGGAAAACATAACTTAGCCAACTCAGTTGCTGTCACTAGAATCGCTGAATTATGTCAATGTCGGCGTATATAGTATATATCTCGTACAGCTTATCGTTCCATCGACTGCAGTACTCGCCGTTTCCAACGCGTGAAGGACCATAAATCTTCTGCAAAACATTTCTCTCGAATACTCCTATGACCGACTCATGGGATCATAAGTGTCTTGTAAAGTTCAGTCTTTGTTCGTCGAGACAGGACTTTATTTCTCATTTGCTTACTCAGTCCAAACTAACACCTGTTGGCAAGAGTTGTTCTGCGTTAGATTTCGAGACTGACATTGTTGTTACTGTTAATACTGCTTCCAAGATAGAAGAACATCTATGAATTCAAAGTTGTGGCTGTCAACAGTGATATGAGCGAAATCGCAAATGCGTTGACTGTCTGATGAATAAAAGGCTATTAAAAAATGCTTATTCCAATTTCGATAGTTCAGTTTGTATCGCAGCTATATATTAATGACTTAATTTTTGAGTTGTCCGATATCGGTAGATCCACTAACTGAGCATTTTCTCGCTGAGGAAAGGTTAGGTGAGATTCATCTTGTAGGCCAATGAGCCACGCATAGACCAGTTTTGGTTCTTTGCAATACCAGATGGAGTTCAGAGTTCAGTTACTAGGTCCATGAGAAGTTGTCATCTTTTAGGATACCTGCGCTTGATGCGAATTTTAACATACTCTTTGGCCTCACTATCGATATCTCCTCCAGTGTATCATACCGTGGTCTTGCAAATGTGGGACAAGTTCACACGAGATGCTTCATTGTTTCCCTGGAACTTTGCTCTAGACGTTTCCTGAAGTCTTTTCGGTCTGTCAGCCCCATTCTGCGGGCGTGTGTCGCCACCAGCTGGTGACCAGTTAGTATTTTGTGTACTTCCAATCTACCGTATTGCATATGACTTTTGCAGTTTTGCACCCAGATAACTCAATCCATCGAGTTTTCATTTTCTTTACCATACTTCTCTCAAGTTCGTCGTACAGAAAATGCATGAGTTTCCCAATGCCGATCACGTTCTCGGATGGCTTAGACCATTCCTGGCAATCTCGTCCATTATCTCATCCACCTCGCTGCCTTTGTGGCCGGACACCCAGTAGAAGTGAATTTGTTTGCTTCTGGCAACACTTTCCACTGCTGCCCTGCTTACCAAGACTCTTCTGTCCGGAATGCGTTACGAGATTACTGTCTTGCTAAGAAAAGAACGTATGCTAAGTTTCAGACCATTATCTCAAAAATTGAGAGACTTCTTTATAGGCATAAACAACAAAACGAAATATCTCCTGTCATCTGTCCGTCCGTCGGTCTGTATATATGCGAACATCATTTAGTGATGTGTAGAAGTTCACGCAACTGAGGAAAGTTTTCTGAGGGCCATTCACTTGGGAGTGGCCAGAAAGGATTCTTCTACATATGGCTCAATCAGCTCACGTCTTCTGGTCTTAGACGAAGTATCCTCTGGGTAGAAAAGAATATCCGTTTGAAGCCGAGTTAAAATGAGAAGGCGAACCACACCCAACAGTGTTGTGCGCTATGTTTGGAACCCGCCAGGTAAAAAACGACCCCCCTTTTGAAGGGAACTATGTTGTAGACCGGTGACGTGTCGACTCCTGCACTGAAATGTTTCAAAACCATGTTTTTTTATTTGAATTAAATACACGGTAACTTTACAGACGAAAAGGCTTTTCAAAGACAAAAGGTAAATTTTGAAATGCCGAGACTTTTAGATCATTTAATAACCTGAGTTTGGAGAAAACACTACAACTATTGTGGTGTTTTTTCATTTTTGTGACAGACATATCTCTGTCTCTTTAAAACTTCAGGCTTTCAAAGGCTCTTGCCAACTGAGGAAAATTGTTGAACCTTCTCCTGCCAAAAGGCAAACTGAATGCCTTAAATCCTGCAAACCGCTGGAGCATATAACTAACGGTATTAATTATAATTGAGCTCTTATTTTCAACTTCAAAAGGCGGCAGGGTTGCCTTCGCCTATAAATTGAACACCACAAAGACGTAAAGTCTCACATCTGCAGTCACCAGGGCAACAAACAACTCGCATCCAATTATAGCCAACTTAACAACGCAGATACCCAACAGCTACTTAATTCCTTATCGGCGGTGTCTGGCTGATAAAAGCAGGTACGACGAAAGAATGGGGCATAAAAATAACATGGAACATAAATAGTGGCAGAGCAGACAGGAAGACATGTCCTTCGAGGGCTTGTACTTGGATGAGTTCTCACCCCTCACTCTTTTTCTCACACACACACTCTCTTTCTCTCTCTCTTTTTCTTGTTCTGCCTCTGCCTCTCCAACTACTTTTGCCGGCTTATTTAAAGCATTTTGCACGAATTATGTTCGGCAACGCAGTCACACACATGCATACATACATACATACAAAAAACCCGTTAAATGCATCTCTTTGGCACTTTTTCCATTTCATTTTATCATTCTCCTGATGTTTTTATTACTCTTCCGGCCAAAACTTTTGCTGCTTCTGCGGCATCACTTTCATTTCAACAACCACCACAACAACAACAACACATACAAAGTTTATGACTTCAATATTTCTGTTTTGCAACACACTTTGCACTGCTTCAGAGCGCTCAATGCATATGTATTTACTTGCAACATTGTTGCTGCTGTTGTTGTTGTTGTTGCTGTGACTTCTGTCTTGCGGAGCACTGGCTTCATTGTTGTGTGCTGACTCTGTAGAAGGTCGTTGATTTAAGCAAAGCTATAAGAGCGTTGAGACCCACTCATACAGCAATACACATCAACACACACACACATTCATGTACAGCCGTCAAAAGGTGGTAAAGTAGTGTGTACAGGATCCATGTTCCCTTGGCTTTGCCTTGGCAGACACAACACGACTGCACTTAATGACTTTCGTCTGTTTGCTCGAAGAATTGAATTTATTTCACTTTTATTTCTGCCCTCGACGTGTCAATGGTTTCATTTCGAGTGTGTTTGTATGTATCTGTGCGTGCTTTTTTACTAGTTTTTGTTTGTTGTTATTTTTGTACTTTTAATTTACGAACATCTTATGAAAATTGTAGCAAAGCAACCGCTGCTGTGCACCCTTTTGTCCTCCTCCCCTCTTTTATTTTTCTCTCCCTCACTCTTTGCCTTTTTCTCTTCCCTTTTCACTCTTATTCTTCGTGTTCACGTGTGTGATTTAATTTATAGCTTTTTGTTTGGTCTGTTGTGTAGGTGTGTGCGTTGTTCTGGGGCTGAAGAGGTTAATTGAACAGGTTGTCGGCATGCTGAGCCATTCTTTACGACACAAATAAATCTGAGGTTCAATATATTTTCGTTGTTTTTTTTTCAGCTACATTTGTATTGGTATATTAAGGATTTTTATTGTGTTTGTTTTGGTTTATTTTGGGTTCGTCCTCATATGAAGCCAATTGTATACATCTGCGACATTTTAATAAAATATGTTATTTTGTTCCTTAACTGATTCATTATAACCGTTGTTGATCACTTTCAACCTTTCTGGCTATACTGTTCTCACACTGGAGGCTTAAGCTGTTAAGACTTATGAACTTTTCTTCAATAAAGTTTTTCTTTAAAGTATTCTTTATATTCCTGTTATTTGAAATTTGTCGCACCGTCTCAACGGAGGTTTGTTGAAGATAACCCAGACTTCAGATTTTGTCTGAGTCTAGGTTTTCTGCCTACGCGGCATGGTCCTCTGAATGCATTTTTGCACCTATCTGATAGGTCGGACAGTTTTTGTGCGGCCTACAGGGTGCAAAAAATATGCTGCAGGAGTGTTTTGTGGACTCTTCTTTATGACGCACACAAGTGTTTGAGTGACACAAAGTATTTAGTGAAGCTCGTGAAGTCACAGAAACTTTCATCAAGCGAGTTATTAACCACCTCTTTCAATGATAATAACATTGAAAAAGTTAAATAAACAGAGTGATAATCGCCGTCAGAATATTAAAGGTCTCTTATGGATCGACTCGACATGATTTACTTAAAGCTTGGGTATGAAGCGGGTCAATGGTGGACTCGTACGAAAAGACCTCAATCTTTTGCTGAAACGACGTGGAATAGAAGTCGCAAAAAAGATGCTTGACAACGTAGCTGAAAGCTCTACATTCATCATTCCCATTAAAACTGTTGATGAGACGTGGGTTTATAAATATGATGTCCCAACTCTCCAGCAATCTAGCAAATAGGGTTTCAAAAGTGAACCGAAACCGAAAAATCGGGACTTGTAACAAGTGCATGGATACGTGGATTAAGTATTAACAGAATTGTATTAAATCTCGAGCCTATTTAGAAGATGATAATAAAAATTTGTATTAAATCACTTGAAAATGAAGTTTTTGTCAGTCCGGTTCAAATTTGATCAGATGTTATTTGCGGGTACATTCTTGGTATAATTTTACCATAACTATATATGTTGCTTTGCCCGCGATCTGAACCCATTTTAAGTACAGGACGCTATTGGCACTTTGGTTAGATTGTTTGAAAATGTATTCCAAGAATTTTTTGAAAAAGTTATCTCGGTTTTATTAATAGGTTTTAATAATAAAGTTTGAGTTCGAAATTTTTTTTAAATATGTACTTGTATATTAGAAATTACAATCAGGAACATGTTTTCTTCAACTTACGATTATGATATTTATAATTTTGCACACTTTTTAAAGACTTACCTGAAAAGAGGAGAAAAATTTGTTTAGTAATTCGCAAAACTATTATTATCTCTAAAAAATATGTGAAAAATACATACCTACTCTTAATTCGGAAGATTAACCTTAACTCTATAATGTAGCTTACAGTATATAAAAATAAAAGTAACTAGGATTCAGTAAAATTTGAGTTTTTTTAAATTAAAGCGAAATTAATGTAAGCCATAAGTCATAGCATAATATACAAGTTTGAGAACCGCTAATCTAATCAGAAGACAGTTTTCTCGATCTGTATCGACTTATTGAACACTTTTTATTTTGTTCACTCTAAATAAATAATAATATATTACTATTTTCGATTCGTATATATATATGCATATATTTTCATACTAAAAATATTGATAACAAATTTTCATTTCGTCTCTCTTTTTCTGCAGGTGAGTGACTACAATTTTTATTCGTTGAATCCTGGCTTATATTTATTGCATTGTCTCTGCTAGAAAAGTAAGTGCAAATTATACTATCGTATAACTATTTAAGAAACAACAGAATGCACTATATTTTATATTCTACAATAGCTTTTTAAGAAAGAGGAAATTTTTAATTCTCAACACTCTGAACAAATGCCTCAAGTGTCTGACAAAATAGCAACATGTCAATAAAGTAAAAGAATTGGTGACTGAGAATCGTTCATTAACAGTCAGAAATCTTACTGGCATTGTGGGAACACCCAAAAGGTTCAGTGAAAACCATTTTGAAAGATCATTTGGGTCTAAGAAAAGTGAAAGCAAGATAGGTTCCAAAACTACTCAATTTTTTCGAAAAAACAGCGTCGCGTTAACGTCTATGAAACAATGGTTTTCGCCTACCAGTCGTCATGATTAATACTGAAGATGAATCTAGGATCTATGATATATCATGACAAAGGTGAGCCGAAGCCGAAAGAACACGTCAAAGCAGTTCAAGAATCAAGTTTATGTTGGCAGTTTTCGTCGATTATCGAGGTGTGGTGCATTCCGAATTCTTTCCGACCGGCCAAACTGTCAACAAGGAATACCATTTGAGTGCGAAGCTATTGGTTAAAAAAGTCAAATGTATTTGAGTCAAGAGGGATTACTTTGACGGGGACGACATAGATTTTTAAAAATAAATTAGAATTTTAAAATTATGAACAAAGTCTTACTACTTTTTGCTCATAGTAGTATATAGACATTTCTCGCTTTATGCTCTCATGGAAATCATATGAGTCTTTGAGAACATGTTTTCGAAGTTTTGATTGAAGTCAGAAGATTCTGCATTATGTTTTATATATTTTAAACTTTTAATAGATGATAACAGTTCAAAGTAATATGTCTAAAATGATTTGGTAGCTCTAAGTATTTCTATAATATTTATTAGAAAATCATTATAATATGTACCAACCACTCCTTATGTTTTGTTTTTTTTTTAGCGGGAAGGAAAAATATTTAATCCATGAACTCTATCTCTCGAACCGGTTTTTTTTTTTGAATTAAGAGATTTTTAACAATGAAAATGTTGCCTACATTTAGGATTAGAATAAAAAAACTCTAATATCAGGTAATATAATTTTTCGTTGCATTCAGAAACTCTTCAAAATAATACCAGCTAATGATTTCCAATTTATGCTTGTTTGTTTTCTTGCCAAAATTTATTTTTAAATCCGCCCAAAAAGTCGGTTAACATTTTCGAACCACAATTTCGCACATTTCCAGCACAAACTTGGCCATCAATGAGCCATAAAAATGCAGGTCTCATTAACAAAAGTCAAAGCACAACTTTAAAAAAAAATCGAGTTATTAATACTCAATAAGAATGTGCATTCTAAATTTAAACACAATTTATTAAAAGTCGCTTGGAAAACATTGAAAAAGAAGCGCAAATATGTATAAAGCGCTTGGGTAAACAAATCCCGAAGCGATTTGCTGTTATTAAATATTAAGTAATTTAAGGGGGAGAGAGAAAATAAAGTAAATAAATAACAAAAAGTATATAAATAACAACAAAAACGAAAACAATTAACAACAACAAAAAGAATCGTGTCACGCAAGTCACCGCAGCGATAAAACGAGCTTTTTCGAACATTTTGTTGTTGCCACCGGCAATATTTATAAAGTGTTTTGCATTAAGCGGGTTTCATTGTGTAAAAAAAAACCGACAAAAAAATAAAATAATTAAAAGTCAGTATAATTTTAAACGTTTTATGATTTCGAGATTTTTTATTCCACTTTTTTTTTGTTTTTGCAAAATATTCATTATTAATTCGGCTGACAGCGTGGCTGGGATGCAATCGGCCAGCACAACAGTAACGACAGCTGCAAAAAACAGCACTAAAGAAGAGCAAAAAACGTCAGTAAAACAAGAAGAAAACAGCATGGTTACCCCCATAGACACACACACCCACACATATACCGGCAGACCGCACACTCACAGCGAGGAACCGAACACGTCATTCTCGCTTTAATATTTTGCCTACTTTATTTTATTTTTTAGCCCTTCTGGTTGTTGTGTTTTGGTCTGAAGTGCTCACTAGTTGGCTTCCACTTCGGCTTGTTTGCCAACCTCTTCATCTACATTTCCAAACAGGCCTATATAGCGCAGAGCTTCCGCTGCGCGCCTGGAATTTCGTGTAGCAAGGGAACGGACAGCCGTCGCCACTGACGCCAAAGTCCACTTCAGCGACCGAGTTATTGAAATAAATGTACATATAGACTCGTCTTTTTTATATGGATAAAAGCAGACATGTGCCGTTCGCTGATTTCCATCGGCGAGCGCTGAAAAAGCCCAACTGTTGAGTTCACACAAGCGAGCAACAGGCAAACAAAAAAGCAGGAAGGTTTCAATGTAGGAGAGGGGGTGAAGTTATAGTTTCATAAGCATTACAGTTTTCAGGAATGTTGCTGCGGATACATAGTAAATTTTAATAATTTCGACTCGTTGTGTTATCGTATCCATGATGAGATTGCAAACCTTACTGAAATAAAATGTCAAAAAAAAGAGGGAAACCGAAAAACCCGTTCGATTTACCGTGCTAACTGATTCCTTGATGTCAGAACTTAACTTTTTGAAATTCCAGGCTTCACCGTAAGTGATACATTTAATCTTTTCTATAGAGGTATCCCCAAAACCCTTTCGAACAACCACGAAGAGTAGGTATAATAAGGGTTAATAGGACCACCAAAATTGCTGGACTTAATTTGTAGGTTTACTTCTATAAGCGACCCATAAGTCTGTGAGGCCTTTTGAAGGGCCTTTTTCCCCCTCTCATCCTCCTCTTCCTCTAACCTTCTGCATGATAAACTCATCTTTCTAACAAGAAGAACCTTGCACTCAACTCATTGATGTGAAGGGTTCAAAGGACATGATGTGATCTAATTTTCGATTTAACCAAAAAGCTCTAAAGATAAGTAAAAAACAGTTGGAAATAGAAAAATGTGATGTTCATTGTAAAATATGGTCGGACGAAAGCATGCCCAACGATTGGAATTTAAGTGTGCTATGCCCAATCCATAAAAAAGGAGACCCCACAATCTGCGCCAACTACCGTGGGATTAGCCTCCTTAATATCGCGTATAAGGTTCTATCGAGCGTATTGTGTGAAAGATTAAAGCCCACCGTCAACAAACTGATTGGACCTTATCAGTGTGGCTTCAGACCTGGTAAATCAACAACCGACCAGATATTCACCATGCGCCAAATCTTGGAAAAGACCCGTGAAAGGAGAATCGACACACATCACCTCTTCGTCGATTTTAAAGCTGCTTTCGACAGTACGAAAAGGAGCTGCCTTTATGCCGCAATGTCTGAATTTGGTATCCCCGCAAAACTAATACGGCTGTGTAAACTGACATTGAGCGGGACCAAAAGCTCCGTCAGGATCGGGAAGGACCTCTCCGAGCCGTTCGATACCAAACGAGGTTTCAGACAAGGCGACTCCCTATCGTGCGATTTCTTCAATCTGCTGCTGGAGAAAATAGTTCGAGCTGCAGAACTTAATCGAGCAGGTACAATCTTTTATAAGAGTGTACAGCTGCTGGCGTATGCCGATGATATTGATATCATCGGTCTCAACACCCGCGCCGTTAGTTCTGCTTTCTCCAGACTGAACAAGGAAGCAACGCAAATGGGTCTGGCAGTGAACGAGGGCAAGACGAAATATCTCCTGTCATCAAACAAACAGTCGTCGCACTCGCGACTTGGCACTCACGTCACTGTTGACAGTCATAACTTTGAAGTTGTAGATAATTTCGTCTATCTTGGAACCAGCGTAAACACCACCAACAATGTCAGCTTTGAAATCCAACGCAGGATAACTCTTGCCAACAGGTGCTACTTCGGACTGAGTAGGCAATTGAGAAGCAAAGTCCTCTCTCGACAGACAAAAACCAAACTCTATAAGTCACTCATAATTCCCGTCCTGCTATATGGTGCAGAGGCCTGGACGATGTCGACAACAGATGAGTCGACGTTGCGAGTTTTCGAGAGAAAAGTTCTGCGAAAGATTTATGGTCCTTTGCGCGTTGGCCACGGCGAATATCGCATTCGATGGAACGATGAGCTGTACGAGATATACGGCGACATTGACATAGTTCAGCGAATTAAAAGACAGCGGCTACGCTGGCTAGGTCATGTTGTCCGAATGGACGAAAACACTCCAGCTCTGAAAGTATTCGACGCTGTACCCGCCGGGGGAAGCAGAGGAAGAGGAAGACCTCCACTCCGTTGGAAGGACCAAGTGGAGAAGGACCTGGCTTCGCTTGGAATATCCAATTGGCGCCACGTAGCGAAGAGAAGAAACGACTGGCGCGCTGTTGTTGACTCGGCTATAATCGCGTAAGCGGTGTCTACGCCAGTAAAGAAGAAGAAGAAGATGTTGATAATAGCACCGTTACCATGAACACCTCGCTTTTCTTAAGTATTTATAATTCGATCTTGTTGTTGAAGAAATGACAAGTGATATGTATTAATCCTCGAAAATATATCTATTTGTATACATGTCGCACCTACACCTATTGGGAATTGACCAGTAAGAACTCCTAAAATTGCGGCAATATGTACCTTACTGAGAGCAAGTACTTCGATAGATCTTCTGTGTACTGCGCTAAGTCAGAAGCTAAGCTCACGCGAAGTTCAGAAGAGTAGCACTAGAACACAAGGCGTTAACAAAGACCCAACCCGTTCCGAATCCGATGTAATCTGGATAAGAGTGCTCTACCTTGCAAGCTCATCAGATTTATAATCTGCACCGATTCCGCTATAACCAGGCACCCATAACTTTGCATATCCCTCAATTATCGTTACCTTTTAATCCATTTTGTTCATAAATTGATTAAATTCAATAATCGATAATTAGTAAATTTAAGTTATCGTCTTTCATAGTCCTCCATTTGTTCAAATTGGTCGAAATCTATCCATTACACTACAGTAAACCATTCTGCATCAAATATTCAAGAGGCTCGTAGCATGGAAAAGCCTCAGCCGACCATTAAAGTTATCGTTACTTTGTTATCGATAGCATTAATATATAATCGATAATATAGACCTACTGTCCTCCCGCTATTTTCTCAATTTAATCGATAAGTCTGCTAAAGATAGTAATCCGGCATCAAATATTCAAAAGTGACTCATCTAATGGAAAAATATAATATAAATGAAGTAGGAATTTACCGATCTCAAAAATTACTTTTGCTTCGTTATCAATTGTTTTAATATACTTATAATCGATAAATTTCACAAATCGATAATTTAGTTTCACTGCCTAATTTAAACCACTCTTTGCTCAATCAACCCATAAGACTTCCAAAGCAAACAACTACACAAAAGTTAATCACGAGCCTACGAAGCAACAACTCGAATAGACACATTTGACAGTTTATCGAAAATAAACAAACACCGCTAACTTGTCAGTGGGTCATAAGAAAATAACTTATGTGCCAATTAAAAATGAATTTCTGCTCTGAATTGGTAATTTGACCGCACAATTCTTAGAAGAGTCGGAATGAAAACTACTACCTACTCATAAATAAACAACTAAAAAGCCGACTTAGACTCACGCAAAAGTTTTGCAAGAACGCATTAGAGGCACATAAATAAGAGATTAAAATCGGAAGTATCGAAGTGTGTAAAAAAGCCAAAATGTGTGGGAAGCGAGTGAGAAGACAAAAAAGATCTAAAAAAAAAAACAACAACAAATAGGCAGATTTATATAATTGCGCAAATGTTAGAGCGTGGGCTGCCAGGTCTGAGTTAAAATATAAATATTCAAAGGACCGCATTGTAACTGTTTATGTACACAGAGCAGAAGAGGGCGGTAAAATTACATAAACGCTTATGTGGAACACAATAACGATGAGAATAATGATGAAATTAATGATGAGAATGATGATGGGACAATGCTGATGACTATATATGTACATATGCCGTTGTTGATGATGCGCACAATGATGAAGCTAAACTTTATCAAAGCACTTTTGTATGTAAATACGACAATAAAAGATGCTGTTGCACGAATGTGCTGTAGGAAGGGCTTAGTTCACCGAATGAAGGGTGTGAAGGGAAGAGCCACTATGGCGACGCTCAGACGTGCACAATTAATGATAGGAAAATAAGCGCAAAGCAATAACAACGCGAATACAAAAGTAGATAAAAACAAGTGGACAACTGTTGCTGGGTTCAACGCCAAAAATTATGCTATATTTTGTGGAAATTTTCGGTATACCTTGGAAGTACATAATTATATTGAATGAATTCAATTGAAGGTCCCGGGTATACTATATTTTAATTTGTAAACTTGAAAAAATGTTAGAGAAATGAATGCAAAAACGCAATATATGTTTGTACATACATCGCTTCGCTCTATGATCTCTTGAAAAGTTCCAAGAAGATTCGACGTTTTCGAGCCAAATTATGTTCAGTGATGAGGTTTATTTCTGGCTCAATGGGTATGTAAACACACAAAATCGCCACATTTGGGACGAAGACTAACTTGAAGAGATTCACGGGCTGTCATTCTTTCAAAGAAAAACATCGGTTTGGTGTGGCTTGTAAGCCGGTGGAATCATGGGTCCATAGTTCTTCAAAAATGTTACCGGTGAGAACGCCATCGTCAATGGAGACCATTATCGCCTCATGATAACCAACTTTTTAATGCCTGAAATTGAAGCTCGTAATCTCGGTTTCAACAAGACGGCGCCACTTCCCAGACATTGCATCAATCAATGGATTTATTGACCGAACACTTCGGTAAGCAGGTAGTTTCACGTTTTGGGCCAGTCAATTGGCCACGAAGATTGTGTGATATCAAACCGTTAGATTCTTTTCTGTTTGAAATATATAAAGTCTAAGATCCTTACGCACAATACCGTTTTGATCTTTCTTCTGACTTATAAGTGAATATAACCAATTAAAGGAATTTCGTTCGTAGCGCCACCTAGCTTTTACCTTCAATTTTGCTTCCACTATAAACTAATTGTATTCGAATGACAAGCATGCTCACTGTAGTTATGATGATTTATGAAATCAGGCAAATATTTCATTTATTTTATTTATAGTTGAGAAGCTATTTTATTGTCTCCATCGACAGACACCCACCGGCAATAAATCATACAAACAACATAATGATGTAAATACTATGAACATACATATATACATACATATGTATATAGTAAGCATGTGTGTGTGTATTGTACCTTCAAATTGTATCAGCATAAAAATATTTATTCGTTTCAACATTTACTTAGCTTTGTTGTCGGATTTTAGACAGCGCCACTTCGTCACTCGACAACGCCAAACTATGAACATATACCAACCCACACGTGTTTGCGGTTCTAAGCACATTTATTATTTACACACACACACATACATAAGTTTAATATTTATTTCTTTAAAGCTCGCTGTGTAGCATGAATGCGCACTTTTGTGACCAGCTTTCCACATAACTGTTGATATGCGCAACACACACGTATCTCACAAATATCATGCACACATACACAGACAGTTATATTTATTCTATATATGTATCTGCATCGTCCAATCACTCGCCCTTAGCTAACAAAATCTTTTTGTTGTTTATTTATGTTTTCTTTTTTGGTCGAACGCGCCATGCCTCATCAATTCTCACCAGCTCACTTGTGCGAAAATGTGTTGACTCTTTTGCTCTTTCAATTACTCTTCATCCTGCAACACACATGGCAGTGTTTGTTTGTACTGTATGCTCGCCTGTCCGTCTGTTTGTCGGTGATATAGTTCAGTCGCTTCCTTCTATCTTTTTCTTTTGTTGTTGTGATTTTTTTCATTGTTGTTATTGTTCTCTTTTGTTTGCGTTTTCTGATACGTCATCTAGTCAGTGTAGTCAGTGCTGTGTGTGGTTGGGGAATCAGCGATACTTGTGTGTGCATAACGGATTTAACCTGTTGAACGATATACTCAATTTGTGGGTGGCAAGCGGTGAGTAATTGCTGGGAATGTTTGTTTAGATGGGCAATATTTCTTATGCAACTTTTTTGGGTTGAATTTTTTTTTATGGTTCCTTGCTTATTTCCATACGTTTTGAGGTTTTGTTTCCACATAAGGCGCATGCTGATATCTGTCAGACGTGAACCTGTTACAGTTTTGACAGATTAATTTGCTGCATAGTTTATTTGACGGCCTGTCGTAATGCTTGAGTAAAGCGCGATTGATTTGTGGCGAAACCAATATTTAAGCTCTAAATAATTTTTTTTGTAACATGCTTCATTAATATACTTTTTTGTGACGAATCAGCTAGTTGTCCATTTATGTTTGCGGACCGGATTTGAACTCGCGTCATCATCCTGATCATTTATTTATATATGTACATACATATGTATAACCCTATATCTATATCGATTAGTTTTAGTTGATACGTACAACCGTTACGTAATTAAAACTATTATACTCTGCAATAACATGTTACAACTGTATAAAAACAAAGCAGTCACTCTTCATTAGCATTGATGTTAATAAACTATTTGGTATTTTTGTTATAATCCTGGGCACAACCAATGTAATTTGTTCGTTTTATGTTACTGCAAATCCGCCGAATTATCCTCTGTAATTTCGTTACAGCATGCACAACATTGTAGGAACGTTACATATTTGCACATTCAGCAGTTGTCGTCTCGTCATCACGAAGCAGGGGAGCAGCACTGCAGAAAATTATAAGTGCAGCTGAATAACCGAATGTTAATATAACTTCATTCATGTTCATTAACATTCTCTGTTTGATAGTCGTGTGTCGGTAAGTGCACGTCCGTACGTGTTCGCGATCGAAGTTTGTGAAAAACTAATAAATTAATCATTTAGTGGAGTGTTTTTTGGGAATTATTTAAAAATTATTTGAATTTGTGAATGTAAAGTGATAAGTGTATGTTAAATTATTGAAGTGAAGGTGTGCAAATGCAATTGAGGAAAGCAGTGCACAATGTGTTGGTTTGGCAAACATGTTTGAGCATGCTCGTGTGAAAAATGTGTGTTTACCCGACGATTCCCAACTGTGCGTTATGAATGTAGCAAATGTATATTAGTAAATCTAAGTTTAGTTAGTGAGAAATTTTTTCAATATTGGTTTTTTAAAATTGTCTTTATGGTTCAATCGTGGCGTCTAAAATATCCGTCGTAATCGAAAGACATTAAATATGTGGAGGCAATAAAAGGTAAGGGTGAGCACGAAAGTATGTATGTATTTACATGCATTTTATATTAAAACTGTTTATAGTCACATATACATATGTATATGTACGTTATATATAAATTTATAAATAAATATTTATTTTTGTATAATTGTACGAACAAACGCATATAAGTAAGTAACAAGTGACCAACTTCAGGTGCAAATTTCAAAATATGCTGGAATTTTTTTATTATTTTAACTCATTTTTGAACAGCTTCTTCAAGTTCCCCGAAGTTTTGGAATTTTTGGCTCAATAAAACCCCTCCCCTTTCCAACACTACATAGTATGGCATAATGTGATTGGTAGACTGCAACATTTATTGATAAAATACGAAAACGACTTTTTCGACTAGTCAATATTCCTCACATATTGACCAATATTTTCGATCTAAAGTCAACTATAGATACTGGGGTCCAAATATTGCTGAAGCAAGCTCTCCTTCGGCTAGACGCGGAACCTCATCGAGCACCTTCGTAAACTTTTTAGATTTTCCGTCTATCAAAATCCATCACCACTAACTGATGGAGCCATCTCATGCCTAATAGCTGGAACTTCCACACATAATATTTTGACTGTATTCCCCTAAAATTCAATTTAGTAGGCTACATTAATGAAAATAAATATTTCCACTTCTCTCAGAGACACTTGATATAGTGACACAAGAAACCCCTCTTACAATTTGCATTCAAAGGACTTCTGAGATCATAGGTGGATCGAACTCAATGTATTCACCGGAAGTGCTTTAATTTCTAATTGTAGTTTTTATGAGGACCGCCTATAAAATTAAATAGTATTTTGTCTATTAGCTCATGTTTTATTATTTAGAATATTCATTTATACTTTCTTGAATTGTTATTGTACTGTCACTTAAGCAGCTGATAATAGATAACCTCTATCAGTTCGGTTCAATGCTGAAGAGTGCTTTGAGATAATGTGAAAATATTAATAGATGCTGATTAATAATATTGGTACATATTTATGTATGTATGTTTATATGTGTATAAGAATTTGTGACAAGTATCTTTCGATGAAACACGTGTTGCCACTCTAAGTGTAACTGAGAGGAGACACAAATGCTTTAGATATACATACATATGTATCTAAACGTTTCCATCTATATACATATGTATGTACTTACATATATACATAAGTGTCCAAAAATTGATTCCTATTTAAGTTAATTTCCCCAGGGATATTTGTAAATACATACATATGTACTTTTCATATACATCTATTCATTTGAAGTCGTATATACATATATAAATACGTAGAATATGATCACCCTAGAATAGCTTATTACTATTTATACACATACAAAAAAGTTTTCAATATACTGCGTACATACATACTTATAAAGTAACTGACGTCATGCCAGCATTATCGCGGCAATAATTTCTACAATTATTTGCCTTTTTGTTTTGCTCGCTATTTACTTGGCTTCCCCCTCGCTTAGTATGTACGCCATTGGCTGCGGCGCTGCACTGATTTGCAAAGTAAATACATTCATCCATGCAAATACGAGCAGATTCGTGTCAGAAGTACAATTCTAAGTGACTACCTCACTGCTGAAAAATTTCCTATGCACACACGCGCAAACAAACAAGTGCGCGCACATATATAATTGCCATATATTTGTATTGCAATCAGGCCCCAGTAGATATGAATGTGATTGCTCAGTTGCTTATAATTTATATTTTTATATGAGTATTTATCTGATGGCTATTTTACTTTAACAAATGAGTGTTAATTTATTTGTACATTATTATTGTATTAAAAGGCAAATAGCTTCATATGTAAATACACATACAAGTATATATGTACATATGAATATGTATACGCACATAACTTTTGAGGTGCAATATTATAATTAATAATTATAAAATAAGTATATACTACTGTGGGCAAAATATAGTAAGATTTTTTAATTCAAAACCCATTTGTTGAAATATTTTCTAGGTTGGTATGATTGTCAGTCATCTGTGACAAATGTCACATCAAAATAACTATTAGTTTTTATGTACACCTGTCTTTCCAAAGTACATAAAGTGCATTCGGCGATTATCACGATAATTAAAATTATTCCGCTAAGAAGTTCCATTCATTTTTGTGCGCGGAATCAAATTTCTTGCTTCGAAATGGTCAGAATGTTAGAAAAGACTTTCGGTGATAATTGTTTGTTGCGTGTTTTTGATTGGTACAAATTATTCAAAGAGGGTAGAGAACGCGTCGATGATGAAGCATGTACAGAACGGGCTTCAACATAAACTGATGATCAGCATATCAATAAAATAATGCTTGAGAATCAACAACTAACAGTCAGAGATCTTACTGACAGCGTTGGAATATTGGAAGAATAAATTAACTTTTGAAATATCATTTGTGAAACAATGCTCTCTGACTACCAGAATGTCATGAAACGTATTATTACTGGCGATGAGTCTTGGATCTATGCATATAACCTATAAACAGACGATCAATCGGCTGAATTTCGTGGCAAAGGTGAGCCGAAGACGAAAAAAAAAGTCAAGGGAAGGTTATGTTAACAGTTTTCTTCGCTTATCGAGCTGTGATCGGATTCTCTGTCCAAACTGTTAATAAGTAGTACTATTTGTGTGTTATGTGTCGTTTGCGCGGAGATATTTGTAAAAAGAGGCCGTCGTTATGTGGCGAAGACTATTGGTTTTTGCATCACGATAATGGACCGTCGCATACTGCATTGAATCTTTGTGAGGTTTTCGCCAAATTTTGAACCAATATTGTGCCGCAACCACGGTATTCGCCTGATTTAGCTCCATGTGACTTCTGGCTATTTAGGAATATCAATCGACTGCTCCGGGGAATCCGTTTAGAGTCAAATGAGTTCCGGAAATCGACGTTAACGACTGTTTCGAGGTTTGGAAAAAACGTTGGCCCAGGCGCATTGGCGCCAAGGGGGGTTACTTTGAGGGGTTGACATAAATTTTGAGGAATAAATTAAGATTTTTAAAATTATGAGCAAAGTCTTACTATTTTTTGCCCCTAGTTGTATTATCTATATATACGTATGTTACATATGTATGTATATATAGATAATATATACATATGCGGGTATTTCTGTATTTGTAAAAATATTAAATCTTATTTTTATTTGCCTTCTGCTTATCAGCACTTGTCTAAATACATAAGTATGTATTATTTACTTGTGAGATTTTATATTACTAATTATTCTTATCTAATTTGATTAACATTGATGGGGTAGTGTGCTATTTTTGATTCATTGTGGTTATAATGATAAGTAAAACAACAAAAAATAATCTTTAACTTCGACTGCACCAAAACTACAACTTCTTCACAGGTTTATTTCTTTAGCATAAAAGGATATGCTATAAAGAGATTCTTCGTGGGTAAGTTTGTCGAAACCAAATGTATCCTTTTAGAAAAGTTCTTTTCCACAAGACCTTCTTCTATTCGGTATTTATCCGCTCAATCATGTCAAAACGGCATCTCCCAGTTGGTCTTTTGTGTTTGAAGAGTGTCAGAAAATGCATGGAGCCAAAGCAATTTAATCTATATCGTGATGAAGGAATAAAGAGTTGTTCGCCCATAATTCTGGACATTTCAGACGAACAGATCAGGCAGTTACATGGGTTTACGGGTTTCAAAAAATCGCTTTTTGTTATTATCTTATTAAATTGCACAACACCTACAGAATATTGTCAAAAATTATGACATTCGAGTTATATTTCGGAGAAACAGCCTTGATTACTTGTACCTGTACGATTTCGGGATACCGATTTTTAGTAGTGAAATTTCATTTATTCATAATATCTGCGTAAAAGAAGTGGCAAATAGTTCGGGATCCCGTTTTCGATCTTGAAACTTCGGGATTTTGTGTTAGAGCATACGGTTGCAAGAAATAAAATAAACTGGTCTCTTATTTGCAAAAATAATAAGTTGACAGCCTAAGAGATTCGGGATCCCATTTTTAAGACCTGAAATTTCGGGATTCTGAAATTTTTTCGCTACATATCAAACAATTTTACACTGTACACAATATCAAGTAATTGCGCTTATATGATATTGCTAATTTTTTCGGGATCCCGAAATTCAATCAAACTTTTTTATTCCCAATATCTGCTTAAAAGTAGTGGCAAATAGTTCGGGATCCCGTTTTTCGTTTTTGAAATTTCGGGATTTTGTGTTTGAGCAACTATCGCGTTTTTATTTAAGCAGAGAGCAACCGCAAATGATCATCGAAAGGCTTTTGATGAGGCACATAAATCTTTTTTTCTCTTTTATGTGTGAGGTGTGCTATGTTTAAATAATCTGCACTAAAATTTATTGCCTCCATTTAATTTGTATACGTTTGAAATATGGCTTCTGAAACGCCTTAAAGTTATGTAAAGTTCAATTTCTCCCCTCTCTGCAGAGTTTTTACAAGTTCCCTCGCTCTGCAAACTTAATTTAATGTTTTCTTTTTTGTAATCGTTTACAATCAACTTCAACCCTCTGTCAGTCACTACTCCACTTCACAACAATTTCATTAGTGCCTTTGAGCATCCCTTTTATATTTGACTCAAACACAAGCTTCTGCAGCTTATCGCACTCTGTGTGCCATACTATGTATGCAAGCTCCTCACCGCACAAAAGCTATAATAAGAGACATGTCACGTATCCTTAGAGAGATTTATAGAAGGTACAACATGGCGTATGCGGATCAACTCTTTGGCGCTTGCAATTTAAGCTAGGACAACCATAGAAATGCTATTAAAAATAAATTGCATCAAACTGTGTAGGGGTGACAGCTTAAGGTGCGGGGGTACGCGGCGGTATGCGGACGGACACATTCACCCACAAAGCAAACATTGTATAAAGGAAAATAAAGGAAGCGTAATGGTAACTGTAAACGCATTAAAAAGTATGAATTTAAAGGAGTGCAAAGTTGGGAGAGAGAGGAAGAGAGGAAAAAGTGAAAAAGGGAAGGAAATATGAGGGAAAGAGTACATGAGGGAAGGAGCAGATGAATGAAAGGGAAGAAGGCGAGCAGATGCAGTGAGCGGAAGAATTTAAAAGGCTGTGCGCTGAAAAGGGTTAAGCAAGTGTGACCGTGGGGCAGAAAGCAGGCGACTGGCAAATCGAAAAGGAAAAAATAATAATAAAAATATTACAGAAGAGAAAGCGTTGCACAGTTGGATGTATAGACATTTGTAAAGTTAAGTTAAGAAGTTGCAAGAACAGCTGGCGTTAGCGAAGTTGTAAAGTCGAACTTCGAAGAAAATTTAGTGCAGCGTTATTATTATACCCCGAACAGGGTAAAAATATACGGTGTGGCTGTATATACGCGATTTAATCTTTCCGTTTTTGAGTTATCGACCTGAAATTTTCCACACGTTCTTTTTTTCACAAAAACCTTTGCATTAGTTGGAACCGCCAATATCGGACCACTATAGCATATAGCTGTCATACAAACTCAACGACGGAAATAAAATCCTTGTATAGGAAACTTTTTTATTTGACGAGATAGCTTCAGGAAAATTGGCAAGAATTATTGTTCAAGATAGCGATGCAATCTCCGAAAAGATTATTCCGATCCGATTACTGTAACATATAGCTGCCGTACAAACTTAGTGATAAAAATCTAGTTCTTGAATGAAAACTTTTTTATTTGACGAGATATCTTTAGGAAATTTTGCAAGAATTATTGCTCCAGGTAGCGCTATAATCTGCGAATATATTGCTTAGATCCGACTACTATAGCTTATCGCTGTCATACAAACTGAATAATAAAAATTGATTTTTTGTATATAAAAAATATTTCATTTGTCGAGATATTTGCCAAAAAAGTGCAAACTTCAAATACTCTTGTATGTGTGAATGGTATACTCGCTCCATTGCAACTGAATTCAACAATTTTAATAAATGTTTATATATGTACGTGTGTGTGTATGGAAGCAATTTCAATTCCTGCTACAGCTGCTCACGTTCGAACATGTATGCGCACACGCACATATGCATATATATAAATAGTACTGTTAATCAGCTGTTACGTGCCAAGAAATGCACACACATACCCACACATTCACACATACCCTCACAGTAAGGCAGTCAATACCATTACGAGTAGAGCATAACGTGTTCGAGTACTTAAGCTTTAACTTAGCAACAAACACACACATACATATATGTATTTGTGCATGCCCATACACAACCACGCTGAAGACACGACGGCTTTAAATCCGTTACAAACAGATATGTATGTAGATAGGTACCACTGTGTGGCGCCCTTTTAGCAAGGAGCTGCACAAATACATGCACAGTTACTTATACTTATATATTTATATTGAAATATGAGCGCATACACACGCGCTCAGCAGCCACACCCATACATACAATTTTACTACGCACACACATACACATATTTCTATATGTAGCTATGTATGTGTATGTAAATATACACCCGCACTCACACCAAAAATAGCGCATAAACAGCCAACAAACACAGCGCACAACAATAACAACAAACTTATATTGAAGTATGGCAAGGCAAATGGCCTTTCATGGCCGCAACCAAATCACTCGATAAACGCTATGGCGCAGGCAAGCGCTCGGCAGCGCAATGGTTGATGTCACGTGGTGGATTTTTGCGCCCTCATTACAGCCAAACACACACACAGCTGCACGTACACACATACATATATTTATTATATATTGTATATACAGCGAGGGTGTGTTGTTATGTTTCCTTCACTTGTTGTTTTCATGCTTTACTATTTCTTCTTTTTCTTGTTGTTGTTGTTGCTACTTTTTACTACCACTGCTGCTGGTGTTTCCACTTTAACAACAAAACTGTTTTACAAATATTCACGCACACACTGGCGCAATGCTCATAAACTTTGTCCTACTTCGCTTGCGCCAGCAACAATAACGGCATCAGCAACAGCAACAACATCACTGCTTTGTTCGCTCATTCGCTTTTATATGGCTTCTGACAACTTTACGCTGCACATACATACAAACACATTTATATGAACCAACGGTAAATGTCTGCGGCAAAGACTCATTCTGCTCTGCTTGTTACACTGCACCACACCCCTGCTATTCCTACTCACCTCATACGCGCCACTCCACCTTGCTGCTTGGTGTGTTGGCTTGCTGTGTTTTCATGGTGACGTAGTAAAGCTGCCGCAGCAGCGGTGATTCCGTGTGTTGTTACTTTTATTGCAATTTTTTTTGCTGCTTTTTGTGTTTGCTTGATATTTCGCTTTACTTATACGCCATGGCGCACAAGGGTCCACAGCGCGCTGGCTTGATTGCAGCAATGAGTGTCGTTATTTCAGCGTGCACACAGACACACAAACAAATAAATATATATTTACTTACATTTATATATATGTATGTGCGTGTGTATGTAATACCAGCTTACCATTTTGGGGAAACCCTCGTGTTGCTATATGCATTGCTGTGTGGTGTGTGTGTGAGCGTTAGTTGTTTGGCTGGTGCTCGTTTGTTGCTTTTATCATTTCTCTACAGTGTTTAACGTTTCGCAGTAAATTGTGGAAATGCTGTAAACTTTGCTCTATGTAAATATAAAAAGCTGATTTTTACGGGTTTTAATTTATTTTCATACTCTTTGATATACATATGTATGTATGTAAGTATTACCTAGGGTGGTCGTAGCGTACCCGGTTTTTGACCTTTTGAGCTTAAATATTAACATATAAAATGAATTGTGTATAAATGTTAACGAAAAATGGTTAGAAAAAAAAATTCGAAAAAATAGGATAACCATTTATCGAATGGCTGCCACCAGTTTCAAAAAAAGGATAATTCGATAAATATGTATAACAGTAAAAATACGAAAGAAAGTAAAACAAATGCAGAAAAAAGCAAAGAATATTGTCTTCGAAAATACGTTTTCACGAGGTTGCCATCTGTTTAGAAAACTATTTTTTTTTAAGTATTTTCATTTTAAATTTATAATGAATCAAATTCAGAAAATGGTAAGGAGTACTGTCGTTGAGAATGTGTTACCAGGAAGTTGCCACCTGTTTAAAAAAATACAAACTTTTCCAAATATAATTTATTTTAAGTCTATAATAGAACAAATTCAGAAAATAGTAAAAAATACTGTTTCTGCGAATACGTTTTCACGAGGTTGCCACCCGTTTAAAAATATTTTTTTTCTAAATGTGCATTAGTTTTAATTTTTTCATAAAACAATTTCAGAAAATTATATCTTCTTTGCATTTTTTGTATGTAGAGTTGCCACATTACAGCTGCTGAAAAATTAAAAATAATTACAAACCGGAATGGTTAACGTTATTAATAAAATAAATGTGGAAAGAAGTAAAGAATATTTTCTCTAAATTTTTGATATAGTGTTGCCACATCCCCATGAGCTAAAAGATGATTAAATTTTGGAAAAATATAAGAGTTTAATTAACTATTATTCCAGCATATTTGGAAAAAGTGAAACAATAATTTAATTTTGTATACAGGGTGACAGTTAAATAAAAATACTTATAATAAAATTTGTTGTAAACATAGTAATTTAGTACTATGGACAGCACTGCATAATTTCTTTGTATTGTTTTTATACAGAGTTGCCACATATCATTTAGTTAAAAGATAATTAAAATCTAGAAAAACATAATAGTTTATTTAACATTATTACAACATATTTAGAAATTATAGATTTTTAAAGAGGGTTGCCACATGGCAGTTAGTAAAAAAATGACTAAATTTTTTAAACCCGTTATAATATATTTAATTATTGTTAGAGAAATAACTAAAAACAAATTTTGTGTGAAAAATTTTTGTAGAGTTGCCACCTAGGCAAAAAATTAAAATTATCTCAATGTGCGAGTTAATAAAAATATTGATTTTAATATATAACAAAAAAATTAAAAACACAAAAAAAATTTTCGTTTTTCCTAGAGCTGCCATTTTACTTTTTTATTGTTGTAATTTAAAATACAATTAAATTGTTGAAAAATGTAAAGAAATTTTTTAAAAGAACAGAGTATTAAGCTAGAATTTGATCAAAAACAAAAAAAAATTGTACACAATTTTATTAGGGTTGCCACTTTAGTAAACCATAATTTTAATTTATTAATTATCGCATGTCGAAATTGGTAAACTGTTATTTTTTCATACAGTCAACATTTTTTTGTGTACTAAATCTAAAATTTTTCAACAATGGCAACCTTGTCGATTAAAAACTATTTGTTTAAATGAAAATAAATGGTATGAGCATATGCTTATACGAACAATATTTACTAAGCAGGTATAAAAATATAAAAAATTATATAATATAATTTAAATAGAGTTGCCACTTTGGTA
This sequence comes from Bactrocera dorsalis, assembly GCF_023373825.1. Classification (NCBI taxonomy): domain Eukaryota; kingdom Metazoa; phylum Arthropoda; class Insecta; order Diptera; family Tephritidae; genus Bactrocera; species Bactrocera dorsalis. The sequence goes on from NC_064305.1 coordinate 75,637,968, forward strand.
AAAAAAATTAATTTTTTTTATTTATAATATTTGAAGCGTTTTACATTAGGAACTATTCTAAATTTTTTCTGAGTAAAAATATAAAAAATCTGAATTTTAGTTCAAATAGTGTTGCCACTTTAGTGAAAGAAATATATTTTCGTTTATTAACGTGAAACGTTGTAAAATATTGTTTACATTTTATTATTTTTTCTGAGTAATAATTTTAAAATATCTGCACAGTGGCAACTTTGTTCGATTAAAAAATGTTTTAAATGAGAATAAGTGGTATAAGCACAGTTCATACGATCAATATCTTAACTATTAATAGTAAAAAATCAGTAGAAAGCAGTTCTCTAACAAATATTTTGTTCCAAATTAGCATTTTTAAAGTTTATGTCCAATGAATGGTTTGCTATAAAACCGAGGTTAGGCTTATGAGTCTGCTTGAAAATTTTTGGAATTTTTGTTAGTTGAATCTAAAGCAATAATTAAATTATTTGCAATTGAAGCAATATTTGATAAAATATTTTCTTAGCGAAATTGTCCCACAGTGCATTTAGACCACAATTTCACTGTCGTCGCTCCCAATTTCAGCGCATCTGTCTGCTTCATTGCCATTTCAGCAAGCTGACACACGCACACACCGCAAGCTATTTTTGCACTCCTTCATATGTAAGACTATATAAGTATATGTATATGTATGTATATATATACTTCTATATATATTGGCTGTAGCCTATTTAATGCCTTTGCCGCAATTACAAGCACTTTCATTCGGCGTCCCTGATACAGTGCCACACCAAACCGCGTCTGTGCGCGGCACGTTTCCTCTTATCCTTTTCACCATGTTAACATGCAGCATTTAGTTGTTGCTTTTATTTTCGCAATATGAGCGCGCGCTTCTGCTCTTTCTCGCTCACTCACTCACGTACTCACTCACTACCTCTCCACTTATTACTTTCAATAACTTTTGCAACCCTGTCACACCACCCCTGCTCCCCCTGCGCTAGTTCCGATTTTATTACCAAAGTGTGGCATGCAACAAATAGAGTTTCGCTGGTGAATGAGCTAGCCAAAGTAGCGCGAAGAGTCACCAGGAGGAGGGGAGCAGGAGGGGTATTTTCAGTTGAAAAGTCGTTGGCGTTGGCAGTGAAGCACTCGCAATACTTTCGCCTGCTCACAGTTTATGGCTTTCCATTTTATTATTACACATTTTGTGTTTGTTGCTTTTGTTGTGTTTGCGGAAGTACATTTTGTTCGTGTTGCTCTTGTTTCCACACTTGATGGCGCGCTGCAGGGAGTGCTATTTCGGTTATTTTATTTTATGTGCACGTTCCTTACTTTTCTTTTTGTTTTTGTATCTTTGTATCTGTACTTTGGTCTCGATTTTTTGTTGTTTTTTTGGATTTGTACTTTAGTCTCGATTTTAATTTATTTTTTTTTCGTATTTATTTTTGCGCGCTCATTTACCTCGGTTCTAGTATTTGCACGCCTGACCTGACCTTTTTCATTGGAGCTCTGTCGTTGCTTTATGCTTTCCACTTTCTTTCCATATTTTTATTGCTGGCCATCCTTTCTGTTTTTGTGGCGCACACGCTTACCTCGCGCATATTTTCCGGCTCTTTCAAGTATTTTAATGCTTTTCTGGTTTTAGTTGTTTTATTTTAGTGTTTTTGTTGTTTTCTACTTTGCGTCTTTGTTGTTTTAATTTATGTGCTTGTTGTTGTTTTTTTTGTCTTTGTTGTTTTTTGCACATTGCTATTGCTTCTTTATTATTTGCATACTTTTCGCGTGTGTCATTTTAGGCGTGGCGGCGTCATAGTCGAAAGTTGTTGCGCTCGTTAGGCAAGGTCTACATTTAGGCGCTCGCGTTCTAATTTCCTTGTTGCCTCTGTTAGCTCATGCAAATATGCGACCTCATTGTTGGAGCACGAGTTGTTGTTATTTTGGCGCTGCTCTGATAGTCTTTCCTTGAAATTTAATCCTTCAAATTGTTTGTTTGGCATAAAATTGACTTGCTTTCCGTGAATCATAGTTTCATTTCAATAACGGCATTTCGTTAAAATCGTTCTAAGCTCACTTTAACGATCGGTAATGTTTTTTCTACAAAATCAATTGCAGCAAAATTCTCTTGAAATAACGGACATGACAAGTTCAGTTAGATTGATTTTCGAGAAATTAATGTATGAGAAAAGGATGAAAGAGTATTTGTAATTTTTATTTCACTTTAAACTCCTGACAGCTGTCATTCACACGTATTTTAAATTTACTATTTCAAATTCTGTTAGAAATACTGTTATAAATTCTTACGGCTATTGAAATTTATTTTTATCAATTTGGTAATGATGAGGAATAATAAAATTTTCATATAAACATTTCTTGTTACTAAAATATTGGTGTAGCTTCTATAGAAATGAAGGATAAAAGTCGTTTTTTGTGAGAGCTCAATACATGTTGCAAAAACTAAACGAGATTTCTTTCGCAGAATATCGAAAACCATACCGAATAGCAAATTTTTGCAAAAAAGTAAGCATATTTAAATGAAAGTTCTAGAAATAGGTAATAAAAGCTGAAACAACCTTATCTTAAAAAAAAATTTATTTCGCTGAATATCTAAAGCTTTACTAAATTACAACTTTATGCAAAATGGTAAGCTTTCTTGAATGAAAGCTCTATAATTAAGTTATGAAAGCCGAAAAAAGTTTAATTTGAATCTTCAGTGATAAATTATGAAAGATCAAAAAAGCTTAAATTTACAAAAATGCGTTAACGGTAGGCTTTCTCGAATGAAAGCTCTAGTGAAAAGTAATGCAAACTAAAACAACTTTTTTAAACGAAACTTCGTTTCGATGTATATCTTAAGCTTTACTGAATTACAACCATTTGAAAATCGAAAAGCTTTTTTCAATGAAAGCTTCTTGGATAAATTATGAATGCTCAAAAAATCTTAATTTGAAGCTTCAGATATAAGTTATGAGACATTCTCCAAACTTTGGTATTATTTATAATTTTTAAAATTTGCACATTTGTTATTAAATTATATTAATCAATAAGTTAAGGAGATGTTTTAAGCAATGAAAGCTCATCAAAAGCTCCTCAAGTTTTAGTGTTATGATCTCAAAAAGCAATGAAAGTATGTCAACTAATGTTACATTTTTGATCAATTTTTTAATATTGCTAAGATTAGTTGACAGCTTTCACAAATAAAAGCTCATGAAAATTTGTTTTAAAGTCAAGAGCTCTCTCGCAGCAATATTTTGAAAATTTTTAACTTACTTAAAAAGTAATATTAAAAAATTAATATAAAGCTTTAGTGGTGAAAGCTTTATGAAAGCTGTACCTTTTTTCATAATTCAAGATAGAAAAAGGAAAGGAATGTTATAATTGCAGTTAAACTTTGTTAGCATTTTTTGGGTTATTTCTCATATTCAGTTAACAGCTTTCACAAATAAAAGCTCACGCTCTATGATAGTTGTGCGCTTTAATTAGTTAGATAAAATATTCGCTTTATAAAGTCCAGTTAAACTTTATTAATAATTTTTGACAATTTCTAATAAAAGTTGTGTGCTTTAACTAATTAAATAAAATATTCTCTTCATAAAGTCCAGTTTATCCTTGTTAGCAATTTTTGAATATCTTTTATATAATTCAAAGCTTTCACAAATAAAAGCTAACAAAAGCTTAGTTAGTAATAAAGAGCTCTCACACAAAAATATTTACGATATATTTTTTTAATAGTTAAAGTAAAAACGGTTCAATGTTAATCAGACAAAAGAAAACTTTTAAAGTGAAAGCTCTATAAAAGTCGTATGTTTTTAATATTATAGTTCAAATTAGAAAAAAAATCGCTTGCTTTAAGTCCAGTTAAGGTAATTTTTCGTATACCTAATTGATAGTTTTTACAAATAAAAGCTTATGAAAGCTTAATTAGGTGTGAAAAGCTCTCACTTAGGAACAATTCGAATATTACATACTCATTAAAAAATAACGTTTATAAATCATAAAGCTTTAAGATAATTCAGTGTTAAACAGAAAGTATAAAAACTTTAAAATTAAAGCTCTTTAAAGACGTATGCTTTTAGTAAATCAAATTAGAATGAGCAACCGCTAGTTATAAGTCCAGTTAAACTTTTAACGGTAATTTTTCGTATATTTAATTGATAGCTTTCACAAAAAGAAGCTTACGTAAGCTTAATTAGGAGTGAAAAGATCTCACTTAACAACATTTTCAATATTTCTTACTCATTAAGGAATAACGTTTCTAAATCATTAACTTTTATAGTGAAAGCTCAATAAAAGTTCAATGAGAATCAAACAAATTTCTAAACCTCAATTCAAGTATACTGGCAGTGTAAGCTTCTAACAAGATGAAAGCTCAGCATGGTGGAAGTAATTTCTCACTACTTAGTATTCGTACTGCTGAAAAAGAACCATTTTTAAATTAAAAACTTTTATAGCTTACACAGAAAAAGCAGCAAAAACAACTACAAAGCAATTTCGAAAACACACTTACTGCTATTTCACAAAATCGTCAAAGTGAAAAGCACAAAATGTCAAAGGGAATAAATCAACAACTGCGCTACAAAATGCAAAGATTCTGCCACAACTCGCAGCATAAAATATAAGCTGCATGCAACGCATCTTTGCATGTGGTAGTGAGGAAATGAGGACATACGAAAATTGAAATGTAAAAGTTTAACTGCAACAACAAGGCCAACAACAAAAGAAATGCGAAAAAACAACCAAGAGTAGCAAAACTAAAACTTAGAAACTCCTGATGTCAAGCCGAGTACCGAGAATGCCAGTGTGCATAGAAAATGTTTTTGTTGTTTTGTCTTTTTTTGTTCTTTCGCTTCTACATTCTTGTTGGAAACTCCCGCCAAGTTGGCAAATGGCACAAAAGCCAAAAAAAAAACAACTTAACTGACTGCAAGGAAAGAGCATAATAAATGCGAAAAAAATATGTGTGTAGGTGGCATGTGGCTTGTTAGCAGGGTGCGGTGCACTGTTGCAAGTTGCAAGTTTAATGCGAAACTTGTTTAGCCTCAAAAGCTACGCGGAGTGTGGCGGGTAGTGTGGAGGCAGTTCAGCCGCCGGGGAGTGCTCAAACCCGCTTTGTTGCAAGGCAATGACAGTCAGTTAGTCTCCGTCCGTTAGACTGTCAGTTGGCCAATATGGCTGTCAGTCGATTGTGCACTCTTGCAACGAGGGCAAGGAAAATGCGAACGCTGTGGCGTATGAATGTGTAATTTTGTGCAAAATGTGCTGGGGAAAATGATATTGCAGTAAAATCCACCGTTCGCAGAGGTCACCAAGCCCTAAATATGTATATATAGTATATATTTATATATATAACGGTTATATAGTTGAGTATACGCTGTAAAGTGTGCAACTGCTGACGTTCTGCCACATGCAGTCATGCTTATCTATAAATAAAGCTTTGCCGGGCTGCTTCCTCTTCATCTTTATGGGTTTTTCATGGCAGCAAGGACTCAACTAGGTATGTACTTTTAGGTATATAGCTAGACATGGCATCAAGTGGCTCTGCCAAACTTGTTTTTAATATGTCTTTAAGTTTCTAGAAATTCGAGAATTTCCGAAAGTAACGCCCGCCACAGTCACAGCGACAGTGGGATGGAGTTACAATTTTTGTAACAAATAATGATTTGATCTTGATGGTTTCCAAATATGAAACTTTGTATATGTCTCGGAACCTCAACTGTACCCCTTTTTGATGGGGGCTTCGTCAAGGCCTCACTTTCAGCGAAGTTGAGAAAAATCGAGAACTTTTTCCAGGATCTTAATACCCCTTTTTGATGGGTCTTCTACTAGGCAACTCAACTATACCTCTCTTTGATGGGGTCTTCCACAAGGCCTCACTTTCAGCGAAGTTGAGAAAAATCGAGAACTTTTTCCAGGATCTTAATAAATAATGCTACTATGTTAAGAATATTGTGTTATTGTGGAGCTACAAGATCCGAAACGTTCAATTTAGGGTGGCAGAAAAATCAGTAACCTCCTTAAAACAGATGAGTCTCAACCAGTATAACATTCGCTAGATCGAAACCAATTGTTACAGAACCTCAACAACAACCTCGGAATAATCCTAACGATATGGATCAATCTAAAAGTTAAACATCACCGGAAGCAATAGATGACCCTGACCTGGCTTGAAAAGGAAGAAGAAGAAAAAACTGAGTTATTGATCAACAAAACTTAAGTTAATTCCAAACAGTTGGATATTACTTGGGGAAACTTTATCGTTGTCAGAAAAAATATTCCTTTCGGTTTTTGTTCAATGTTTGTCAAAAAAGGGGTCGAGTTCGGCACATGGACGTTTCAATCTTAAATAACCGGACTCAACAAGCCTCTACTCGAGATTTGGTATACCATATTCATCGCATGGTGGAGGGCAAGGATCAAGTAAACTAGATGAACACTGTGCGTGGACGTAATAGGGTTTCGAGTCCGACAACCATCTACCGAAAACTTATTGTCACGGAACCTCAACAACACAAGGCAAGGATTTGCGGAAGCAATAGACGACCCAGGACTGCCTTGCTAAGGAAGAAGAAGAAAAACCTACGTTATTGATCTAAAACATTTAAGTTCACTTCAAACAGTTCGATATTGCTTGATCCTTGTTAGAAAAAATATTTTTTTTTCGATTTTGGTCCAGATATGATCAGTGGCACTTCCTAGTTTAAAGTGTTCGAAAAAGGGGTCGAGTCCAGTACATTATTACTAGGAACGACTCCTTTATGACATGCCACTAGAAACAGCCGTTATATGAAGAAAACTCGAAAGCCGGTCCCATATAAATAAGCACAGCCTTCAATGTTTTTATAAAACACACCACTGTACAACCAGAACACACAGCACATGGTTACAAATACATAACACTACACGCTGTTCGCTGCTTGCTTGTACGCTGCATGTTGCACGTTGCTAGCAGCAAGCACTTCACCCAGATGAACGTGGTGCTGTCGAAATGTGTATATGTAACGAAAAATACGGCGCTAACTGCCATTTGTGTTTGCGTTTGCAAGTTGGTTGCACTTTGCGGCAACTGAGGCGTGGCTCTGTAGCTGCCGTTACAGCCGAAGGCAACGCAAATGCGTTACAAGAAGTGCAAAAGTTTCGGCAACAGCAAAAAAATAGTAATAATAAAACATATAAGTATAGTTGGAGGCGTGCAAAAGTGCAAAACTGTGTAGAGAAACTGTTAGACCAGCGCAGGGTTGCAAGCGAACTTTCGAATTCAATTTTGTTTTAGTGGTACTTAGAAGAGCTATAGATATGTATATAGTGATATATATATATATATACATATATATTTGCCTTTATCCTGCAAAGTTTGCCATGAAATTTGTAAGACCTAAAAAGAATTTCGGAGATCCCATAGAATACGTAAAAAGTAGATCACCAAGACTATTTAGCTTTGTCCATTTTGTGGTCTTTCTGGATATATGTGTATTCCCTCAATTTTTGAGATATCAATCTGAAACTTTTCACACGTGCTTTTCTCTCTAAGAAGCTGCTTATTTGTCGGAATTGTCGATGTTGGATCATTATAGCATATAGCTGCCATACAAACTGATCGATCAAAATCAAGTTCCTATGGAGAAAACTTTTTTATTTGATAAGATATCTTCATGAAATTCGGTACAGATTAATATCCAAAGCAATGCCATAATATCCAAGAATATTCTTCACATCGAACCACTATAGCATATAGCTGTCATACAAACTGAACTATCGAAATGAAATTCTTATATGGAAAACTTTTCTATTTGATAAGATATCGTAACGAAATTTGGCACGTATTATTTCCAAAGACAGTGCCATAATCTCTAAAAATATTCTTCAGATCGGACGACAATAGCATATAGCTGCCATACAAACTGAGCGATCAAAATCAAGTTTTTGTGTGGGAAAATTATTATTTTCGCTTGTATTTTAAGAAATTAACGTTTTTTCTTCCCTTATGTACTTATTGCTTGTATACATTTACATACATATATAAATACATATAGCAAACAGCGCCTAATTATTTGCCTACTGCAACCCACTGTGCTGCCATTACTTTGGCTTAGCTCATATGCTCTACTATCATTTTTGCCTTTACCATTTTATTTGCTGTTATTGTTGTTTTTGCTTTTCTGTTTTTTAATTATTTATGTCTTTAATGCTTCAAGTTCTTATTGTTGCTGTTGTTGTTGTTTTTGAGCTTCTGCATTTATTCTATCATTACTATGTTGCTTGCTTTTAAATGCTAATTCAAATTGTTGCAAGAAGAGCTGAGCAAAAAGTAACGGAGCAACCACAAGCAGTCACAATCGCACACATACTTGCTGAAATATGCTTTCGTATACACATACATGCATACATATGTATATTTATGTGTGTGCCCATATTTTAATGTAGCGCTGCATAAATGAAAATGAATTACATATATGTATATCCACTATGCCCCAACATCTTGCCGCACACACTCACTCAGCCATATATATTTATATGTCGGTAGGTCTATATGCCTCTATGCCGCGCTTTTGCAATGTTTACGAGCACTTATTTGCAAACTCTGCCATCGAGAGTTGAGCGCGCAACAACTGCCACTCAGCTTGCCACACACACTAACACACATACATGCGCTTTGCCAAACTCTTCAACGCCGCCTATCAGTAACAACCTCATCCACCTCCGGCTCCAGCTTTATATTGCTCGTCTGTCTAACCGCCTGTTCGGCTGACAGGCTGTCAGGCTGCCGTGCCGACTGTCCGCCTCACTGCTTGCCACATGTTCGCATTTCATAGCTGCTGCCACTCACAAATGGGCGACCCCAAATGTAGCAACAGACAAGTTGTGCACTGCTTTCTAGTTGTATATACATACAAATGTAAATATGTCTGTCTGTTTGTATGCCTAGGCGAAGCCGGGTTCACCCGCTGGCGTGTGGGTGGCATTACTTAGTCTTCCATCGGCATGCATAAGTAATAGTTAGAAGGCAGTCAACGGCATGGCATCGGCGCCGACTCGCAACCAAACTGGCGACTGCGACGAGTGGCTGCCACGATTGTGGCAATATCCAACCATGCAACAAGAATTGGTAAATAATAAGCAATGAGGGAGATTTATTTATATTATATATATGTGTATGTGTTATTTAAATGTATTTGCTTGTTGCTACGCTTGCACGTTGCGAGACGTGTTGACTGTGGCTCTCTTTCTACAACAGCCGACGGCAGCTTTGGTGTTGACGTAGGCGCTGGCGTCAGCAGCGCTAAATGTGGCAATGCTGAGGTTGCTACGAGACAGGTTTTTGCTGACTGATAGTATGCTGAGTGTGTGTGTATATATGTACATATATTTGTGTGGGTGGCATTTGACTATGGATTGGTCGCTATGTAAGCTGACAGATATGCAATTATACCTTTGTACTTGTGTCGGGTTGAAAGGCGGCCCTTTAGGAAATTTGTGAACTTAACCGATTTTAGTCAAATATGAAATATGTTTTTTTCGATAACTTGTTGGCATTTTGAAATCAGTGTTATAGTGCCACCCTCACAGACATTTTTGTCCCTTGGCTGTAATTTTTCACTAACAAATTTATTCACCATTGCCAGGAACAGGTAGTAATCACTTGTTGACAGATCCAAATTATAAAATGAATGCCTAAGACTGCCCCAAACAAGCTTCTGGCACATCTTTCGATGTCTGTGACCTGGCGTTGTTCTGATGTAGGACAACTCCACTCTAATTGACCAATCTCATGGCTTGTGGGGTATTGCTTACCTTGGAAGGTCAAATTGATGTCAGTCTGGGTCCAAATAAAGAGCAAAGTCATGGGGAAGCAGCTTATAGTGGTTGATTCCCTGCCAATCCCACCAAACATATGGAAAAACTTTCCTGACTGTTAATACAGGCTTAGCAAAAGTTTTCATCGACTCACCGCGATTCGACCATGGCCGTTTTCGCTTGACGTTGTCGTAAGTGACCCACTTTTCACTGCGAGTAAGGTGATTCAGCTGGACATCGAACTTCTATTGTATCCAGCCTTATTTAAATGATTCCAACCGATTTTTGAGTAATGTTAAAGTTCGGCAATAGAGAAAGTGCTTACATGACGTACGGGTTCGAGGTTTTCGACTATGTTGTCGATGTTTTAGACAATTGATCTTACATACTACATCTCAGACATCAACCAACACCTTGCAGATAATGATAGAAGTTCTTAGAAGTTTCTTCTAAATGTTCTCTTATATAATAAAAGTCAGAAAACCACTTGCCAACAGGTGCTACTTTGGGATCGAGGCAATTGAGGCAGATCCCGCTCTCGACATATAAAAAGTACGCTCTATAAGTCTTTCGTTATTTCAATTCTATTATAAGGCGCAAAAACCTGGGTAATGAGGTTTCGAGATGAGAAAACACTTGGACAATTCGAATGAACTTTTCTCCGTAAGGTTTTTGAAGCCTTCCGCGTGAGTGTTGCATATCGGAAAGATGGAAGCACGAACTGTATGAGCTCTTTGGCGAGTTGGTTCAAGTTAAGCTTATAGAATTTCAA